>NW_020837954.1:45105854-45495109 GCF_003676395.1 Aethalodelphis obliquidens
TGTGAGATCTTCCCGGACCGGGGCACGAACCCGTGTCCCCTGCATCGGCAGGCGGACTCCCAACCACTGCGCCACCAGGGAAGCCCTGCCTTATATTTTTTAAGGCATTCATTAGTTGAGACTTCTTTTTACAAGGAGAGGTGTGGTTTTTGAAAGAAAGTGTCAATGGGTGGAAAACCCTGAACCTTTCCTCTAAAGCAGTAGTTGCAAAAGGCCCAACCAAGGTTGGTGCTGGTCTGTGATGACGTTTCCATGGGCCATAAAAAATGGAGAAAAACATTTTAAATGTAATGACTATGTGCATATGAATGGATATGTATTATGTGATGCCCACTTGAATATAACTATTGATCAATGAGCATTTATAAACCCCAGCTTCATGCCAGGTCTTTGCTTGGTGCCAGAGATAAACAGTATAACAGAGTCCTGCTCTCTCAGAACTATAGTTATGGGTTGAATTGTGTCATCCCCAAAATTTACATGTTGTGGTCCTAACCTCTGATACCTCAGAATGTGACCTTATTTGGATACAAGGTTGTTGCATGTGTAATTAGTTACGATAAACTAGTTTAGGGTGGGCCATGATCCACTATGCCCTTATAAAAAGGAGAAATTAGACACAGAGGCATACATACAGGGATAACGCCACGTGAAGGTGAAGGCAGAGATGGGGGTAATGCTTTTACAAGACAAGGCACACCAAAGACTGTCAGCAAAGCATCAGAAGTGAGGGGAGAGGCTGCGACAACTCCCTCACAACCCTCAGGGGAACCAGCTCTGCCCACACCTGGATCTTGGTCTTCCTGTCTCCAGAACTGTGAGACGATAAATTTCTGTGGTTTAAGCTGCTCAGTTTGTGGCACTTTGTTAGGCAGTCCCAGGAAACTGATACAGAGAGGGAAGCAGACACTGACCAAACCATCACGCTGTAGATGTCTAGTTCCAAACCCAGATAAGTGCTCCAAGAGAAGGTGCTCGCTTCCTGGAAAATGTCCTCCAGAGGAGCAAACCGCAAAAGCTGCCAGGCGGGGGTCCCACCCCCTCCACGAGGCCCTGTCAGCCTCCTAAAGTTTGCCTGCTGCAACTCCCTCCTTTGTTTGTCCTTCTGTCCAACAAGCTGTCCATCAGCAGATCCCTTCCTAAAAGCATCAGAAGACATTTGAGATTCTCTAAGGCCTAAAATGAAGAAGCAGGCAAATGACAAGAAGTTCAAGTTGCTGCTGCTTCTCTGAGCCACGCCGATGACTTGGTGAGACACTTGGCTCCAATACGAATGTAAAACACAGACTCTCTCCGTAGCTCATGTGTGTTTTGCTTACTGTGTTCCAGGAGCTGTGCTGGCATTGCACATACAGCATCTCCTTTAACCCCAGAGCCTAAGCAGCAGGTCCTTTTATTACTGTCCTCATTTTCATATGAGGAAATGAGGGCACAGAGCAGGTAGGTTACCTAATAGTAAACAGACCATTTCAGCAAAACCATGGGCCAGGCTTTTGGAGAGAGTTTTGTATACATGACCTTGTTTTATCCTGGAAGTAGGTGGGATTTCCCCCAGGTGGCCCATGAAAATGGAGATTGGGGTGGGTGGTAATTAAAGGACCTGCCCAGGATCACACAACTTGGAAATGGCATACCATGAGTTGAGCTCCTATCTGCCTGACTATATAAACAATGTGCTTTATTGCTTCATATGCTTGGGAAGCAAGTGTATATCTGTTAAATTTGTCACCATTTTCCTTGGAAAAACTCAAGCCCATTGCCAAACAATACCTCTCAAAAAATGCCACTAGACTTTTTATCACGCTAGTTCTGCCACCTGTATTTCCTTCTATCTACTGCCAGCTATTCGTTGTGTCCGTCCCCCCCCAAAACCCAGTTGAACATTTGCTCACAAGCTTTCTCTGCTAGCTAATTGTGCATTTTTTATTGTTTTTTAACAAAGTCATAAAAGAATGGTCTAAAGTTGTTAAAAACTTCCCTACTTAGGGTGTCCTTCAATTCATCTGCAAAATGGAGATAATAATCTATTTACACCATATAATTATTATAGTAGAATCATTCCAAGGCTGGAATATAGAAAGTGCTCAATAAATTATTAGCTCAATAGCTGACAGTAATAATTATTATTATCACTAAATTAGTGTCTGTACTTCAAGGAAGAAATAGAGTACAGAAGATAACTTTTCCAATTATTCTTCTATATACTAGGAAAGTTATTCAGAGATAAGGGGGGCAGAATGGTATAGTGGAAATAATATTTCACATGAGATTGCCTGTATTCCAAGATTGGCTCTATTAGGTACTAGCATGTGACCTGGGGCCTCTCTGGGCCTAATCTTTAAAACAGGTATAAGAGTTATTATATTTTACATAGTTATTGCCAAGATGCTGTGTGACAACAGGGTTAAGTGTCCAGCTGTGGCCTGGTGCACAGTGGGCACTGGGGAATGTCATCCTTCTTGGCGGGCTTTGGCCTGCACGTGGCACCTGCATGCGTGGTGAGGTGGCACAAAGCTACCTGCTCTACTCACAGGTGCAGCAGAGACCTTGGCAGATACGTGAACATCCAATGGAGGACAGAGTCATAACCTTGCCTAAGGAGTACTGTGAGCTCGCTCACGGCAGGAACTGTCTTTTTTTTTTTTTTTTTTTTTTTTGAGGTACGCAGGCCTCTCACCGCCGTGGCCTCCCCCGCCGCGGAGCACAGGCTCCGGACGCACAGGCCCAGCGGCCACGGCTCACGGGCCCAGCCGCTCCGCGGCACACAGGACCCTCCCAGACCGGGGCACGAACCTGTGTCCCCCGCATTGGCAGGCAGACTCCCAACCACTGCGCCACCAGGGAAGCCCAGGAACTGTCTTATCCTTGGTTGAGCTCCAGAAAAATAGTTTACTCAAGTGGAAGTGTCTTTCTCCAGTGGGGAGGACTGATGAGTAAGTTATCAATTGCTTCGGTTACCAGAACCATGATATATAAGCAACGAAGTTGCAGGTAACTTGAAATTTGCAGGTGACTGGAAGCAGTCTTTTGTCAAGTTTGCATAATCTAATTTGGGCTCAGATTGATACAAAACTTTGGGGAAAATGAAGGAAGCGTTTCATAGTAGGATCTGCTTGGGTTTTATTTCAAAAGAAGATCCAGGTATCCCTCATTCTTTAGGGGAGCTTAAAACGCCAGAAGTCAAGCCCAGAATAGAACACTTTTATAGTAAGGGTCTCCCCCAAGCCAGAAAGAACTTTCTAAAATCTCAGAAGATCTTACCAGCTTACTCAAATCCAGTTTATATTGATCTAGAGTTAATACAACTTGGGAAGAGGTCACTGAGTCTCACTCTACCCAAGTAAACAAGTAAGCAAACCCCAGGGAGCGGTGCTGGGGGTCACCCTTTGTCCAGGACTGTGGTGAACAGCCCTATTAGAGTCTACAGAAGGCCACTCCGAGGCTCAGAGCCAGCCAGATGGCCAGACGGTGACCAGTTTGAGGCCCATGACCAAGCCGCCTGCTCTGTACTCCTCAGGAGGGAAGACAGCTTTGCGAGTCCTGACTTCATCCCTCTGCCCTTTCCCCAGAGTGGAGCGAGAGCACAGGGCCTGGGGCAGCAGAAGGCTGTGCTCCATATACCCTCTCTACTTGGGTCCGTAGCCCTGACTCTCCACGTTCGCACCACTTCAGGCTCAGAGGCCAATTCTTCCCTCTCTTCTCCTTAACAAAAAGGGATTTTTCTCAGTGCAAAAGTAATATGTGAATGTTCTATGAACTCCAAATAATAAGGAAATGTAAAGAACAGAAATTTCCCATAATTTGACCCTTGCCTCTCCCCAAGATAACCTAAATTTAACAGTTTAAATATACTTCCAGGGCTTCCCTGGTGGCACAGTGGTTAAGAATACGCCTGCCCATGCAAGGGACATGGGTTCGAGCCCTGGTCCGGGAAGATCCCACATGCCGCGGAGCAACTAAGCCCATGCGCCACAATTACTGATCCTGTGCTCTAGGGCCCATGAGCCACAATTACTGAAGCCCGCGCACCTAGAGCCCGTGCTCCGCAACAAGAGAAGCTACCGTAATGAGAAGCCCGCAGACTGCAACGAAGAGTAGCCCCCGTTCACCACAACTAGAGAAAGCCCACACACAGCAACAAAGACCCAATGCAGCCAGAAATAAATAAATAAAACAAATAAATAAATAAATATACTTCCAGAACTTTTCTCCTCCACATTTGTATATATCTATATACAAATATAAATATATATTTTCTATTGTAAAAATGTCATTTTACGATATACACTGTTCTCAATATGCTTTTTCATTTAATGTGGTAGGTGTTCAATAAATATTTGTTGTATGGATGAGCCATAATTTATGTACTGAATCCCCAAGTTGTGTCCAAAGGCCCTGCCAATAAACATAATTATATACATATGTAAGACATCATTGAAATACGGGCTTACAACACATACAGAAACATAAAGCATACCTGCATATAATAAATATATACTGAACTATATTAACCATCCATGCAGGTTGTGAAGAAGTGTTTCAGGTGCCCTCTGGTGTATTTCATGGATATTCCTAGTATAAATGTTGATAAATTAGCCTCAAAAAGAAAACTTTCAGCCAAATGTTTTGGGATCTTTGGGAATAAAGAGCAGCTATCGTGCACTTGTTCTTAATGTTTCTATACTGGCTTTAAGTCCTTGGCAGGCAGGGCAGCTTGGCAAAGATAAGAACCAGAATCCAATAGTAGTAACAAAAGGCAACAATCAGTTTTAGATAGAACAGAAAAAAAAAGTCTGCTGCAAATTCTTATTAGAATAAGAAGGAAAGAATGATTGGGAGAAGGAGGAAAGAAGGAAGAGAGGAAAGAGAAAAGAGAAGAATAAAAATGTTTTCTCCTGGGCTTCCCTGGTGGCGCAGTGGTTGAGAGTCCACCTGCCGATGCAGGGGACACGGGTTCATGCCCGGGTCCGGGAAGATCCCAGATGCCGCGGAGCAGCTGGGCCCATGAGCCATGGCCGCTGAGCCTGCGCGTCCAGAGCCTGTGCTCCACAGCGGGAGAGGCCACAACAGTGAGAGGCCCGCGTGCCACAAAAAAAAAAAAAAAAAGTTTTCTCCTGATTGTTATTTGGACTATTCTTGCCTGGTTCTACAGTGTAATAATTGTAGGTCTTATAAAGGACATAATATTATGACAGATTTCCCTTCCTTACTTGTTCCTGAGGCTGAACCTGCAACGGTTTACTGCCTGCTCACAAGGCTGAGGCTGGCCCTTCCTGGATTAGTCCAATGAAGCCTAAAATACCCCACGCCCACGAGAATGAGACTGTCCACAGCCCCAGACATCGTTGTGTGTGCTCAGGTCCCCCAAGCAGTGCCCATGCGTGTCAGGGATGGCGGTGGCGTGGGTGCTGCTACAGACTGAAGACAGTGGCCTGGACAGCCAAGGGCAGCAGCCCAGCCCCACTAGGGCCTGAGGACGGTTACACGCGTCCCCAGATGAGACAGTGACTGTCATGGTGGCTACACCAGCGACAGGAAACCCAGGTCTGTGGTTCCCGCAGTGCTAGGGGAGAAGGCCAGGAGCTTTTGTGACTTTCACTTCTTTACCAAAAAAATGCTTACATGTGATCTTCGGCTCTGTGAATGCAAACTGGAGCCTGGGGGACTGGGAAGAACAATTAGGCCGGACATGAGTGCAGAAAGCCAAAGGGGGTAGAAACCCAGACAATGGTACCAAAGGCTGGGGTGAGGTGGAGGGGGGAGCGGATATGATAGCAAGGAAGGAGTTTCAATGTGAATGAATACTAATTAGTGACATGGATATTAATGATGACAGTAATTAACAGGGGAAAGGAAGGGCTGTCATTGTCCCAGGGTGACTAATCAATCTTGGCAGGTGATAAATAATGGTGCAGCAAGCTCAGCAGAAAGATAATCCTCTTGCCCGGGGGAGAGCTGTTGCTGATGCTGGAAACCTCTCCGTTTCTAGGCAACCCACAAAAAAAAGGACTGTTTTTCTTTTGAGGGAAAAACAGGTTAGAGTCTCTCCCCCCAACCCCCAACTTGGATTTACAGTTTGTATTTGATTTCTGCTTTGTTCTTCATTTCCTAGGACAAATGTTGAACTTGTATAATTTGGAGGAAGTGGACACACACACACACACACACACACACACACACATACACACGGAAACATACTCTCCTTTTCTCTCTAAGAATGTGAATGAAAAGGAGTGTTTTTGATCCAAAGTTTAGTTCATAGACGCCATCTGGGAGAAGGAGTGGGGAAATGCTTAGAAGTCTTGCTTTTGAGGTTGAAATGCAGGGGACTTGCAGGGCCATGTCAGTGGAGGCTAGTCCTGGGATTGGGGGACAGCACAGAAAGGGCAGGACAGTCTACTGTGCGGGGTTCATTCACCTTCCAGAGAGCCAGAGAGAAACAAAATGTCTAGGTACTCAGGCCTGTACTGGTCTCACTTCTGAACCCCAGTCAAATTTCTGAGCAATTTTAATCCTGGAAAAAGGGCAATACTCGTTCAACCCCTCTGCTGGGGTTTCCAGTGTTTTCGCTGGGAGTCCATCCCAGGAGAGCTTCTGGCACTCCCTCTCCCTCACGCCATGCCTCAGACCCATGACAAGACTCGGATATCTAGAAATGCTGCCCTTTTCAGGCTGTTTTCCATCAAACGTTTCATCCTGAGGTGACAAAGCCACCTTCGAAGATCTGAACTGGCTTAAAGTGAGATTTTGGGGTGACAAAGGTAGATTGCACAGAAGTTCAGAACCTCCCAGAAAATTGGGCTCCTCTACCCACACATGAACTGCACTGGCCTAAGAACACTGGTTCTAGGTGCCACATTTAAAGGAAGGCAAACAAAAGCAAATATATTCTGAGAATTGTGAACAAAATGAGGAGGGACCCAGATCATGTCATCAGAAGAAACAGCTGAGGAATCCAGGCATGTTTCACCTGGAGGGGAGGAAACTCAAGGAGAACATTGATAATACGTTGGACGGACTGTCCAAATAGTTGAAGGATTGTCTCACAGAGTGAGAGGTCTGAGTTCGTTTTTCTGTCATCAGAGGGCAAAACTAAGACCACAGAGAGGAATTCAGAGAAGGGCAAATTTCTGTTGAGAGAAATCGAAGATGATTTAACTGGGACAGGTTGGCCAACAGGAAATTTGTGAGTTTCCAGGCACTAGGGTTTTTCCAAATGGAAATTACAGCACCTCTTGTCCAGGGTGTCGTGGATGGGGCTTGTGTATTGGCTAGGGTTGGAGTAGATAAGCTTTAAAAGTCCCTTCTGATTCTTAAGATTTTATGTTAGTTAAGGCATTACTAGATGCCAAAACAGATAACCCTCAAATATCCGGGGCTCACCATGACCAAGTTTATTTTTCAATCAGGTCACCCAAATGGGCCTCAATCTTCATGTCTGTTCAGGATCCCAGGCTCCTTCCACACATGGCTCTGCCCTCCCCATGGCCCCTGGAGTTCTCTCCATTCAGCCAGCAGATGGAGATGAATGGTGTGGCGTGTGGAGGGTCACACAGGAGTTTTATGGTCTGAGTCTGGAAATTGCTTATGGCGTTTCCACTCACATTCCATTGTCAGAACTCAGTGCATACCCAGCTGCAGGAGAGTCTAGAAATGTAATCTAGCTGTGGCCCAGGGGATAGAGGAGAGAGGTTTTGGCGAACACATAGCAGTTTCTCCCACAGACACAGGGGCTTATTCATTCCGGATGAGCCCAGGCCAGAGGAAATTAGAGATTTTTTTCAGGAACCTGTGAGGTCATCTGTGTTGGGCAGGCCTCGTCAGTTGAGGATAGTGCGATAAAAGGAGCCTCCTCCCTCAGGAAATGGTCTGGGGCCAGGCGTGATAAGACTTCCTCTAGCCTGTCATCAAAATATGTATTCTCAGGAAGGCCCCTCCAGAAGCGCCCTAGGGAAATGTGGATACAAGACCATCCTGAGTCATCAGAAGTGGACTTTGGGGGGGAAATAATGGGACTGTGACTACAGAAGCATACTAATGGATGGAATGGGTTGGTTAGGATGGAAAAGTGTCAATATTACCTAGCTCTCCAGGTGTGTGCTAATTGGAATTAGGAGTCTCTTGGGTAACCATGTTTCTTCTGGCACAGAGTTAAACATCCATGAGGTCTTCAGTTGACATTGCTTTATCCTTGCAGGTACTGACATTGTGCAGTGGCTTATGAAGAACCTCTCCATTGAGGACCCAGGTACCTGACCCTTGACCCTGACTTTACCCCCATGATATTAGTGACCAACCCACAACCAAATTCCAAACCAGATTCTCCTGCCCTCCTGAGAACTGGGCTTATACACGTGAATTCCAAGATGTAGAATCCCTCTATTTACAAATAGAATTATTTATTTTCTCCACTGAATTCCTGTCTTTAAATTTAAATCACCCTTGGAGGAAATGAGCAACTATTTAGAATGCCAGGGAGCCCAATACAATAACATGGGAGATGAGATGGACTCTGGTTAGCCACAGCAATTAAAGATAAGTTGTAGCACAGTCGTCACGGAACAGCCTTCTAGAGCCAGCTCTTAAAATTAGATTGCCTGATCCACAATTAAGAGGTTTAATTATTTGCTAAGACTCCTTCTGTTCTCTGCTTCTGCAAGAAGTGAAGGAATGATTTTTTTTTCAACTTTAATTGTGCAATGCAATTACCTCACCAGGAAAGCAACAGCAAACCCTGGCCAGTAAAACGGTTTCCAAATCTGTCCTCCCACCAGCAAATAAGCAGTAAAATTTATTTTCATAGCAGAATTAGAAAATGCAGGGTTCCAGAGTAAAATGAAAATTCTAGATGAGAAAACTTTTCTGAATTTATTATGTACTCCCCATCTTAACTAAGTATTCTTGCTGCCTGAAGGTCATATTTACAGACATCCACTAATGTATTCTGATGTTCTTGGGGATTAGACCTATTTGCCTCAAATTGAATGCCCTTCAATTGCTATGCTTTTTAAAGATTTTTTTCAAGTGCCCATTCTAGGTGTCTGACCTTCAGCTGTGATTCCTTGCCGGGGTCAGTATGTCAGCTCGGTCATTCCTATATTTTAATCTGATGCTCCTAATAGACTATTGACTATGAAACAATACAACTTACATAGAGTTCAATTAAACATAGGCGCCAGAAATCTGAGTGCCAGAAAAGCAGGTCATGAACGGAACACTAGCCTTTTTCCCCATCATGATTAATGGCCACTTTCATGAGTAGTGGAAATTCTTAATTCTAGTCAAGTTCTTAATCCTCGGGGGGAAACTATGAATGCTAATCCTTTTAAGGAAAAAAAACCAAATCAACTACCCTACGTGTTTGCCTTACACAGCCTGGACTTCTGATGGTCCACTTGTGAAAACTGGACTGAATAAGTCTCTACCAGTTCATTTACATGTATGTAGAGTCACCCTTCTTCGTGGTGGTCTCTTCTCTTCCAAGAGCACTGTTTTCTTTGCCCTTCTACAACAGTCATCCTATTTCTGACAAGTATTTTATCGTTATCATCAGTGGTGATAGTAGCAGCAGTAATGGTATATTCAGAGAACCCTGAACCCCCTAGTGGTAGAACAGGCTTCAGGAATCCACTGGTGCTGGTACGAGAAGCTTCTGTGAAAGGTCCCGAATGATAAGAGTCTTATCTATGACGGTCTATTATACTTTGATGCCCTTGGGAGGACATGAAGGTGTTGGGACCTGTCTGGGCTTCTGAGAAGTAGATGAGCAGGAGAAGTTAAGAACAATTCACCAGCAGAAATGAGCCAAACAAAAGCCCTGGGAAGGTGGGTATCCAACACCTCTTCTTCCTTCCCATCTGCCACATCTCCAAGCGAAAGTCTTTTGAAGAATGAAGTGAGACTTCTAGCTCCTAGATTGGTGACATGAAAGTCCCCTTCTTACTGGATTGTACTCTTCCTTCCCTGGAGAAGGAGCAGTTGCAGGTGATGAAACTTCCCTTTTCTGCTGGACCCATGGTTCTTGAAGCATATAGACTTCAAAAGTCAACTGGTCACCACTAAGCAAGTAAAATACAATTCCATTCATTCTGATTCTCCCAGTTACAAGTGTACGCTCCTTCCAGAGGAGAAGAGCAGGTTCTAAATATGAAAAATGGCTGGATTATATACAACCTCTTGAAAGTTGTAGCATTGTCACTGAACAGCCTTCTGGAGCCAGCTCTTAAAATTACATTGCCTGATCCACAACTGAGGTTTAATTATTTGCTAAGACTCTTGAAGAGTTTGCAAATAAAACCAATACAAGTCACTTTGAAAACTTCAGAGCTTATGAAATTAATAATTCCTAGAGTCTCCCTGAGTGTGTCAAATAATTTCTACAGCCAAAAATTAGTTTTTATCAGTTAGAGTACTTTTATATTTGTGAAAGATTATCATGTATGATAGAACCATTTAGATTTCTTTTTTCTTAGCTCTGCTCAGAGTAAATAGAAATTTGTAACCATTTATGTGAATCTATGGCTGGTGCTAAAGAACCATTTATGTGAATCTATGGCTGGTGAATATTATGGCTGGTGCTAAAGTAACAAAACAACAGGTTGATTGTGGCAAAAATATAAGTATTTCTATTAGGTTGGCCTCCCTGGGCTACTGCCCACTGCACTGCCTGCCCATCCTCCAATTCTCTAAGATACTGAGCTTTCCCTCTATGTCCGTAAAAGAAGGGTAACACACTCCTCATCGCTGGCGGGACTGTCATGTCCGGAAATGCAGTGTGAGTCCGAAGACTCTATGGGCTGCGTGCTCGTTGCTGGTGGTGACTTAAAAAAAAAGAAAGGATGAAACTAAAAATATGAATCAGGGCTGCCAGCACTTACTGAGCACTTACCCTGCACCAGACTGCTAAGCACTTTATGTGAAGCATCTCATTTAATTAAATACAGGCTTATCCACACCAAAGCCCATGGTCTTAACTGGGAAGGTGGACTTTCTTCTGGAAGCTTTAGGGACATTAACAATGTCAGAGCTGGGACCCAGGGGATCCAGACACATGTGGCCCTCCCCAACCATTGACATCTCCCCCCCCCCGGCCCAGTGCAGCCCTATCAGAAGCTATCAATCAGCCAATCATGCAGTGATCTGGGGGTGATGATAGTTGACTTCCGGTTGCCTTTCTGCTCCCCCCACCCCGCCCCAATTACATTTCAGCTAAGTAGCCCTGCATTCTGACAGCTTCCTAATTACTTCTCTGTCTTCTGCCCTGTCCCTGAAGTTGAAGCAATACACTTGGGAAGCCTCGTGGCTGCCCAGGGCTACGTCTTCCCAATCTCGGACCACGTTCTCACCATGAAGGACGATGGCACCTTTTATCGTTTCCAGGTAGGGATGCAGCTTGTCCTCCTGAAGAAACTTTTCTGCTCATCATTGTCTGATCTCAGATTAGAACTACCTAAAAAACTGACAGTATTTAAGGGAGCAACCCTTACCTCCCACCAGCACTGGGACAACCAAGCGAACTTTTGTCTGGGCCATTTGTTGCCCTACCCGCATAGTAGTAAAAATCCCTCATGGAGAACCTACTATTCACTGTGTGCTTTACACATTATCTCCTCAGTTATTCTGAAGAACAAACTTTGGGGGGATTAGTGTCTCCCATTTTACAGGTGGTAAAACTGAGGTACTTGGAGAATTAACAGGGCATTGAGTAAATCCAGGGGACAGCCTTGATTTGAACCTAGGTCAGCCTGGTAGCAGAGTCCTTGATGTTTCTACTATATCATGCTGCCTTCCTGGTGTGAAGTTTCTATTCACTACCTATTAACACTTCCCAGCCATTCCCACTCCTCAGATCCTGTCCCACAGTGAATTGGAGCAGAGGATAAGGGGTTGTGTCAAGATCTAACCTAAGGGTTTAGGAGTGGAGTTCTTCAGACAGGGTCAAAGGATGTCTAAGTCTGCTCAGCTGCCATAACAAAATACCACAGACTGGGTGACTTAAACAGCAGAAATGTATTTCTCACGGTTCTGGCGGCTGGAAGTCTAAGATTTTCAAGTAGGGTTCAGTTTGTGAGGAGAGCTTTCATCCTGGCTTTCAGATGGTTGATTCTTACTGTGTCCTCACAGGGTGGAGAGAGAGAGAGAGAGGTTGTTAGCTCTCTGATGTTTCCTCTTATAGGGACACTAATCCTATCTGATCAGGGCCCCACCCTTATGATCTCATTTAACCTTAATTACTTCCTTACTTCACATACAGTCACACCGGGGGTTAAGGCTTCATCATAGAAATTTAGGAGGACACCATTCAGTCCTTGGCAAAGGGACAAAGGAACTTGGGGCTTGTGCCCCAGCAAACAGTGCTTGTCTGACTTCTGTATTAGACTTCTATTACCTCGGGATAAGAAGGTTTTGCCCTGTAAACTGTTTCTCGTTTTTGCATTTATTTGGCTTACCTCAGGTTTCATTTCTCAACACCTAGATTAAAATGTTGACTGGCCTCCGCTGCATTAAGAACAGGAGAGAGTTAGGGTGTGGTGTCAGCACGTGGACAGAGCCTGTCATAGGGAGGGGTCCTTACTGGGTGCAGGGGAGGGCAAGTGCTAGCGTTCTGAGTCCTGACACCTGTGCTCTTTTGCAGGCCCCATACTTCTGGCCTTCGAACTGCTGGGAGCCTGAAAACACTGACTACGGTAAGCACTGAAGCCACGGCCCACACTTAGTGTTACTCCTGGGAATGCAGAAGGCAAATCCTTGCTGTCTGGGCAACCATGGTGCGTGAGGAGGAGGGTCTTTGCCCTGCTTAACCCTTTCTCATATTGTTGACATGTACTAAGGTTCCTGTTCCACATAATGATGAAAGACAGTGCACGCTGAAAGGTGCAGGCATTGGAAGGGAATAGGGGAAGGGAAGAAAAGTTCTATCAAGTGTGGCTAATGCTCATTCTGTGGGGCCATGGAGAACTGTGCTGGGGGCTATTGACCACTCCTTCCTGGGACAGGGTTTCAGGGAGGGCTGGATCAAGGTGCCACCTCCCCCTGTCCATTTCCTTTCTCACAGACTTGTTAAGACTTTTTAATAATTCATTGGTGTTTTTGATAGTCGGACATTAGAGGGAAAGTGTAACAGACCGTGGAAGGGGTATACAAAAGTTACCCTACCTAAGAAAACAGAGTGGGTGAAGCTGGGAGCTGGGTAAGCAGGGAATTACCTCTGTCCAGGCAGGGATCTATTAGTCTCTTGCCATATTCTCTCCATGAAGACTGTTTAACACATCTACGTGTCAGTCTTCTAAAGTTACATTATCCCGATACTTCAGATAAAGCTGAGGTCCAGAGAGGCCCCCTCCTCATACCTCTCACACTGTATGCTACTCGTCTGGATGCCTGGTCAATTGTAAGCTCCATGAGGGCAGGCTGGTCATTCTCTTATCATCCAGTGCCCAGTGCATGCCTGAGGCATAGTTGGCACTCGGTAAATATTTGCTGAGCGTTCTGACTCTTTATTAAAGGTGATTAACAGACACTCAGTAGACACAGCAGAATTTGAACTCAGATGCTCGTTTCCTTCTGTCCCTCTGCACAGTGCCCTCATCACCGACTCAGCTGCTGGGGGCAGCCCACAGCAGCTCTCCTTGGGACTGGTGCGCGTGATGAGACCTGCACCTTCTCCGTGGGTTCTTTGCAGGATGCTTTTCACAGGAAGGCAGAGCCAGCTGCAGCTGGGTGGTATTCTGGGGAACCTGTCCCTGAGACCCTGTGATAAGCTATACCCTCCGGATTATACTTCTGAGGGGTGGGAAACCGGCAATTGGGAACAGTCCTGAGGGTAGAATCCTGGCAAGTCATTGCCCTACAAGGCTACAGTTGTTCTGTTTTCAAGTCTGGAGCACAGCCCTGATGCAGAGGACAGGTCCCTGTGACTGTCTCATCAGCTGTGTGCAGGCACCAGTGCGGGTCCCTCTGGAACTGTGCTGTGCCCTAAATGATGTGATAAATGGGTCCAGCCAGGTTTCTGGCTCAGAACGGGAGCAGCACTTAGCTGCTCATAAAATAAGTGCTTCTGGGGCTGAAATACTGCTCACAAAAGCCCAACTTGGAATTTGAATAATTGTAGCTCAGTTCCATGCAGCAGCCGTGTGCCCTTGTGAATGTGAAAACCAGTATTTTTTCAGGCAATGGAGAGCGTGGGAGGATAGTGGGACCAGAAAACTGGGGCCAAGTAAGATTCAAATATTTACTTGAATATAAACCCACAACCATCAGCCGTCTTACCCTGCATACAGCAGGGCACAATTTCCCTTTCTCTACAGATTTTTGTAATTTTAGTCGTGCCGCAGGAACAGGGATGAAAATAACGATTAACGTCAGGCTCTCCCTAAAGCAAAATTATTTTGAATTCCTGTACATCCATTTTGGCAAATCGGATGGAGAACTTAGAGTGCAGGATGCAAATTACTCATCGCCATTTCCAGTTTAGCCAGCAAATCAGAATTTACCAAGAGAGATGTCAGCACAATGGGCCCATTGTTGACTGGCTCCACTAGCTGTGTGATCTTGGCAAGTTACTTAACCTCTCTGTGCCTTGGAAATCTCATATTAAAACCAGAATAATAATGGTACGTGTCTCTCAGTGTTGTTTTGTTAATTAGAAATGGGTATAAGTTTAGGTGTATGGCATGTAGTAAGGAGTCAATAAAAACCATGGTGGTGGTTGGTATTATTACCTCCAGCGTGATGTTCTATCTTACTTGTTCTGTGGTGGCCTTCCTGCCAGAAAGGATGTGACACCAGAGCTAAGAGTTCAGAATAGGTATGGCTTGGATTGATGAAGAACCAGGAAACTTTCACTCATTCAGCAAACATGTACTGGTCACCCACTCTGTGTCAGTTGCTCTGTCACAGATTTGAGTGAGTTATAGGCTTACCCTCCAAGCATCCCGGGCTGGGAGAGGCAGCGTGATGGGGGCAAGAAGAGGATGGTGAGGAGTCTGATCTGAGTACACAAGAGATTTTATGTTGATGAAGAGTGATTACGAAGGTTGGATAATTTGGAATGGGCAAGTTTATTAAAAGGTCTTCGTAGTCAAGGAGAGACGTTTACAGTAGATGCAGCACTTTAGAGAGCCATTGTGGGTCCCCAGCAATGGGGAATAACCTGCAAAATTCCCTCATCTATGAAATGAGGCTAATAACAGAACTCACTTCATAGGTTATTACGAGGATAAATAAGTGGACGTTTGGAAAGTCCCTAGAACACTGCCTGACGTCCCTACATGTGGTAGCTGCTCTGCTATTGTGGTGACTTCCCCAGACCTAAAATACTACTTGGCACATAAGAGGCACTCAGATTTTTAAATGGGTGAATGAATGAATCAATGAATGAGTAAATGGGGCAGTGAATGTCATAGTGGAGACATTCCTCTGAACTAGACCTCAATTCTAGTTCCACCTCTACCACTAACTAGTCCATGGGTAAATCACTTCCCTTCTCTGAGCCTTTAATTTTTCCATCTGTTAATGAGGTGTCTGTACTTGATGGTCGCCGAGGTTACTTCCAATGCTAAGAATCCATTGTTCTAAGGAGGAGTTAGAGGGTATGAGGACAACGGAGAAATAAGTGATTTATATGTTCCCTAGTTTAGGAGATTGAGGTTAATTACGATGTCACTAGTAAAGACAGAAAGCTTGGAAAGGGAGTGAGTTTTTTAAGGTCATTGACATAGGATAGGTTCAATACTTTGTAAATGTTTAATTGCACATGTAGCCCATGAATCTATTGACTTTGTAGAGTTTTTAATTGTGTTCCGTTTCTGTCGTGGTAGGATGCTGGTGAGATTGAGATGGCAATGAGATGCCAGCATGAGGGCAAGAAGACAAAGATTTTTCAGTGAGAAATTACACATCCAGGAAAAACCAACATCTGAGCTTAAAGCAAGTCCCCTGGATGCCCTGTTCGAGGACTTGGCTTTGTTGCCAGTGGTCACGTGATTAGTTGGGTGTCAGAGGGAGCGCTGTTGAGGCACTAAGGAAGTGCAGACAGACAAGCCCCAGGGAAGGTCTGTGCCAAGAGAAAGCTTCCCTCAATAGCTCCTTGCTGCCTTCCCGGTTATGGTGAACCAACTGCCCAACGTGTGACATTAGCTGTACAAGAAGGGGGCCACCAGCATTTGATCACGTAGCTCGTGGTCATCAGTAGAGGTACCGGCTTTGCCTTCCACGCATGGTACTCTACTTCTCAACTTAGCTGGCCCATTTTGACCCAGATGGGTTGGAAATTTCTTGGGATGATTCTGCTTAAATAAGAACCAAATCTGGGTTACACTTTCCTGAGTTTCACATTTGGCCAATACAAAATACTGTCTGAGGCAGTGTCGTCAAAGCAGCTGCGACCCACGCTGACCTCCACCTCTCCTGGGTCATTGGGACCAGGTCTGCTGGGGCTGGTGACATGCCAGGCTTTCTGCTGCAGGTTGCCCCGATTCCACAGGCTGCCTAGTTGGTGACAAAGGAGGTACCTCGTAATAGAGAAGATACCCCTTTATCTGACACAGTGCAGAGCTGTAGCTGTTTAGTTCATTGGAAAAGTTGGTGAGTTGGTATGAAAAAGTGATACATACATACTTTAATGACCTCAAATTAATGTAAAATGTACAAAGAAACATTCATTCAACAGCCTTTTGAGGTAGGATGAAAGATTCTCTTTGATTATTGTTGCCCATAATTTGAGTTTCTTTCTTAAATAAGCCACACTTAAACCACCCAGTTTTGACATCTTTAAAGTGCATCAAGAATTTTGAAAATATTTTTAAAGCAACTGTATGTTGGCCCCGCTCAGATTTCTACTATTTTTTCACGTTTTTTTCAGTTCTCTCACTTATACCAAATTCATCAGCAATTGTCTTAGCTGACTCTCCTTTCTCAGGTTATTCAAAAGCCATTCAACTGGATCGTCATAGAAACAACAACGCTCTCTCTTTTCACATTAATTTCACTAGTGCGTGTAATACTAAGTGAATGTACATTATTAAAATAACAAGTATGCCTAACATAAGCAGGTTTGAGAACAAACACAATTGACTCTCACCCACAGACTCGACTGTGTGAGCAGAGGTGTGGGCATACAGAGTAGGCTGCTACCAGAAGGCTCCAGCATATCGTAGGCTGCATCAGGAAATTTTTCAGACCACATGGAGGAGGTCGGTTAACCCAGCAAGGAGTTGACTAGAGTTCCTGGTATAATTAAGTTGTCAAACAGCAGGTCAGCCCTGGTCCTCTCTGACCTTGCCTCCTGGTCATTCTATTGTTCATTCCTACCATTCACCTGTTATCTCCCCTGGCTCGTTCTACTTGGCACTAGAGAAGGAAGGAGATACCGAAGAAGCAGAGGTAGGAGAGGAAGTGATGAAGGCCATGTTTGAGGAAGAATATCCTGGCAACTGAGGGCTAAGAGCCCTTCCTGAGCCTGGGAAGAGACACCTAAATTGTCCTCCCTTTCCACTGTCCACTCATTCTACCTGGCAGGCCAGGCCCTGGTGCCAGGTGCAGGGGTTCGTGCTGAGCAGGACACAGCCTCTGCCCTGCTTGGGGTGAAACAGAGTGAGGAGGATGAAGGGGGTTGTCAGGATTGGAAGATGGGGGCCCTCATCTGACAGATTCCCAGAGGTCAGGTGTCATGGCTTCCACATAGAAACCTATTCTTTTTTTTTTTTTTTTTTGCGGTACGCGGGCCTCTCACTGTTGTGGCCTCTCCCGTCACGGAGCACAGGCTCCGGACGCGCAGGCTCAGCGGCCATGGCTCACGGGCCCAGCCGCTCCGCGGCATGTGGGATCTTCCCGGACCGGGGCACGAACCCGCGTCCCCTGCATCGACAGGCAGAATCTCAACCACTGCGCCACCAGGGAAGCCCAGAAACGTATTCTTGACTGCACAGGGTTGGGCACATAGAGGGGAATGGCTGGCTGGCTGGCTGGCTGGATGGATGGATGGCTGGCTGGCTGGATGGATGGCTGGCTGGATGAGTGGATGAACAACTGGGTGGATGAATTTACGATTCCACCACCCTGCTGGTTTTGTATATGTTGTAATTTCTCTTCTTCCTTCAGCCATCTACCTCTGTAAGAGGACAATGCAGAATAAAGCAAGGCTGGAACTGGCGGATTATGAAGCAGTAAGTACGATTATTTTCCAGGAAAGGTATGGGAGGAGAGTATAAAATACCTTCAGTTCTTTCTCAGCTTGTATTTTTCCCTTTTTCTCTCCCCAACCCTTCAGACAGTGGAAAGACAGTCTCTTCTATTTTCCCTCTTTTGTTCTCAGCTCCTCTTACCATCACAATAAATTGCTTCTTTAAATAAAGGAATCTCAAAACTCAGCAATAAAAAACACAACTCAATTAAAAGTTGGCAAAGGACTAGAACAGGCACTTCACCAAAGAGGACATAAGGGTGACAAAGGTGTTCAACATCATTAGCCAATTAGAGAAATGCAGATTAAGTCCATGGTGAGATACTGTTACACACCTATTAAAATGGCTGAAGTTAAAAGTACTGGTAATGCCAAGTGCTGGTGAGGATGTGGTGAACAACGGGAGCTCTCCTATATTGCTGGCGGGAGTGCAAAATGGTGCAGCCACTCGGGAAAATGGTTTGGCAGTTCCTCATAAAGTTCAACACACACACACTGTACAGCCAAGTAATCCCACTTTTACATACCTACATACACACCCTAGAGAAATCAGAACTTACGTTCACACAAAAACCTGTACACTCATGTCCATAGCAGATTTCTGTGTGATAACCCAAAGCTGAAAACAACTCAGATGCACTTTAACAGGTGAATGACTAAATGGACGATGCTACAGCCATGTAATGGAATACTGCTCTTCAGTGAAAAGGAATAAACTATTAATCTAACCACTTGGATGAGTATCAGAGACATTATGTTGAGGGAAAGAAGCCAATCTCAAAAGATTTCAAACTGTGTGATTCCATTTATGTGACACTTTTGTAAATACAAAACTATCACGAGGGAAAACAGATCAGTGGCTTCCAGGATGCAGCTATAAAGAGATTCCAGGAGGGAGTTTTGGGGGGTGGTGGAACCATTCTGTATTCCGATTGTGGTGGTGGTTACGTGAATATATACATGTGTTAAAATGTATAGTACTATACACGAAAAGAAAAGAACACATTTATTGTATGATAATTTTTTCGTTTAATATATGATCGTTTTTTTTTTAATTGCATCTTCATACCCGATTCACCTGTGCTTGGCAGTAAATGCAAAATCTAAGGACCAAATCCAATCCAGAAGATAAGATGTATGCCGGATGGCAATATACTCTCCCAGCTTTCCTCCACCTCCACCTTCTTTATAAGGTGTGATTTCTTACAGAAATTGGAGACCCAGCCACACTCATATCCATTCCCATTTAACAGAGCCAAGGTGCAGAGAACTTGAAGATTCACAGATAATGTTTTAAATATTTAAAATTTGGGGTTGCAGACTCTTCCCCTGAAACCACACTTTGTATGGGTCACAGAAAACCTAGGATACTGGCCAACTTTTCTTATACCCTCCAGAGGAGGTGTTGCTGAGCCATGGAATGACTGAAGAGCTGGCAGCTAGGAGGAGGGGCAACGTTAGGGGCAGTGAAGAATCCTCCCCTGGATAATCCAGCATGAACAGCTCCTCAGATCCACCCACCTCCCCAATGTCCCTCCCACTTTTGCTGTCTCAGTCTTCCAAACCAAGCGTGAGGCCCCACTCTACCAAACCTTGTCACCCTTGGTTACCTACACCCAAGCCCACCAATGCACTGAGCCACCGTTCCCCTCTCTGCAGCCCAAGGGGAATGTGCATGCCATCAGAGAGCAGGACCGGTGCATGGCGCTCCACCCTCTTTGATCCCACTGGCATCACAGGACCTGTGAATGGGCGGTGCAGGTTGCAGTGCAAGAGTTTACTGGGAGTGTTAGGACCTGGCTAAAGTTTGCTTATCCAAGGGAGCCGTGAAACATAAATCTGTTGGAACGTTCTAATTTTCCCCAGCATCCCTAGCATGGCGGTTCTGTGGCTCTGAGCATCTTAGGCACCCAGTCCCTGCCCTATCTGCCCTCGTGCACCAGCAATCACCCCTCTTCTAGAAGACTGCTGTCGGACTCTTTGTGCGCACAGTGCAAAGTGCTTTAACTTTGGCATGACTACATCACTTCCTGAATATGACCTACAGAAACAACCCAGACGGCAGAAGCATGTGGCCCCTCCATCCCGTGTCTCCCTTCCCTGTAGTTCCCTTGTTTAAAAAAGCTCCTAAACGGAAACAAGACAGCACCAACTCCTGACATATTTTATTCTGTTTTCTCTTCTCTTACCCGACAATATTCTGCTTTGGTATCTGTAAAGAATATGGTGTTCAGATGTTCTTTCAGGTTGAAGTTCTGTCTAAAAGTGGTTAGAAACTAAAAAGACATTTTGTTTTCAAAATTCAGTAATTTTATTAATTTTTTCTGATTACATCGTCCCTTTGTAAAAACAATTCAAACAGCAAAGAAAGGAGAGAAAATAGCCTGCAATCCTTCTCTCCTAAGCTTTTTTCTATACATACATATTTTTTTCTAACAAGAAAACTTGAATCACACCACAAACATTATAGTGTAAGCTGCTTCTTTTTCCAGTCATATACTGTAAGGATGTTGAGAATCTTTCCATATCAGTAATAATCATCTACATTCTCACTTTTCATGGCTGCCTAGTATTCCATGGTATGACTGTGTCATCATTTATGTGGCTGCTCCCCAGTTGACTGACATTCAGGCTTTACCAGCTTTGCTTCCTGTGAACAGTGGGAAAATCTAAGGGACAGTTTTTTTGAGGTACTCGTACAGCAAGCCTTGGTAATAACTGAGTTCACGTGTGTTGGTCTTCACCCGAAGCTCCTTTCATGTTAATAATCTGCTAATGAAGGTAATCAGTTAGTGTTGGCATGAGCTCTATGAAAATACACAGCATAATGTGGGCTCTCGCCTCGCATTCCATCAGGATTAGGCGGGTCATTAGGGAACCTGTCAAACGCCCCTCCCCACCGTCCTGTTGTGCTGCTAGGCTTTGAGAAAAGACTTCTTCCCTCTTCCTCTAAATGTGACCCTGGATGCCTTTTCTTTCTTTTTGTTTTGGGGTTTTCCTTTCATGACCATCACAAACCTAGACACTCCCTTCTTTCCCACTTTTGAGTCTGGACTTTCCAAGTTGTTAATGCCAGGTCCTCTGGGTTGTCCTTTCCTGCCACCTTCCTAGCCCTCTGCTTGCTGGAAGACAAGTCTTGAGACATCCATTCTTGGTTTTGCAATCAGTTGCAAAAACACCCCTCATGCCTTCCCTAAATCCTGCGTGAACAACCACGACCAATTCTCCCTATCTTCAGTGGCCTTTATAAGTGCCGTGTGAGTCGTGTTCTTGTAAAACACACAAGAAAAGAGGAATCGGGAACCACAGAGACGTCAGACTTAATGGGTGCGTAAATGAATATTAATAGTTCTGCTCCGTACAGCAGGGTCTGGTGCAAAGTCAGATGGGGTTCACATCCAGTGGATTTAAAGTGGGGCCCTACTGTTTTGTTGGGAGTAACCGAAATAGATGGCTGCCTTGTAATAAGCATAGCTGTCGATGCGCAAACTTACGATGATTAATGCCTTCTTGTTGATTTTCATTTCTCATTAGGAAAACTTAGCAAGACTCCAGAGGGCCTTTGCAAGGAAGTGGGAATTCATCTTTATGCAAGCAGAAGCACAAGTAAAGTAGGTGAACTTAATAGAGACCCTTTGCAAAGAGAGAAACACTCTCTGGAAATCAGAGGTGGTGTGAGAGTGGGGGTTCCTTCCATGGCCAGCCAGCTATGGTTAGTCACTGTCTCTCTCATGACAGCAACTGAGTAGAAATCAAGTTCAGGATGGATAAGTTGCATCTCTGTCACCCATGGCACTCTAAAGCAATTCCCAAAGCGTGTGTTTCAGCAGGCAATGGGGTTCCTCCCAAACGTAGAACTCTGGTCCTAAGAAGATGTACCTAATTCCCAAGGAGATTTCCAAACCTTCTTCTGTGCTCAGAGACTAGAAACCATCAGACCCACTTTACTTGTTGGTCTGGAGATTTCGTCCTCATAGGAAAACATACTGGAGTTTCTAGGCAGGCCAACAAGTGGCCCCTCCACCGTATCTCCCGGGGGGAGGGGTTCAGAACTAATCAAAACTAAGGCAGAGAAGTCAGACATCTGGAGTCTGAAATGTCAGATTGTTACTGATGAACTACTTATAGGACATGATTTTGGATCTGTGACCACAGATCTTTACCCTGGAATGAAACATCCTGGGCAGAGCTGGGCATCTGCAGGGCTGTCCCCACCTCAGGGAAGAGTCCAGCCCTGTGAGTTTACTGCACGCAGAGAACAGGTGTCCTGAGAACAGGCTGACCCACACAGGGCCCAGAAGGACCGACCTCAGCTTTTTCTAAATTTCTTTTTTTTTTTAATTTATTTAATTTTGGCTGCGTCGGGTCTTCGCTGCTGCACGCAGGCTTTCTGTAGTTGCGGCGAGCGGGGGCTACTCTTCATTGCGGTGCGCGGGCTTCTCATTGCGGTGGCTTCTCTTGTTGCGGAGCATGGGCTGTAGAGCGCAGGCTCAGTAGTTGTGGCGCATGGGCTTCCTTGCTTCGCGGCATGTGGGATCTTCCTGGTCTAGGGCTCGAACCCTCGTCCCCTGCGTTGGCAGGTGGATTCTTAACCACTGCGCTACCAGGGAAGCCCCAGCTTTCTAAATTTCTTCTTTCAAATCTGCCAATAAGTTAAAGTCTACAAGAGATGAAAGGAGGAGAAAGTTGGAGTGTTTTTCCCATATTCTTCCTTCCCAGCGAGTGTAGTGGAAATTTCTTCCTCTCTAAGGAAACAGGAGAAGTGGGTTGTAAATGTCCCCCACCCCACAAACATGGTCATCAACCAGATCCTTTTGATTCTGGGAAATGGACTTGCTCAGGTACAGTTCTCTCTTGTCCTTTCTAGCAATGGGCTCTTATTTAGCTTCAAGTGATAATGGAAGAAATGGGACAGAGGAGGGGTGGCAAAGGGGTGCTGAGCTGGGAGGAGGTGAGTACCTTTTCTCTGGGCACCGCTTGCACCTGAGCAGCCCCCGTGGGTCTTCAGAGGACCCCCTGTGCCCTCTCTGGGCAGTGTGGGTGACATTGATCACAGGTACAGCCACTGGGTCCAGTGGGCCTCATGGTGTCATCGCTCTCCCCCTCCCTCTGCAGTCTCTACTCCCCACCCATGAATCCACAGGCCTGCCCACCACCCCGGTTCTCCCAGAAACCCCCGAGGGTGGTGGACACCAGACACTGGATGCTGAGCTGCATCAGGAAGAGCCTTGGCCCCTGAGGAAGGAGAAAGCAGGAGGGTGGGTGACTAGGTGAGAAGGAGGCAGGATTGAGCCAGTGCACTCAGACGCCTCCGGGAAGTGAAGAGGAGGGCTGATCTACACTTTCGGGATCACACGGCATCGAATGTTATAAAAGGAGGGAAAAGTGCCACTTTGTACATATACGGTATTTCTCGATTCACTTTTTTGATGAACTCTGTGATTACATTATAATTGTGGGCCATTTAAGTACACAGTAACTCTCACAAAAATCACAGTATGACTTTATTTCAGTCAGTCCAATAAACGAAAGTACTCCCAAGAGAGCCAAGAACCAGCAGTTACAAAGCAATTAATCCGAGTTACTTTTTACTTAGAGAGATAATATGAAGTAATACAGGCTGTTTTTTTTTTTTTAAACACTCTTATCTATGCGATCACAACATAAAGAATCTGTCTGTCTGTCTGTCTTGCAATTTGTCCGTCCCCCAGCTGAGGCCAGAGGTGTTTGCCTTCTGGATCTTGTCACACACGAGGGTTATTACTTTGCTTTTAGGAAGCCAGATGGTTTAAGTGACTTTTAAAACACATAACTGCAGCATTTTGAAGACATTTCTACTGATTCTGAATCTAAAGCAAAGTTTCAAGTTTGAGGATGAAACACTACAAGCCTATGGTTATATTCCTTCCCATAATCTGAATATGCAATAGTAGCCACTGTGATGAGGGGCATGTCAACAACTTATGCAGCTCTTAGTAATCCACATCTTAGTAATTCAAACGGACAGCTGCATTCCTGAACCCTCATTAGGCTCACCCTGTTCATTACACATAATTGGTCATTTGCAACCTAGCTGATAACAAGCTCTCTTACCATGTGTGGGCTTCTTGAGGCTTCCTCAAGGGAACCATACACCCATATTGCACAGCTCTGCAGAGAGCAGGGGCCACACAGGTGCCAAGAGCCCTGTGCACATGAAGCTCCTAAAAAAGGGAGAACAGAGCTGACACGTGGGTCATGGAGGAAAAACAGAATTAAAAGCCTCTGATTTCCCCTTTTTCACTCTTTCAGGATTGATCGGAAAAAGGACAAGACGGAGAGGAAAATTTTGGATAGTCAAGAACGAGCCTTTTGGGACGTCCACAGGCCAGTGGTGAGGAAGCTCTGCTTAGTTCTCTAAGTTTTATGTTTTCTCTCTTCCTTCGCTTAAAAGAAAAGACTGTCTTTAGCCACCAGGCGTCTCACTTTTAAGAAAATTGCTAAGCTTTGTGAAATTGGTTTTGCCATTCATTCATATCATCTCAGTAGATTTTCTGGAATATATGTCAGTTCCACCTTTTAAAAATTATACATCCATGAAAATATGGAATGGGAAATGGGGAGCTGTGGGAATTCCACCTGGGGAACTTTGGGCCCTGAAGTTTCCAGTCCTAAGTTAAGCAATTTCCATTTCTACTGTCATTCAATTCCAACTTCTAGAATATTCTCTTTCAAATGCAACCGTTGTTGTTACGGTGGTTATGTTCTATGAAGTCGCCGAGAGCACTGAATTAGCGGATGCTGAACCATTATCCTGGGAGAGATACAGGGTTAGGTTCTTGCAAGCCTCCAGTCACATTTTCATCAACTGATCAATGCATAACCTTGTTTGAAGTGTGTTTCGGTTTAAAGACACCTTATTTAATGTATATTGTTGATCACTGGCATTGAACTCGCAGCCAGGAGCGCTATAGCTCACGCCTAGATGGAGCTTATCTAACATACCTATTTTCTCCATAAAGCACGTCCCAGCCTTCCTGCACTTAGGAATGCTCGACAGCACATCAGCACTGGGCTTGGGCAAAATCACCAACAAAAACACAAAAATGTGTAAAACTGGTGCTGAATAGACTGTGCAAAGGACACTTGTTTGCAGCATGAGATGAAATAAGGCACCTCACCGGGAACACGCGGGTCTGGCAACTCAACATGTTTCCTGCTCTGCGCACGTCCCAAGTGACCATGAAGCCACCACAAGCCCTGACTTGGGGGTTATAAATAAATTTTAGCACGTAGGCAAAATCACAAATACAAAATCCACGAATAATGAGGTTTCACGCATTTCTAATCTCATATTACTAAAATAGGTCTTACATTTTCCTCATGAAATGGAACTAAAACGAATAAGCTATGTCAGCCTTCCTCAAGTCTGATTAAAAGCAAAACCAAAAAAAAAAAAATTCCCTATCCTGATAGTGGAGTGGTTTTAGATGGTTAGGTATATGAAAGAACAAAGGCTCTGACTGAAGCCATCCACCAATTTAAATAATAAGTTTACGCTTATAAACTGTACACTGTACTCTCTACTTATCATCCTTAGGTAATATGAGGTAAGCTGTTTTAATTCATATGAGAACTCTGTGGAGGAACACATACTGAAGGTGAAGCACCTTTGTAAAAAAAAAAGACTGTAAATGGCAAAATGGGGGTAGTCATGTATTATCTGTAATGGAAAAGATAAAGATTGGTTCTGATAGTGTCACTTGAGCCAACTTGGAAAGTATGATGTTCACTTAGTAATTTATATGATGATTTTTTTCTCTCAGCCAGGCTGTGTGAACACAACAGAAATGGATATCAGAAAATGTCGACGTTTGAAGAACCCGCAAAAGGTTAAAAAGGTTCGCTAGTTTAGCTGAATTAAAAATTCTTGGGATCACCCTTCCATTTCCGGTACTGTTCAAATAATAATTTACTATTTGTAGTTCTTCCCCGTTTCATCCTTTGAAACCATATCATTCATTCTACAAATATCTATGGAGTGGCTGCCGTGTGCTTGGCACCGTTCTGGCTGTGGAAATATAGTGGCAAGTCTTAACAAAGCCCACAGCCTGGTAGGCATGAAGCAAGCCAGCAGGCAACGGTGGGAAGTACAGGATGGTTCAGGAAGACCAGGAGGGTGCCCCAGACCGGGGGCTTCCCAAGGGTTTCCATAGCAGGCTCGAGGGTGCAGAGGTCTAAAGGGTAAGTAGCAGTTGGCTCTGGGGAGACAGCAGAGAGGAAGGGAAACATAAGGAACAAAAAGTAGGGCAACACCACAGGCGAAGGCCAGCTTGGTACTTTGACACAAATGCAAGTCTTTTAGTATAGCTAGATCTCCCAAAGTCAAATCACCATCTCACCCAACTGTGAATGAGCCAGTGATCATTTGTGTTTCACTATACTGGAAGGGGCAGTGGCTCTCTCTCCTCTATCAATATATATGTGACATGACATATATATCAGCTTCTTGAATTTACTTATATATTTTGTTCTTCTTTGAGATATTGATGCCCACTGTATTATACTTTAATGTTAGTCTTAAAATGTCCCCATTTAGTCTTTAAAGGCCCCCTAATTCTAATATTCCAGAATTTTATGGAGCCCACATGCACCCTGAGCCTTTCTTGATTTTATAGATTTCAGCTATAAATTGCACACCCTTCAGTGTTTTATTTCTTTCCCAGAACAAAGATTGTCTTTACTCTGTCTCTAACAAAAGGAACAGATTAAAAAGTAGCTATAGCTGTGGGCAAGTGGAAAATCTGTGTCCAGAAAACTGGTCAGTTTAAAAGGAAAAAATTGGAAACCCTGCCATCTCAAGTTTGTACCAGACAGGCATGTCATCTGCTGACAAACAGAAAATCTAGAGGGGATCTTTATCTTCCTGCATAATCTTCAGGAATTGTTCCTGAACTTTCCTGTGTCTCAGAATCACCTGGGGCATTTGATGAAAGTGCAGGTTCCCGAACCCCACCCATGAAGATTCCGATTCAGGAGGTCTTGGGTAGAACTCGGCAATGTACCTGTTTACCGAGTACCCAAGATAACTCTTTGCAGATGGTCTATGGACTGTATTTGGAGAAACACTGATACACAAGGAGACCATTTAAGCTCAATGAAAGGAAGGATTTTCTAATAGTGGTAACTCAAAGATGGACCAGCTGCCTCAAGAGGCAGAGTTCCCATTATTGGAGAATTTCAAGCAGAGGCCACTCACTTATTGTCAGGATGTCATGGAGGGGATTGGAAGCATCAGATGAGCGCTTGAGCTAGCTGACCCTTTGGACCCCCTTCAACTCTGAGGGTGCATGATTCAATATTCTTGTTTCTTCTCTAGTCAGTGTACGGCGTGACTGAAGAATCCCAGTCGCAAAGCCCAGTGCACGTCCCCAGTCAGCCAATCAGGAAAACTACAAAAGAGGACATCCGGAAACAGGTGAATGAATGTGCTACTGCACTCTAAGGAGGAGATGTGGCCAGCCTGAAAACCTTTTGAATGTCCACCTCTGGAGGCTGAGTGAGCTTTGAGTTCCTGGAAAGCACAGTGGAACCCAGCTGTGGGTGACTTGAACCTTTGGGCACTGTGTGTGAATAATTCACGGAGCCTCGAGAAGACAAATTCTCCACCAAGTTACTCAGCAGTTACTAGAAAAGGACATAAATGAGTTACCCCAACACCATGGGCTGACTGCTGTAGTCGGGTTTCCCCCAAGATGCTGTGGGAGCTGGAGGCAGGAGGGACTCGTGTCACAGCGTCCTTAAAATTGTATTGCACTTCCAGAGTGAGCCAGCTCAGGACCACCAACTTTATTGCTCTGATTCAAAATGAAGGTTGACAGATAAAGCAAACCCTACCCACAATGCCATTTCAGCATTATTTGGTTCCATGTTATCTTCCTTCATGATGAGGAGTTAACTGGTCAACCCAGGTCACAGACAATGCCTAATTACATTACTGCTTTCCAGGGGTTCACTGGTAATGAAGTGACTTGACTTTACATTATGCTTTACTGACTTCTAGGGGGTACCCAAAGGCATAAACTGTGAGGTGCCTTCCCTTGACAACTTTATTATTGAGTGGGGAAAAGGAAACAGATGTATGGAAAATAGCTACTCAGTGCCAGTTAAGTACACCAAGCACATGGGCATGAGGTAGGTGTGAAAGCTGGGTAGGAGATCACTGGAGATTAGCCAAACCAGATCCTTATGGTGTGTGTGTTACCTCCATGCTGTTGCTAAGCTTTGTAGAATATATACTATATTTAAGTTTTCATTCACTTCTGGGTAAAGAAGATGTGGCATATATATGCAATGGAATATTACTCAGCCATAAAAAGAAACGAAATTGAGTTATTTGTAATGAGGTGGATGGACCTAGAGTCTGTCATACAGAGTGAAGTAAGTCAGAAAGAAAGAAAGAAATGCTGTATGCTAACACATATATATGGAATCTAAAAAAAAAAAAAATGGTACTGATGAACCTAGTGGCAGGGCAGGAATAAAGTCGTAGACATAGAGAATGGACTTGAGGACACGGGGTGGGGGGAGGGGGAAGCTGGGGCAAAGTGAGAGAGTGGCATGGACATATATACGCTACCAAATGTAAAATAGATAGCTAGTGGGAAGCAGCAGCATAGCACAGGGAGATCAGCTCGGTGCTTTGCGACCACCTAGAGGGGTGGGATAGGGAAGGTGGGAGGGAGGGAGACGCAAGAGGGAAGAGATACGGGGATCTATGTATGCATATGGCTGATTCACTTTATTGTAGAACAGAAACACAGTATTGTGAAGTAATTATACTCCAATAAAGATCTATTTAAGAAAAACAAAAAACTTAAGCTGTAACACAACACAGGAGAATATGTGATGTAGGCTAAATTGTAGAGTGTGTTTCTTAGTGGGGTAGGAATTTCCAAAAGGGCAAAATGGTTGCTGGAGTGTCGAGTTGGAGGGCTGGAGAAGTCTGTCCAGAGGAGGTGTTTGGATCTTGGTAGAAATACGGGTTTTGGGTTCCTGGGGTGAAGGGGGGAAAAAATTCCAGTTTGGTCTTAACACTTCTGTTCTGCCTTTCCCCAGATAAAATTTTTGAATGCACAGATTGACAGGCATCGTTTAAAAATGTCCAAAGTGGCTGAAAGGTATGTTTCCCCTTAATAATATTACTACTTTCTTCTAATGTAACAAAGGAGAAATGTTACAGTGTTATGGCTAACAAGTGTGTACCAAGAGGCAGACCACAGTCATTTCTTAAACTGATGGGTGAAAAAACCACAGACCCTGAGTGAGTACAGCTAAGATAGCAGACCTCCCCTGAGTCATGTCAAGAAATGTTCTGTTGCTAAAGCTTTTGAGGGGGGTGGCCGAGGGACCTTGTCAATCAAGGAAGAACGTCCTTAAAAGCTACCTAATGCACTTTTACCTTCAGCCTCTTGATTAATTCAAATGGAATTGCTCCCTTTTCGGCTATAAAATGCCCAGATTCACTTTATAAGGGGAAAGAAATTACGTATGCCCTTTGAGGTGCTGGTGGCGCAAACAGGAGGGGACTGGTCCATCAGGAGGCATTCCACCTCCACACACCATCAACCAGCCAACTGCATGGAATCAACTGTAAAGAAAATGTTTGGGACCTCCAGCCTGGCTTCCGCCAGGGCATTTGTGCTACAATCTGCACCAGGAGCTCGTTCCACCTTTTTCACTCGTGGGAAACTCAATTTTGTCAACGAAACGGTCTGTGTTTGGACTCTCCGTGAAGAGGGGCGACCACCTGGGGAGTCTGTATGGAATAGATCTGAGCAGGCAGCCCCAAGCTGAAGGTTTATTCATCCAGATGCTACTAGTAAAGCAATGACCAATATCTGAAAGCTCAAGGGCTTAAGCCGGGTCTTAGTGTTTATTGGCTATAACAGTAAAGTGGGTCCTTTAAGCCCACCTCACACAGAGGGTTGGCTGTGTGTTCAACCTGTAAGCCTTTCTCTGCTGGCCCCTGGGTTCATCACATCTTCTTTCTAGATACATAACAGCAGATTGAGGCAAAGAAAACTCCACACCCAACGCCAAACCGGAATTCACACTTTGCCCTCAGGTGGCCAAGGACATCCCTGGATATGGGCTCATCTCTTTAATGGCATCTTGTATCTCTTCCAGGACATTCTGGGCCGAATACTTGTTTGTTGCAGAAGGCTGCCCTGTACATGATAAGATGTTTTGCAGCATCCCTGACTTCTACCCACTAGGTGCCAGAACCCCACCTCACAGTTTATGACAACCAAAAATGTCTCCAGACGTTGCCAAATGTCCCCAGGAGGGGACACACTCGACCCCGTTGAGAATCACTGATATTCCCATTTTCCCCAATGCACGTGCTTGAGAACGTTGCCGTGGCTGCAGCTCCCAACTAGGCGAGTGTTCTGGGGTCACAAGTTTTAGCCTGGCGGCTGGGGAGCCACCGCACCCCATTATCATAATGCGGGGCTTCCTGAGTACAGGCTCTCAGGTTGCTTTTTAGATCTCACTGTGCTTGCCTTTGTCCCAGAAGAGTGCTTGTTAGTGAGGTAGCTGGGAGGACCTTGATTCCATTGATGTCATAGCCTGTGAGGAATTACAAGCTTCTTTCTCTGTGAAAAAGGGACAGAAATGGCTGTCCTGGGATACTGTGAGGGTCAGAGCTAGCCTTGCAAGGGCACTTTAAAGTTTGCAGTCCTCGGAGAGCATGCACGCGGGAGCGTCTTTCCCTGGGTCTGGCTGCTGGGGTCAGTGGTTTTGAGCGTGATCATCCAGGTGAACAAGGGGGTTAAGAATGGAGATTCCCAAGCCGTAGTGCTAGGGAATTGGATTCAGTGATTCCGAGTAGCTCAAGGAACCTGCAGTTTGAATTCTCTGCGGTGGACTGACCAGGTCTCCGAGGATTTGGGGAAGCCACTGCCCACCACCCACAGTGACCTGAGAGCTCACCTCACAGGGGACACCCAGCTTGGTCTTATCTTTGGGGTATAAGGAAAGATCCCAAACCAGTCAGCACGAGGGAGGCCAGCTGTGCAGGTGTGCAAGGCGGGAAAGGAGACAGCCACGGTGGGGGAGGGGAGCTGGACGCGCCTATTGTTGGTTTGTTTACCACGGGGTATCATCTAATTATGCTTGAGGGGCTGCTCACACTGAAGAGATTATTCATGCCAGCCCTGCGCTCCTCTCTCCGCAGCTTGAAGCTTTCACGAGTCCCCACCCAGCAGAGACTGCACTTTATTCCCAGCAGCAATAACTGGCAACTTTTCAATGTGACACAAGGGTTTTTCATTAAAGCCACAAGGAAACCCCCAGATAGAGGAGGAGGGAGAGGAGACGGGTGTTAGCAGGAGATAAAGCAGCCTGGAGCCTTGCTCTCTGTCAGCAGCTCTGCAGGGGTGGAGACAGGGAGGTGGCACTGGCAGCTGGCCTTGGGTGCGACTGCTCTGCTCGCCAGAGGTGACAACTGAGCTATCTCAGGTGGGCGCCACTTCCCCTTGACGGATCTGGGTTCCCTGGGCCCGCTCCAGGTGATGGTGGTAATTAGCCAGAGGCCATCAGGCAAAGGACCGCAGCCCCTTGAGAACAGGTGCACATCGTTTTTCACTTAGTTCCCTGAGAACTGAAATTGGGGAGAGGGCAGGAGGGCTGGTGATCATAAAGGTCCAGTTCTAAAAAAGGCAAGAGTCAAGGCTGGGCCAAAGGGTGCAGCCAGACCCAGCTGGGAAGAGAAAAAGGAAACTTTGCAAACGGAAGGAGCAGAACAGAACAATTTAGGGGGTGGGTGCGGAGCCAGTCATCTGGGTGTGGATTCTGCCTCTGCCATTTTCTAACTGTGCGACCTTGGGCAATTTGCTTCACCTCTCTCTGCCTCTGTTCCACCTCTTGAAAGGGGAGAGAGCAGTAGTACTTAACTAATAGGGTTCACGGGGGAATCCACGGCAAGAGCTTGATCCAGTGCTTGACACAGCGCATTCAATGAATGTGAACGATTGTTATTATTTTCCAGTGTGGTGCTTTGGCAAGGAGCGGAATTGCATGAACTAGGTGTGTGGTGTCCAGAGGAGCAGCGGGCAGGCCAAGGAATGAGGCTGGCCCCGCAGATGGCAGCTCTGTGTTAGTGCAATTCTTCCCACCCTCTCTCTTTGCAGTCTCCAGCACAGAGAGCCCCGCAGGCTGCCGAAGGCTGGCCCTGCAGCCTGCAATCTGTGTGTCTCCCCTGGGTGCCTCCTATGGCACCATTAACCCGGCACCTTTGAGGAAGGAGGGGCCGTATGTGAAGAGGTTGGCTCTTCTGCACAGACTTGCTTGGGTCATCCTGATTTCACCTATTTTGTCTCATTGTCCCTATGAGTGGTCAAATGTCCCCAAAATTATAACATCATGGCAACCAAACTTCATTTCCTGGAAGCAGCACAAAAGTCTGTCTGAAATGTCACCCAATTTTTGCTTCAGAAAGTATGGTCCCTGCACACACAGATGAATTTTCCAGATGAATAATGCTTAACACCTTAAGCTTTTCATTTTAACTGTGTTGAATGAAAATATTTCTTAAACATGCCCTTGCCTTCTTAAAGAAAGGACACTGCATTTCAGTTAAGTTTTCTGGATAACTCAGGGTCAGTGTTCTTATTTTGTGCTTTAAAACTCAGTCAGTGATCAGAATCAAGTGCCACAAAATGCTTCCCTTCCCCTAAACGGCCCCAGACCATTATGTTCTTTGAGTCTCTGTTTATGCTTTTTAGTTGCTGCTTTGTCTTCTTGTTCCCGTCAACGTGACTTATCTCCAGTAGCCCTTCTTCCTCGCTAAACAACTCCCGTTTCCAACCTGTACAAGGCCAGGTGTATCAGTTAGCTATTGCTGAGTAACAAACCGCCTAAAAAAAAGCCTGAAAACTGAGTGTCTTCAAACAATATGCATTTACTACTGGTCACATGTTTATGTGCCAGTCTGTGTGCTCACACGTCTATGTGCACATGTCTGTGTCCACTGGGCCACCCTCTTGTCTGCGTGCCTCCATGGATTGGTTTGGCTGCTCTACTGATCTTGCCTGGGGTCTCTCACATGCTTGGTTCAGCTGGTTTAGGATGACCTCAGCTGGGACCATTGGGCAGTCCTTCTCATGGTCTCCCATCCTCCAGCAGGCTAGTTTGACCTTGTTCACCTGGGGATAGTAGGATTCCAAGAGAGAGAGCAGAAGCATGCAAAGCTTCTTGAGGCTTGGAAGTGGCACTCTGACACTTGTGCTGCATTTTATTGACTAAAGCAAGTCACAATCTCAGATCAGATTCAAGAGCTGGGGAAATAGACTCCATTTTTAAAACTGATCTACGCACACCAGGAAATCAAATAATCAAGTTCTTTACTCTCCATCCTAAAGCAAGAGGAAAGAGTCTTCGTGAGGTGTGCTCTTCCAAATAACAGACAGTGAGCCTTGGGGCATAGAGTTTATTTCATTGTAGACTCTGCTCAGAGCCCCTTTTGGTCACTTATCTTACCTGTGTTTCCTCAGTAGTTGAAGTTGCCAAATAGATGAGGTCTTAGTCTTCTTGGCAAGAGTCCTCAAGGGGTCCACTTTTTATTCACCCCAGCCTTACAGCACTGGACAAACCAACTTTGAGAATGCAAAAATCTATATGTTTTAGTTCAAAATTGTCCGAAAAGTCTCTATATTTTGCTATGTTTCCCCACCCTTAGTGGCACTGAGCTCCAGCCGGTCACTGCCTGGATCACACCGTGCTGCCCCACATGGAAAGATGGCTTTGTGTCATTTTATAGCTGCTCCTGTACTCGGCTCATCCTTACCCCATCCCTGGGAGCCATTTGTGCATCACAGCTGACTGCTGAATTGAATTTTTACCATCACCTTGCTTGAGCATGTCTGAGATCACTGCTGCACCCTGAAATTGGAGCTGGTTCCTCCTCTGCTTCCTGACCCTCTGTGATCATGAAATGTAATTAATGAAATGAGATAAGACAGCAAGAGACTGCATACCCTAAGGGTCTATTAAAAACATGCTAGGGTGATAGAGGTCCGTGAACTTAATGTCTAATGATAGTTTCAGGGAGGAATAAAAGGGACCCAAGAGGTCATTATGACATTGCTTTTATGTGATTCCAGACACCGCAGGGTCCTTGCTTCTCACGTTAGGTGATAGAAGAGAAACCATCAGAGGTAACACTGTAGCCAGGGTGACTGTATCCAGACCAAGATCTAGAAGGGTCGCAATACCTGGCCTGGTATATGCTCTTCTTTCTGAGGGGCTAAATTCACCTCCGTGTCCCTTCCCTCATCCCGAGTTTCTCTATTGTATATCTTTTCTCTGGGTGACCCATAATTAAGGAATTATTTCTTCATATTGTCTCTCCTCCCCATCTTCTCCAACGTGAAAAAAAATAGATGAATGAATTAATGAGAACCAAACTTTCTTCTTCCGTGTCTGAAGTGCTGCTCTGCTTTTCATTCCTTCCTAATCAGATGCTCTTCCTACCTGGTTCCCTTTTGTGCATCATCATTTAGAAAGTGCATATATCAAAGGGTGTGCAAACACACTCTCCTTTTCACCCCTTCTCACATTCAGTCTCCAGGTTTGCTTCCCACTGAGAGGCCCCCAGTTTCCTAAGGAATCCAGTAGCACATTTGTGTTGTATTTCTAAAGTAAGAATGATGGTCGCTATCCCATAAGGCTTTGTATCCCATGCCTTTGTTTTCCTTGACTAATCATTTCCCACAGCTGCAAGCCGTCCCTCACTGCCCATTTTCCCTGGAGCCTAACTGTATCTTTCCATCTTCCCCTCACCTGCCTTGTAAACCAGATCCCACATACATACTTCACTCTTGGGATGCTGTGTAGGGAAAACTCCAGTCTTCCTTTTCCTGTGGTTTTCCTTTACTCTGAAACTGCCACACTCACAGTACTTTTGAAAAATTTTTATTGGAGTCTAGTTGATTTACAATGTTGTGTTAGTTTCAGGTGTACAGCAAAGTGAATCAGTTAAGCATGTGTATATATCCACTCTTTTTTAGATTCTTTTCCCATATAGGCCATTACGAAGTATTGAGTAGAGTTCCCTGTGCTCTACAGTAGGTCCTTATTAGTTATCTATCTTATATATAGCAGTGTGTCACAGTACTTCTGACACCAGATGTGTGGGGATTTTTCTCCTCACGCCAGGCAATTCTCTGACACCAGCTGGGTGTCCTACAATTTAACTCAATTCTGACACTCTACCTGGAAATAGTGTAAGATCCCACAAGTTAAGATCTCAATCCCGTAAGACAGCTCCCAACTCAGTTCAGATGCCAGTCATAGTAGGTTCCCGGGTTACCCACAACTTCTGTCCAACTTGGCTACAAATCAGAGGTTCCCACAACCCGTTCCTTGGGTTTGATTAATCTGTAGAGTGTCTCACAGAACTCAGGGAAACACTTACTTACACTTACCAGTTTATTAAAGGATATGATAAAGGATACAGACGAACAGCCAGACAAAGAGATACACAGGGTGAGGTCTGGGAGGGTCCCAAGCACAGGAGCTTCTGTCCCTGTGGAGTTGGGGTGCGTCACCCTCCCCATGTAGATATGTTCACCAACTGGAAGCTCCCTGGATCCCATACTATGGGGATTGTTTGGAGGCTTCCTCATGTAGGCATGATCAATTATTAATTCCATGTCCAGACTTTCTCCCTTCTCAAGAGAATGGGGCGTGGGCCTAAAAGCTCCAAGCTTCTAATCATGGCTTGGTCTTTCTGGTGACCAGCCCCATCCAGGAGCCATCCATAAGCCCACCCAGAGTCACCTCATTAGAACAAAAGACTCCTATCACTCAGGAGATTACAAGGGTTTCAGGAGCTCTGTGTCAGGGACCAGGGTCAAAACCCAAACATTGAACGGGGTTTGCAGGGTTTAGAGATGGGAGGGGGCCATGAGCCAAGGAATGCAGCCTGCTTCTGAAAGGTAGAAAAGGCAAAGAAATGGATTCTCCCCTAAAGCCTCCAGAAGGAACACAGTCCTGCTGACACCTTGATTTCAGCCCAGCAAAACCCACTTCAGGCTTCTGACCCTTCGAACTGGAAGGTAATCCATTTGTGTCATTTTAAGCCACTAAGTATGTGCCAGTTTGTTACAGCAGCCATTAGAAACTAATACAGTACCGAATCTCTCCCTTTGTCTTAGAATCTCAAGAAGATCGAACTGCACATCCTCCTTTCTAAAGTGTGTGCATTTCCGAGTCCCTTGCTGATCAAAAATTCCTGTTATACCCCTGAGAGGTATATAAGTAATTCTGATGATTCAATACATCCTACTTCTACCAATAAGACAGAACATTGAAAATACATATGCCCATATAATTTTACTGTTTCCTTTACCAAGCCTCTAACCAACTTTATTTATGTAACTGTACCTTAACAAAATAGCTTTTCCTCTTCCTACAGTAAATTTCCCTGCTGACCAACACTGGCTACCACTGGCACTGGCTGACTGATTGGTGATCCTACTGACGAGCTGCTGCCTTGGTGCAGACGGTCGGGCGTTTCTGCAGGAAGTTCTTAGCGCTTTCTTCATGTGGTCCTCCACTTATATCCTGGGTACCTGCCTGGACCGTGCTCTGAGAAGGCAGGACGTAGGGCTAGGTCATAGGAACATCTTCATTCACGCTTAATGCCTATTACATAGTCATGTCTCGTGCCCCTGTGTGGTTACAGAATCCCACCTCGGGCTCTCGACCGCTTCTCTGGAACTAACATCTCCATTAAATCTCACCACCTCTCCTCCAACCGCTCCTCTGAATAGCCCCAAATTTCTCTAAAAGAGACCTGGCTTGTGGTGCTCACAGCTGCTCTCTGGCCATTTCAGCCTCTGCTGCCGTGGGCTGGGCAGTGGACCGCTGCCTTCATTGCCTCTCCTGCAGCAGAAGGCAGCCGCGTGCAGTCTCCTCGAGTGCCCGAGTACAGCTGACTCCTGAGTAACTCGGGAGTTAGGGATATGACCATCATGCACTTGAAAATTATATAAAGTATAATTGGCCCTCCACATCCATTGTTCTTGCCATCCATTTCTGCATCTGTGAATTCAACCAATCGTGTAGTACTGTGGTATCTACTATTGAAAAAATCCGCCTACAGGTGGACCAGTGTGGTGCAAACCCATGTCGTTCAGGGGTCAACTGTACTCACCCAGCCCCTCCTGAGCCTCCCCGCTGTCCCCTTGCCCCAGGCGCTCATTCCTGGGTCCGGGACCTGACCTGGCTGTTTGGACCTGGCTTCCCAGGTAGGAGGCGTGGCCACGTGCAAGGTCTAATAAAACATAAGCTGGGGGGTGCAGGGGTGTCTACTGGGAAAACCTCCAGCCTGTCTCACAGAAATCTGAGGCAGGGCGGGGGAAGATGGGGAGGAAAATTTTTTCCCATCCCTACGTTTTACTTCTGGGAAATCCACTTCTGGTTAAGAAATGTTTTTTCCTCATAACTTGTAACTAACTAGTTAGATGAAGGCCCAGCCTTTGCCTTGGTTTGCTCAAGTAGAAGTCCTTTATTAGAGACACAGTGTCACCCGAGGCTGAGGTCGCTGGAACAGCCAGAGGCAGACATCTGGGAGGACAAAGGGGTCACAGCTGAGCAGAGCCCCATGGACTACACACTCCCTCTCAGATTTTGAGAACACTGTGGGTGCCCGAATGCTTCATAATCAGGAAAGCCCCCAACACCCCATCATGCCTCAGACACTCTGGAGCATCTCAGTGTAGCCTGTCATCCCTTGAATAGGATTTAGGTTACCTGCTGCTGGTTTGTTACTGTGTCCATCTGAACAGAGGAGTCAGGTGTCAACTGTGCCTTCCCCATCCTCACATCCAGGTGCTTTCACATTCCTTGCAGTGGGTTGAATAGAGAAAAGATATGTGCAACCCTAACCCACGGAACCCGGGAATGAATGTGACCTTATTTAGGAAAAGAGTCTTTGCAGAAGATCTTGAGATGAGATCATTCTGGATTATCCAGGTAGATCCTAAATCTAATGACAAGTGTGCTTATAAGAGAGAGAAGGGGAGAAGACACAGACATGTCTTCACAGAAGGCCGTGTGGAGACAGAGGCAGAGATTGGAGTGATCCAGCCACAAGCCAGTGGTCAATCACCTAAAGCCACCAGAAGCTGGAAGAGGCGAGGAAGATACTCCCCTAGAGACTTCAGAGGGAAACATGGCCTCAATCTCAAAATTCTAGCCTCCAGAAGTGAGAGAATACACTTCTGTTGTTTTAAACCACCAATTTTGTGGTAATTTGTTTCCTAGTAACGCTAAGAAACTGATATATTCCTGAATGTGCAAACCCATTTCTTTCAGGAAGAATGAAATTAGCCCAAGTGGCAAAGGGGTAACTCCCCTTGGAGCTGTCACAGCACCAAATTATTGCCTGATCCCACCTGCCACGGTGCTCACTTAGAGCTCCCTTCCCTTTCCTTCTTACCTGAGATGCTGCATGGCTCATACGGATGAAGCCTCGCTCACACTAGATGCACATCCAGCAGGAGGTTTACAGGACGGTGGGCCTGCGCTGCATGTGGTGGTTGCAGTCATCTATCTCCCAGTTCTTGGGTACTTGGAAGACTCTTGAAATGCTTTCCTATTATTTTTTGTCAAATGGTCCTGAGTACTCATCAAGGCCATTATGTAACATATGGTGAACTTGACAAAGTTCAGTTCAATGGCTCAGCCCACAGCTAGAAGCAAGGTTTTACAACTTAGACCAATGCTCCTCCCACCCCGCAGGGCGACGGTCCACGCCTGGGACAGTGAGAACGTTGTGAGGTGTTAGGAAGCCTGCGACCGAATTTAAAACCAAGAGTATCACAGGCTCCTTCATCTTCATTTGATGAATAAAATATCCTGTGTCCTGAGCCTCTCAGAAAATTGAAGAACGGGATGCGGTGCTTTGCAGACATTAATGTGCATATGAATTACCTGGCCAATTTTACTACCAATGCAGATTCTGACTTGTAGGTCTGGGTGGGGCCTGAGCTTCTGCATTTCTTACAAGCTTCCAGGTGATGCCCCTGCTTCTGGTTTGTGGACCACATTTTGAGTAGCAATGAGATGGAGCTGCCAGTGAATTTCTTCACATTCTCAGAAGTAAGCTACTTGGCCATGCTTGCCCTTTGCCATTCAGTAGCAGGAATTGTGGCTCTGAATCTGCCATTGCAGAGGAAACTGGTGACACTCAAGCTGGTGATGCTTAGGGAAAAGTTTTATTGTAGATAGATAACCATAAAAATATTCATATCTTTGGGCCCAATAATTCCACTTATGGATGTTAATTCTAAATAAATAACCCAAAAGATGGAAAAACCTTTCTGAACAATCGTGTTCTACTCTAGCCAGCACTACATATACTAAAAAAAAGAAATTAGAAGTCTATGTCCAATATAAAGCAAATTATTATATAAATTATAATAAATTCATTCAAGGTAATATTGTGGATGTACGTTAGTCTTCTCTCCCTTCCCAAAAGTAACATGTCACTAAAGGAATGAAAATGGTATGAACTCACAAGGTCAACAAATGAATGGATTAACAGTTTCCACACATTTTTCCAAGGTCAAAAGTATAAAGAATTGGGGAGCATGACTGCAGACCTCTCTCTCTGTTTGTAATGTTGTTTCTTTTTATTGGGTGGTGAGTACAAGGGTGATACTCTTACAGTTTTTATGCCTTTCTGAATGCAAGAAATATTTCAAAATTTAATAAAAAAGAAAGTGAATGGGGACAGAGTGAAAAACATTATGACCTCCATGTTAGGGGTGGGAGAATTATAACAAAACCAATTTGCCCAACAAAATCTGGCTTTGGCTCTTGAAGGCACCAGGGACAATGGAAGGCAAGAAGGAGGCATGGGGATAACCCCAGGGGAATGGGTAGTCTGTCTCCGGAGCTTTTGGAATCCCTCGATCCGTGCCGCATGAGGAGACCCTCTCTCCCCTCTTACCACCACCATGGGAGATGGGCACTTTATTCTCCGGAGAAACTGAGTCACATCAGCTCAGAACTCAGGCCCATCATGTTATGAAGGGCCAGCTGAAAGCAAGAGAATTCCTGAGCGAGCTGTGTACTGAGCTGTGGGACCCTCTACCACTCCCCTGTCCTGCTCTCAGCCCTCCAGGAGCCAGATGTAGATGCCCATGGGTAAGAGACTGGCAGACTACAACCAATGGGCCACATCCACTCCCTATGTTTGCAAATAAAGTTTTACTGAAACACAGTCACATGCATTTATTCATGGATTGTCTATGGCTGTTCTTGTTCTACAACAGAAGAGCAGAACAGTTGCAACAGACACCATCTGGTCTGCCAAGCCTAAAATATTTACTATCTGGGTCTTGCAGAAAAATATTTGCCTACCACTGCTCTAGAGCAAAGTAGATATCCCCCGAGGAAGGACTCCAGATCTCTCACGTGGAGCTTTAGTGAAATGACAGGCAAGCTGCCCTGACCCGACAACGAAGCCCATCAGTTGGCAGATCCTTTCCACACACACACTAAGCCTCCAAGCAGGTTTTAGTCCCTCACTTTTAAGCACAAATGGATGTCCAGTGATGTTCCAGACTCTCGGAGGGAGCCCCAACACAAAGGAGTGTGATCAGAACAAACAAACAGAAAAAGGGACTTGGAGGAACCAAAAACTATTCAAGAAACAAAAGAAACTGACAATAAAAATATAGATTTAACATCCTCAGAGATATGAGAAGGCATTTCATCCATAAAACAAGAACTAGATACTATGATAAACAACAGTGAACTCTGGGGCTTCCCTGGTGGCGCAGTGGTTGAGAATCTGCCTGCTAATGCAGGGGACACAGATTCAAGCCCTGGTCTGGGAAGATCCCACGTGCTGCGGAGCAGCTGGACCTGTGAGCCACAACTACTGAGCCTGCGCTTCGGAGCCTGTGCTCCGCAACAAGAGAGGCTGCGACAGTGAGAGGCCCGCGCATCGCGATGAAGAGTGACCCCCACTTGCCACAACTAGAGAAAGCCCTCGCACAGAAACGAAGACCCAACACAGCCAAAAATAAATAAATAAATAAATAAAAGCCAAGCATTTGAAGCCCTTTAAAAAAAAAAAAGAGTGAACTCTGGAAACGTAAGAAAGTGATAGTCCAAATTGAAAAAAATAAAGACAAAGTTCAGAAGAACCATGAGACAAAAAGACAAGAGGATGAAAATTTAGGAGGGAAAATTTAGGAATATTGGATTATCAATTCCAATATTTAATTTAAAAGAATTATGAAAAGAGAAAACAGAGGAAATGAAGGTTATGAAATTAGCAAAGAAATACCATAAGATTTCTGGGAATTTTGTCTTTTTACCTATGGATTGTCCGTTGCGCCTGGCATGGTGAATAAAAACTACCGGCAAGGGTCATGGTGAAATTTGAGAGCATTACAGCAGTAAAGAGAAGACTTTAAGCTTCCAGAGGGAAGAGAAACTAAACAAAAGAACAAAAATTAAAATGGATTCAGACTTCTCAACAGTAGCATAGCACTGGATATCAAAAAATGTAAAGCAATGCCTTCAAAATTGTGAAAGAAAATGATTTTTAACCTAGGGTTCTATGTCCAGCACTGTCAGTCAAGTGTAAAGATAAAAAGAAAACATTTTTAGACCTGCAAGGACTCAAAATATTTAGCTCTTATGCATCCTTTCTTAGGAACTACTAAAGGATGTGCTTCAACACAACCAGGAGGTAAAACCAATAGACAGACGTGGAATCCAGGAAACTGGGGCTGTAACATAGACGTGAAGGAAGGCCCAGGATGATGGTTCTGCATCAAGCCTATAGAGCAAACAGTCCAGATTCGAGCAAGAGGACTCCAGACTTTGGGGAGAGGGCCTCCAGGAGACAGGGAGACAACCCTGCTTGATTATCTGATGTATTTAAGATGTGAAACATTATTGCTAGATGTTTTACAGATTTGTTAGAACACTTGGAAAAGGTAATATGCTACTTAGCTCAGCAGCAGACAGTCTTTACCCCGTTTAACAATGTGGACACTGACTGTTGATTTAACAAAAAGTGTTATATTTGGAGGATCATGGGAGGAAATGGTGGAGTGAGTCGGGGGGACTGGTGAGTAGAAAGTTAATCCTTGTCTAAAATTGATAATCAAGAGCAGCTATAAAAACATATAATTTAGAAATATACAGGTAAATGTTAAAAGAAATAAGGACTGAAAGTAAGTGCCTCTGTGAGAAGGGATAGGAGAAAACATTGCTATTGCTTTTTTGTAAAAGAAATCATTTAGTACTATTTTATTGTTTTAACTATTGACATGAATTTTGATAAAATTGAAATTTTGTTTAAAAAGATTATGTGGCTATTTAAATTCTGTGGCTGTTTAACTAGAAAAACTAAGTTGCTTTTTGGAAAAATGTTTATAATATGTTAACTCCTTTTGGTCTGCCAGGATTTTAAAGTCTTTACAATAAAGAAGTCCTCCAGTTGAGAATGATGCACTGGCAGCCTAGAAAAACTGTAACATCCTTTGTGTGCCCCAGATGCCTTGAGATCTGTAGTCCATGTGGGAGGACGAGACATAGGCAGGCTTGGACCAGTGTATCAGTAAAGCTAGCATAACCGGGGGAGGATGCACCAAGGTTCAGCAAAAGAGTTAAGTGGGAAAAAGATATAAAATGCACGTGTATACTGTGACTGCAATGATGCGAAAACAGCATGTTCATCATGAGAAGGGAGCAGGGACAAATGAAAACAGTTGGATTTGTTGGAAGTGGCAGTGAAGGTAAACTTTTCCCCCTTTAACTTGGAATTATATGAAGACTGATACAATGTTTGTGTAAAGCAGAATACACGCTTTTATAGGAAATCAGTGGCATTCTTGGCTCTGCTTCCCTCCTGCAGCTTAATTGCTTACACAGAACAGTATGTGGAATATGACCCTTTGGTCACACCAGCTGAGCCGTCCAATCCCTGGATCAGTGACGATATTGCTTTATGGGACATAGAGATGAGGTAAAAAAAAAAAAAATGTTTTAATGTTTGGGAGTGCGGGGGGCAATGCATGAGATCGTGAAATTATGTTACACCCTATCTTAATTTGACTCTTTTTATCAATAGAACAGAAACCCCTCAAGTAACCACCCAGCTGGATTCCTTACCCATGGTTTCTGCCTCCTAATAGCTTTGTACATGGATCCTTTGTGGCTTCCCTCTGACCTCTCTATGACCCTGTAGATGTCATGATAACTGGGACAGTCCTTCACATTTCCTAGTTCTGATTGCTAGAGGGCAAGAATCTGTGGGTCAGTTTAGCTTTTATACATTAGCAGCAGCAACAATAATAGCTAGCCCTTACTCTGTGCTGGCCACACAGTAAGTGTCTTCCACTGAATCCCCACAAGAGGTAAACATTATTATTCTCACAATTGAACAGATGGGGAACTGAAGCACAGAGGAGTTAGTGAACTTGCTCAAGGTCACACAGCAAGTAGGTGGCAGAGTTAGGATTAGAACCCAGGCAGAGGGCTCCAGAGCTGTGGTTTTCATCACTCTGCTCTTCTGGAATAGCGGGCAGCAATGGTTCCATCCCATAGCTCCTTATCGATGAGAGAAACTAGTGTGTTTACTTAGTAGCTGAGGAACCGAAGCCCAGGGAGACTTAGACCACGTTCACGATTACAAAAGGAAACCCAGTGTGGTGTGCCTTTGTACCCTCTGCCCCTCGGTGAGACAACTCTTTATTTGTTCTTCATTTCTTTATCTCTCTCTCATTCACTTTCATTCTTGCTCTTTTTCTGGCTTCTTTTCTTAAAATGGAAAACCTTATAAGAAGTAATAGAAGTCATAGACGCTTCTTATAAAAAGTTCAGACTGTCCAGATGGGCATAACAAAGCAAACTCTTTCTCCCTCCAGCCCAATCTCATTTTCCAGAAGGAGACTTTGTTAATAGTCTAATGCCATGATTCCCAAACTGCACCAGGGCACTCTAGGCTGCTGCAGGGAACTCACAGGGTTCCCACGGGACATTCTAAATCTTTGAGGGAAACATAGTGATGTTCAACCCATGTCAGATACTGTGTAGACGATTAGCTTATGGTCGTTCACCATTCTCAACATTAGATCACATTACATTCCTTCCAGTGATGTCATATCTTTGCAAATCTGGGTTTTCAGGGCAGTTGTTGTGATAAAAAGCAAGTACTGGACAAAAATCAACATGGACTAGGAAATGAGGGGGCAGGTCCAGTCTGATTCCAAAGTTTGAGAAGATGTGCAGTACTCCACAGCACACACGCGGTCATTAGGAATGAAGTAAACATATTATTTTTTTCTTTCAATTTATATGTATTTCAAATAGCTATTAAGTTGTTAGGACATAGATACATATTACGCTCTTTGACTTTTTAAGGAAAAAAAAAAACTGTTAAGGTTTTTGTTGTTGTTTTGGCCCAGGGGCTCCATGAAAAACTTAGTGAGACATTAAGAGCACCATGAACTAAGGAAGAGTGAAAACCTTTGACTTACTGTCTATCCCTTTAGATCTATTTGTATATACAATATCATATTCTTTTGGATAAATAGGTCCTTTACATATACATTGTCCCATAATTTTTTAATTAACAATATATCATGGCAATCTTTCCAGGTAAACACGTATAGATCCGCCTATGCTTTTTAATAGTTACATCATGTCCACTTACATAATTGTAGTGTAATTTATTTAACTAATGCCCAGGTCATAACACTTCGCCCGCAGCCATCTTGCCCCAAACTTGGGAGCGCCCTCGTCCCTCCCAGAGCATCTCTCCCTCACCCTCATGCTCAGGGCGGATGTGGGCATGCAGGTGGCAAGGGCCCTGCCTCCACCCCCGCAGCCCACCCAGCAATTGCCCCCTTCTCGCCCTGGGGCCCAGGATGTAGGTATCGTACAAAGGTTTCTAAATCCCTTCTTTTCTATGCACCTTTTTATTTAAGAGGGTGGGATCCCATGTGGGAACCCCCCACGATAAAGTTTGTCACTGTTTGGGAAAAAAAATATTTAGGTTATAACCTTTTGTTCTTGTTGTTAACATAAACAGTGATACAAGGAACATCCTTATGCACAAGTCCAATTATTTCTTCAGGATAAATGTCCAGTGTTGGAATTGCTAAGAATGGTATGCATATTTTAATTTTAGTTCATATGGCTAGATTCCCCTGGAACAAAACAATAACAACTTTTTTCATGCCCTCAGCTTAAAAGTGCCCATTTCCCCACATCCTTACCAACCCAAGCATTATCAAGTTTTTTTATCTCTGCAAATCTGACAGATGAAAATAAAAATATTTTACTTTTATTTCTTTGTTAACATACTTGAGAATCTTTTCTCGTGATTACTAGATACTCATTTTTCTTCTGTGGCTTGCCTGTTTTTGTGTTTTTTGCCCATTTTTCTAGTGGTATGTTTTGCCTTAGACTTTGGGATAGAAAGCAGTCACATTTACTCGGATCATATAGTTAATCTTTTTCCTGATAGTTTATGTTTTCTGAATCTAATTTTTCTTCTTGTTTCTGTTTCTCTTCCTTGACTTTTGCTTTATTAATCAAGTTTTGTATTAGTTTTTGTTACTCTAGTCATACTTTTAAGGGGTTTATTTTAAAATGTCATTGCTTCAAGCAAATAATAATGAAGTATAAAAAATGAAAACTAGAAGTTTTTCTTTACCTCCTCCAAATCCCGTTCTTCCCCAGAGCTTTGTTAACCTGATATATATATATATATATATATATATATATATACTTTTTTTTTTAAATCATTATTTTTGTCTGCGTTGGGTGTTCGTTGCTGCGTGTGGGTTTTCTCTAGTTGTGGCAAGCGGGGGCTACTCTTCGCTGCGGTGCATGGGCTTCTCGTTGCGGTGGCTTCTCTTGTGACAGAGCACGGGCTCTAGGTACACAGGCTTCAGTAGTTGTGGCACACGGACTCTAGAGCACAGGCTCAGTAGTTGTGGCGCATGGGCTTAGTTGCTCCGCAGCATGTGGGATCTTCCCGGACCAGGAATCAAACCCTGCATTGGCAGGCGGATTCTTAACCACTACGCCACCAGGGAAGTCCCAACCTGATATATTTGAAACTAACACTTTGAGACATATTTCTCAATCAACATTAAAAGAATATAGTGTGTAGATGGGTATCTTCTTTCTAATATTTCTGACATGCCCTCGGTAGTCCCTTTGATCGGATCCAAGAACTTAAATCTTTCTTTAACTTGGGTCCCCTTCCTTTCTTCCTCCCTTCCTTGCTTCCTTCCTTGCTTCCTTCCTTGCTTGCTTCCTTCCTTCCTTCCTTCTTCCTTCTTCCTTCCTTCCTTTCTTTCTTTCAATTATTGCTACACTTTTCTCCATTCTCCCCTCTCTTTTCAGGAAATCCTTTTGTAGGAATTCTGGTCATGTGGGGTGTAGCAGCCCTATCTCTTTTCTCTACTATTTTTCCATCTCTTCGTCTTTTTATTCTATATTCAAGGATAGAATTCCTTGAATTACTCTTCAGAGTCACCAGTTTCAATGGTGTCCATTCTGTGATTTTATACTTTAATGAGTTTTTCTTTTCCTACGAAGTGTTGAGAAGAGTGGTTGACAACCGTGCTTTTTATTTCCAAGAATCTGTAATATTTCTTGGACTACTTGTTCTTAGTAGCCTGCTCTGTTCTAGTGATGTTTATCCTCTTGAATCGCCCTGAGGATGGGATACAGATGTTTTTTCATATCTTCCCTCTATTTCTACCACTTAGTCTATTTCACAGGGTATCATCGATCAGAGAATCATTGTTTCTGTTTATTGTCTCATTACTCCAATCACTGTTCAGAGCAGATCAATCCTTTCAGAGACCCAGAAATTTGGGGTACTGCTGGTTTTCATAAATGAAGGTCTTGACTTTCAACTTTTGCCATACATTAGAACCACCTGGAGAGCTTATTTTAAAAAATACCAATGTCCAGTCCTGTCCCCAGGTCAATTAAGTCAGAATTTCTGGCAGTGGGGCGTTTTGTTCTTACTTTTATGCTAATGTACAGCCCTGGTCCAGATGGACTATACCAGTAGCTGATGAGGTTCCCTCAGTAATTGTTTGGGAGGCTGGTTCTCAAACCACGGGGTACATCAGAATCACCTGCAGGTGCTCATTCAAATACAGATGCCCCAGGGTGGTTCTGGGTGCCTATATTTTTAGCAAGCCTTCTGAGTGATTCTGAGGCACAGCACAGGTTGAGAAATCCTGGTGTGGCTCCTGAGTTCCCCTGACCTGGGACAGGCTCTCCTCTGGTCACGTGGCTGTACGGCCTCACCTGAGTTTATTAATGGGAGGAGGGCACAGGTAAATCGGCGGGGTTCTCCTCTGGGTTCTGGACATACGGTCCAAGAACAGACTGAAAGACTGGGTCTTCTCTGGAAGTGGGATGGGTGGCTGCGGGGGTCCGTGGGTGGTTGAGCCCCAACTTTCCTTAGCCCAACGTCCCTGCAGCCAAGCGTGCTGCTGTGTTTCAGGCCCTGATTGGTTTTCTGAAGTTCTTCAGTTTCCTCTCCGTGGTGCTTCCCAAGAAGGCCACCCTTTCTCCCTTCTGCTGAGGGATCTTAGGGACACCCAGATAGATCTGCAGAAACCTATGAGAAGTAGGGGAAAACCTCAGCATCTTTCGAAGTCTCCCTGCCTTGCTGAGATGTTTTTCCCATCCATATTTGCTGTACCACCCCTAGGTTACAGAGGTACCACCCCTAGGTTACAGAGGTACCACCCCTAGGTTACAGAGGCACCACCCTCTGACTTTACTGCCCACATGAGAAGCTGGCCAGAAAACACCCCCCTTTACTTAGGAGACCCTCTCTGCCCCAGGGAGCCTGTGTCCCATATTTCTGAGTTTATTCCCTGTGTCCCCTGTTCAGTGCCCACCAACTGCCTCTACTTCCAGTCCTGCTGCCCAGGGCTTGGGGTTTTCCCAGACTTATGCTGGGGACACTAAGTTACTTTATTCCCAGATGGCCCCACTAGAAGCATAGGCGGCCCTCAATCAGCTTTGTCACCAGTTCCGTGAGTCCAACTGCTTCATACCTTCACGAAATTCCTCAGCGTTTGTCATCTGCTGGTAGGAAATTTCTTTGCCTCTACACACTATGTTTTGTCTTGTTTTTTAGTATTTCATGGAACTCCAGGCTCTTGCCTGTTCCCTCTTCCTGGACCACTTCCGCAGACCCTCACACAGCTGACTTCCCTTCTCATTCAAGTCTCACTCAGCATTGGTGTCCCTTCCTCAGAAAGGTCTTCTCCTAAATGGAAAAAGAATTTGAAGAAGAATAGATGCATGTATATGTAAAAAAAGAAGAAAGGTCTTCTATGACCACTCAATCTGTAGTGGTCACCCCATCCATCCAGTCACTCTATATCCCATCCTCCCCCTGGTTCTCTTTCTAGATAAGACTTAAAATTATTTTAGTGCCTTGACCCCTGTCTGGCACATAGTAGGTACTCAAAAGGTATAGGTTGGATGGAGGATAGGTGGAGAAGTGACCATTCTGTTGGACATTTCGTTGGTATTTGGGAAAGGAGGAGAGGTAAGTGCATGAATTGAATTCACCATGATGACACCAGGATTTCCTCCTTCTTTCTTGAAAGTCAGCAATAAAACATGTGATAGCTTGGGGAAATGGCAGTCATCTGGCCTGTTGGTTTATCCCAACCTGTCAGCTTGGTCCCCAAGGGATGAGCTGCCCCCACAACTAGGCTCTGGCTCTGTTCTTACTGCTCAGGCTTTTACTCTAATCATAACACCTGACCTAACACCTGCAGTGTTCTGTCTACCTTCAAGCAGAGTCAAGTTATTTAGATACAAGTGAAAATGAAGAGAAGCTGTGAGGCCCAATTTCTTCTCCCAGTAGGACATTCCCACCCAGTCAGATGCTGGCAGTGGTTGGGTACCTGCCTTTGGTGACACGGAGTCGGGGATCAGTGCCAACATCCAGGTTCAGTCTAAAGATGAAACAGCCTTTGTCCGTGAAAGAAAGGCTGAACATGACCAGTAAAATAATCAAAGGTTATTTTTTCTCAGTTTCAGTTTAATTCAACAAATAGTATTGTGAACCTACTATGTGCTGCCTTCTGAGCAAGAAGGTCTCTCAAGATACTCATGTAGCGAGGTGAACAAACGTGGTATCTTACCTCCCGGCCTCAGGATTCCTCCTCATTTGGCAAAGGACATTAATGTCGCTTGGGGCATAGACTCAGTGATTTTTTTAAATTGCCTTCGGCTGGATGGGGCAATGTGTACCCCCTTCTCAAGACCCTCCAATTTCAGTAAAGGCTCTACCCTCCCAAACACTGTGTGAAGGAGGTTTTTGGTGAAGATGGGTGAAGGTGTGTGGAAGAGTCAAGGCAGCATGGGAGAGAGCAGGAGTCCCTTGGGACTTCGTGTTCATCTGAGGTGGGCTGTGATTTCTACTGGGCATGAGCAAATGGGTACAGACTCTTTACGATGTCCAGGGTGGAGGGCATCGCAGAGAACGTCTGGATTCCACAGAGATGAACATGCTGTCTCTGCCTTGTGGAGGTTTCAGACAACCCAGTGGAAGATGGTGACAGGGTTTAACAGAATCATTGGCAGGAATATGCACCTTGTACCATAAATAATAGAAAATTGTGCTTTAATCCTGTCTCCTTCTCAGACAAATGTTTACATCTAGAAATCCAAGAATGAGAAAGGGCATGTTCAGAGGGCAATACAAGGCTGCCCTTTTAAAGGATGCGCCTCAAGTCTATCTCATGGAAATTCTGAGAAATCAAGGTTTGATAAAGAAAGTAGTGATTGCCAGGGCTCGTCATTGAGGGAAAAAAAGCCCCAGATTGCCAGATCTCAGTTGGAGAGAGCTCTGTAGTCTAAACACCACCAGGAGAGTGTCTCTGGGAAGTATTCCTGAATATGCCATCAGCCAGATAGTGGATCTAACAAGAACCTGGCATTGCCTGCAGGATTGTGGTTCATGATTTGCTCTCACCACATGATATACGTTTGGCTTTCTCTCTATGCTGGGCAAAGGTGCATGAGCAAAGAGCTGCAAGGAAGCCGGCTCATCCTGCTTGGCCAATGGCATCCACTCCCAACTAGCCTGACCTGCTGAGAGGCAGAGACCGTCCCTGAGCTGCCCGTGCCCAGCAAGTTTAATAGAACTGTTCATCCAGGATATTAGTCAAGTTCCTTCACTGTGGCAGTCAGTCTCCGAATATGGCCCCGTCGGTGCCTTCTCTCTTGGTATGCCTGGGCTGCTGCTTACATCAGGATGGGACACCTCCTGCTCTTTTTATCTGGGCTGGCCTTGGTGCCTTATTTAACCAACAGAGTATGACAGAAGTAACATTCTGAGAAAATGGTCATAAAGCAGCCCTTGGTCATTTAAGACACTCCTTCTTAGAACCTGTTGGCCAAGCCGTGAGAAACCCAAACCATTAGGGAGACCGTGAGGTTGATAGCCTCAGCTGAGCTCCTGGCCAACACCCAGCATCATCTGCCATGTGATGAGCCATTGTGGATGTCCAACCCAGTCCAGCCTTCAGATGACACCACCCCAGCTGCTATCCAACTACAACCTCTTGAGAGACCCCAAGTGAGAACCACCCAGCTGAGCCCAGTCAACCCATGGGATACTGAGAGAGAAGAATAAATTGTTGTTTTAAGCCACTGAGTTTGAAGATGGTTTGTTGCACAGCAACAAATAATAGGACCACTCCCCATTGAAGTATTTAGGACCCTCAGGTTTTCTTGGGGCATTAAATAAAATTGCGATTGTTCCTTCAACCGCCCTGGTCCTGAGATGGGGTCAAGGAACAATCCCTTGTATCATAGTTTTTCTGATAACTCAAATATCTTTTGAAGATAGCTGAGTGTTTTTATAGATAGCTGCTTCTTGTGAATCTGGCTTTCTTGTTCTCAGTTTGGGAGATTTCCTCCATGCTCTTTAGTTGGGAGATCAACTGGAATGACAGACTCCCTTGGAGAGCCACCTGTCTTTGCTATATGTTGGTTTGGGCCGCTCACTGGGAGGCAGAATTTGATGAGGATCAGTGGACACAGAAGAGAAATTAGAGTTAGAAAAAAGCATCCAGCTAGCGATTAGAAAATACTGTCAGTATAAGGTCACACCATCCACATCATTATACACATCCTATTGATTTCCTCTTAGCGTTAAATACTTGCTGTGTGAAAAGCACTATGATGAATACAAAGACACGTGATATGTGATCTCTTCCATCAGAGAGCTCACAAGATAGCCTGGAGAGACAATGACATAAACCCTTAAGAAGCTAAATGATGGTATAAAACCATAATTAGAAATATGTCATAAGGAAGCCTTCCTACACCATGGATGGAAATAAAGGAGCTGTGAGTTCCATGGATTATTTGTTTGAGTTGGGCCAAGGGAAAATTATTGACCTGGTCACCTGGGGATGGATGTTCAGAGATATTTTACTTTTCAGAATTATTTTATAACCGCAGGGACCATTCCGTGGTAGCAATATGTTCAAATCTGATCTTAAACCTTAAAGGGATGTTGCTTGGAAATAACCGATACAAGAAAGACAAATATAGAAAAGTTGTATCCAAGAAGCTTTTAATAGAATAGATCCCAATGACCAGATGTTCTAGAAGAAAAGGAGCAGATGTGAAGTGTCCAGATACAGAAATAGGATTGTGAATAATGGATAATTGAAAGAACCCAGAGGTACTAGTTTGAATAATGTCACCTAAAAATTCAGAATCCCAGAATGTGACTTTATTTGAAACAGGACCATTAAAGATGCAATTAGTTAAGATGACAAGGTCATCCTCGGGTAGAGTAAGCTCTTAATCCATATGACTGGTGTCTTTATAAAAAGAGAAAACAGAGACACAGGCACACACAGAGTAAATGTCTAATGAAAAACCAGATACAGAGGGAGAACACCATGTGATAATGGAGGCAGAGACTGGAGTAATGTATGAGCAAGCCAAGGAATGCCAAGGATTGCTGGCAACATCAGAAGCTAAGAGGAAGGCATGGAACATATTCTCCCCTAGAGCCTTCAGAGAGAGAGCGGCCCAGTTAACACCTTGATTTCAGATTTCTAGCCTCCAGAACTGTGAGAGAATAAATTTCTATTTTAAGCCACCCAGTTTGTTGGTACTTCGTTGTGGCCACCCTAGGAAACTACCACACCAGGGTATCCTGTTTCTCCAGACCTCCTTGTTTCTGCTGAAGGCTGAGCTTGCAGCTTTCTGGATGTCCCGACCTCTGTCCTAGGCCTCCGATTCTGCCTCTACTGTGACACCCCAGGCTTTCTGGCTTACCCTCAAAATGGCCCTTATCCCACTCCTGCCACCACCAAGGAACCTGGCAGGATGAATGCGGTCTCGCTGCTTGGGTACCAGAAAGTGGTGACGCTAGTGGTAGGTGTGTGTCCATAAGGCAGTCACTGCAGTGACCAAGCAACTTTCCACACCTGGCTCTCTGGGCACAGCCTTCGATTGGGGTGCAGCTGCCACCAGCACCATCCCTGCAGAGCCCTGCAACTTTGGTGGCAAAGAGCAGATAGCTGAGCCCATTCCAGGTCACAGCATGACACTGGCAGAAAGAGATGCTTTCCTGCAACTCTCTGGGTCCTATATTTGCTGCTAGCCTCAACCCCAGGGGGGATTTCTCTATTAACAGCATTTTTTTGTGCCCTGGAAAGCTATTGAATTTGATTGGTTCTGTGGCTTGAGTTTGAGAGAATTCAGGATCTGTCTTCTTGGCTCGTTGCAGAAGGCCCAGCCTGGCACTTTGGAAGAGATCTTTCATGGAGTTCCCCATTGTTTGACCTGGTAGGCTTAGTCTTCCACTGTCACCCTATTGAGCTATCCCTAGAGATTCGCAAGAGCCTCCCCAAGCCCTGAGGACAAGCCCCAGAATTAGAAGATCCTGCAGGTAATGATTACACCTAGCGGTGCAGCAATAGAAGAGATGGGTTTGAATCACTTCATTCCAGAACTGTGATTTCCAATACAGGAGCCACTAGCCACATGTAGCCCCTTAAATTTAAGCTGTAATTATTTAAAATTAAGTAAAATTTAAAATTCAGTTCCTCAGTCACACTAGCCACATTTCAAGGACTCAATAGCCACATGTGGCTGGTGGCTACCATATTGGAGCACAGATATGGAATCCTTCCATCATCGCAGAAAGTTCTATCAGGTAGCACTGGTCTAGAGCTATTTGTTTTCCAAACCTTTCCACACATGTGCTCTCTTCCCCTTTTTTACTAAGTGTAGTTTCCTGAGATAAATATTGAGAATATGTCAACTCCATAACACAAAGAAACATCATTTTATTCACTTAATGTCTGTTAGAGATAATAAAAAGTTTGTGTCCATTTTTAAAAAGAGGGGGAATACTTGGATGTGATCACTGTACCCTACACTACAGAGCAGCGCTCACAGCACTCGTGTTTGCAGATGAAATGTACCTTCCTTGCATCATTTGTTGACGCTACTGTGCAGTGATTCTGAGCCCTGTGGGCAGGAGCCTTTGCGAACCAATGTGGCTAGCTTTCATTCCACACCTACACACTTTCTATCTCCACCTTCTGTCCTTGGCAACAGAGCTGCATTGGGAGAATAACCCAAATTTGGTTGTGGGGAGCGGAGAGACGGCTACTGTTGAGCTCCTGCAAAAAGCCTGAGTGCGACCATTGAAAATGAATGGAATATTATGCTATTTTCTCCTCCAGTTTCTATAATTTTCTTGTATCAAGCCGGATGACAATGAAACTATGTACTTCATTATTTGGCTCTCCATAAAAATAACTTCACCACATCCTAGAATTTAAAATTATGCTTCTGGCTTTTGTTGAAAGTAGCTGTATGTAAAAGTTTCCTGCACTTTTTGTTGTAAGAAAAGTATCAGAAACATCATTTATTGTGTTTCAGTGCCTCTTATGTTAAAGACTTGTGAGATAATTCCTCTTATAATTCAATACCAGAGCAAAAGTTGTCTTTACTGGCGAACATAAGCTAGCTCTTTCGAATGTTGAGAGTTATGTAATCCATTCAAATCTCTTTTTGTCTTGGCTCCAAGGAAGCTCTCAAAAATTTTTTGTTCACTTGCAGCAGTTTCCCTAGCCTAGATTTTCTGGTATAATAATCATCCCCTACCACGACTTGTCATCACTTGTTCTTATTATTATATTTAAGAGTTTTGGGTTTTTGTTATTGTTCTGTTTTAGTAATTGTATTCTTGCAAACCTCCTCTTCTTTTTGGACATAAATTAAACATCAATTTATCAATGAATATCAAAAAAAGAGGGGAAATAAATATTGCTAGGCCAGTGCTCCTCAGAGTTTAATGTGCACTTAAATCACCCAGGGATCTTGTTAAGCTGTGGATTCCAGTTCCACGTGTCTGAGGTGGGGCCTGAGATTCCACTGCTGGTCCACAGACCACCGTGTGAGAGGGAGATGGCAGTGTGTAGCTTGTGAACTAGCACCCAATTGCTGCTAGAAGGAGTCAGAGGAATAAATACAGCAAGTGAACTGTAAACGGAAAGGACAGAAGCTGAAGGAAATATTCTCATCTTCCAACACAAAATGAATAAGAGCAATTCCCCATCCCCCTCTCCCCCATGCTTTGGTTTGGAGAGGGTCCCATGGGTGTGAGGCAGCACAGCAGAGCTAAGAGCTGCACTCCGGAGCCACACTGTCTGACCTAGAGTCTCCACTCCATCCCTTCCTAGTGTGTCTTTGGGCAAATTGTCACTAGGCCTCAGTTTCCCTATCTGCAAAATGGGGCCAATACTAGTACCTTTTTCAGAGTAGTTTCAAGGACTCAGTGAATTAACAGATGTGAAGTGCTGGGAACAACGCCTAGGCCATCATAAACACTGTGCGGGTGGCGGTTAAATCAGTGAGTGAATTCAGCATTCTGCTTCTAAACAACTGAATAAGGTTTATCCTGGATGAGTGGATGCATTTCTGACCGACTGGATCTAAACTGGACTCTGTTTTTCCCCTGTGGGTTGAGGAAGGGGCAGGAGGGGGGGCTACACCTTTGATGAAAGGTCAGATTCACAAGGCATCCTCTTTATTTTTTTTTAAGTGAAAAAAATGATGGCCTTAAGAGTTGGACTTGTAACTGACAGGGTGGCCCAGGGAAGCCGAGTCAGTGGGGTTGTTGTAGTTCCTGCAGAGCAGCCACTTGGCGGGCATCCTGGTGACCCTCAGTTAAATGTGGCCCCCTTCCAATACCTTCTTTAAAGAGACTTTTTACTGTTGGCTAGTGCTGGTGCACAAAAGTCTGCATTTGGGATTTGTGCAGGTTTTATGGAATCTGTCACTTAAATGTGAGACATTTCCCTTTGGCCCGTGGCAGCAAAATAAATTTGAGTTGCTGAAGAGAATATGACACAGGTTTTTGCCTGGTATTGATCACCTTTTAAACCTTTGTTCCCCCTCCCAAAGCAAAGAGCCCAGCCAGCACCGAGTAAAGAGATGGGGCTTCTCTTTCGACGAGATATTGAAGGACCAGGTGGGGCGGGACCAGTTTCTACGATTTCTGGAGTCGGAATTCAGTTCCGAAAACCTCAGGTAAATCTCTCCAAGGTTTGAGTTGTGTGCAGAGTGTATATGAAGAAATGTGTATCCCTCTTTCCACCTCCCTTTGTCAATCAGATGTTATGGTTCAGATTCCAATTCCAGTTAATCTGGCTGAGGTTGACACAGAGAACAAACTTTATGTGCAGATTAGCACTGACCAATACCAGCATTTGTTGTGCTTTAAGTCCAGATGTCATGTTTTCAAGTTATTGGAAACATGTCTCCAATAATAAGTCAATGGTCAAATGGATTTAATGACGCTGTCCATTAACTAAAACCATAAAACCATGGAAATCCACAGTGGAAAGTCAGTTCAGAGACCATCCCCTTCAAAACTTCCCAGTCCAGGGTCCTGAATACTAGACAGGCTAACCAGAAGAAAGAATGGTCAGCAGGCTCATTTCAGAATTTCAGAAAGCCAAAGTAAATATCATTCAAGACCTGGAGACATAACTGTAAAAGCTAATTAAAACATGCTTCTCCTTTTGGGAGGAATTCTAGCAACTTCGTGTAGTGGTTACTCTCGTCACTTGATGCCCTTGAGAACATCTGATTGTTTCTATTGAGCTACGACTAATCAAGATGAGGGGAAACGTCTAATGTGCTTACAGTTACTGTTTAGTAGAAAAAATGAAAACTTTCAAAACATGGGGCCCATTGTAAGTGAAAGGAAAGGGAGCACATTAAAAGGGGCAGATATCATGGTCATGAAAAATCTGGTAATGTGGTTTACAGGCTTTCACTGTATTAGATGTCGAAACAGAGACGCATAGAAAATGTGACTTATCTAAGACCCTTACTGATCTTAGCCAAATGGTGTCTTCTCAGTGGATTAGATGGAAATCTCAGTGTTTTCTTGGCCCCAAGCTCTCTTTTATATACAAGTTTAATTCCCATCTTCCAATGGCATTTTTCCAAAGAGTGGCTTAATAAATTTTTTATTTTTTTACTTTAAAAAGAGCATATGCTGTGGGCAAAGGACTGTCTGCTCCAGTGTCAATGTGCAAACTCCATGTTATTTATTTAGAGTTAGAGACCATGTCGGTCCCATATGTCCACCAAATGATGTTTATTACACACCTATCCTGTACCCAGCCCCCAAGAGTCTGCTGAGGGATGCGAGAAAGTCAAGATGCGTGATCTTTGCCTGCAACGACTTCGTAGGTCCTTGAGGAAAAGACACAAGAAACTCTTAAGTCATTAAATGAATAGAAATGAGTGTAAACTCTAAGAACCTTTTTTTTTTTTTAAATGTTGAGCCGCCTTTTAATGTATTCATTTTTTTTATTTTTGGCTGTGTTGGGTCTTCGTTTCTGTGTGAGGGTTTTCTCTAGTTGTGGCAAGCGGGGGCCACTCTTCATCGCGGTGCGCGGGCCTCTCACTGTCGCGGCCTCTCGTTGCAGAGCACAGGCTCCAGACGCGCAGGCTCAGTAGTCATGGCACACGGGCCTAGTTGCTCCGCGGCATGTGGGATCTTCCCAGACCAGGGCTCGAACCCGTGTCCCCTGCATTGGCAGGCAGATTCTCAACCACTGCGCCACCAGGGAAGCCCTCTAAGAACCATTCTGGAAGTGTTTTAAAAAGGGACAGATGAGTGTAAACCAGGGTAGGCAAATCATAAGCTGGACTTTGAAGAGTGTACAAGATATTGACATAGACAAGAAAGAGGGAGGGGGAGTGTTCTACACTGGAAGACCCTGAGACCAAAGATGTGGCAGGGGGACCCTCCCACACCACGAAGTCCTGGGAGGACGTGTAGATGCCGATTAACTGTAACAGCGATGACTTTCCAGGCAGCCATGTGCCTGCTGTAAACCAGATAAGGTTGAATATCTGATTTCAGGTTATGACACAAAAGAGTTCTCTCCTTGTGCTGAGGGGTTGTACTAAACACATCTCAGAGTTGCGCTTCAGTTCCTTATTGAGTATTCATGACAGTGGACTTGACTCTAAAGCTCTTTATCGGGACGGTGCTCAGACCAGCCTCCCAGGCTGTGCCTGCGGGTGGGTCCTGCGTGGGAAGCCACGCCCCCTGTGGCCACCATCATGCACCCAGGCAGACTCTGTGTGGCCAGTTCAACCCCAGGTCCTACCCCCAGCTTGGTCCCCATGAGCAACCCCTGGGAGCCCTTTCCACGTCCCCTTCTCATCCCTGTCCCCCAGGTCCCCAAGATGGAGCGGTATAGAGGCCCCCTTTACCTGACTATTTCTCAGCCACCTGCACCACTGCAGAGACTTTGAGGGATGGCCACAGGGTGCTGGTCCTCGTGAGGGGCCCCAGGGTGGGAGCACCTGCTGACTCAGCACTGCCTCGCCCAGTCCGAGCATATCCAGGGCCACGAAATCCGCTGTGCATTTCAGGCCGGGAGTGCACGGAGGAGTGTGTCCCTGGCAGGTGTGCAGCACCTCATCCTGCTTTACCTCCTGCACCAGCGCCTTTTGCTCCTGCGCCAGGAGGGCTCTGTTCAGTCCTGGCCGAGAGAATGCGTGTGAGCGCACGTGAGCGTGCCAGGGACTAATCTCCACCCCCAGCGTGGATGCATAAATCCAGACTTAAAGAGGGTCCCCTCTGATCCGTGACAGGAGAGCGGATAAAGGAAATAGAACAGCTGGAGATAAAAAGTATAGCCCAAGAGCTTCTAAAATCCTCTCTGCAAGCCCAGACTCTACTTTTATGATATTCAGCGTAATTGGATATATGGGGGGAAGCTTGGTTTGAAATCACACAACGTTAGGACTCTTCGGTCATCAGAACCAGGACCTCCCTCCCTTCCCTTTGCAGTTGTTCCTGTGGCCACAGATATTGGCCTGGCGCCCACCGTGACTCAGGTCCTGAGGGCACAGAGCTGAATGCGTTTCACCCCTTGTCCAGGGCGGCCACAAGCAGCCCTGCAGGTGCATCTCTGCTGTTGGTCCCTGTGAAGGGCGGTCCCTAGAGCCGTGCCATGCGGCACAACATGAGGACCCTGCTCATCCGTGGTGTTGGCCACCCCGGGGTTGTCCTTTCTCCCCAGGACTGGCCAAGCCCAGGCATCTGGCACTGGAGCAGGGGAGGAAAAGAGAGACTGACCAGAACTCAACTGGATACACTGCAAAGGCCTCTCCACATCTGTCCTCCCACACTCCCTTGCATCTCTCCAGTGAAAGGGGTATTTAGAGCAAGACATTTCTGCAGGACACCTAGAAAAATTTTGTCAGTTAAGTAACCAAGTGGTTCAAACTATACCAGAGCTTCAGAATACAGAGCAGAGGAGCTCCAAAGAGACATAGGTATTGCTCTCACCACAGTGAAAGGTCACCCTGGATCCTTTAAGGAAAGATGCCTTACATATGTGATCATACGGTGTAAGTTGACGTCCCTTTTCATCATTTTTCTTTGGGGTGAGCCTGTGAGATGAGGGAGGGGCGGCATCTCCAGGCACTTGAGGGGGCACGACCAGCGCATTTTGCTGCAGACAGCACAGCATGTGATTGTATGCTCTCTGCAGCACCCTGGGCCGAGCCGGGGGCTCCGTTCGGTGGGCCCCCCTGGAGACAGCTGTTTGCTCAGGGCCTCTAGAATGCCTCCAAGGTGGGGCCTCCCAGTGCTGAAGCAGGGAGTCCCAGAGAGTGACCTGGTCCCTCTCTTTTCTCTGTGTGTTTTCCTAGAAGGGTGACAGGAGCCCCTTGCCACCTTTGCCCCCCTCCATCTCCCCTGCACAGATCTCTGTCCTGCCTGGCTTGACACCCACTGCCGCTCAGCAGGGCACAAGTTAAAAATCAAAACCTGCTGCAAAGAGCATCCGTCCCCTGTACGTTTTTCACGAGCTGTAACTCTCCTGAGAGAATGTGGTTGTTCTTCTAACCTGCAGATTGATTACCCCTGTTCCACACAGTGTCAGCTGAAGGGAGAAGCAATTAAAGAGCGCGCAGGAGAGTCGCCAGGTTGGCCTGGAGCGCTGCCATCTCCCGCAGTTGCCCCGAGTCATGGGAAGACCTCGGAAGGTTGGCCAGGCCTGGCAGTGTTCCCCACGAAGCAAACACATGGTTAATGGGAACAGAGGTGCTGACACAACACTGGGACAATCTGTGGCATTTCAGCCACTGCCTGGCGAACATCACTCGGCTTCCGTGGTGCTGCTGGTGGTGGGGTTCCAGCCCAACCAGAGACTAAGTCAAGTGGCGTCCGTTGTGCCCGAGTCTCTGTTGACCAGCAGAGGGCACAGAAACCCTTCCTTCTGCATGGAGTTGGCTTTTCCCTGGGAACGAACTAAAAGCTGAATTTTTCTAATCCATGAAAATCTTAGTTGATGAAAAGATAGCTAAACGAGGAACTAAGGGCTGCCCAGACCTCCTGATAGGATGGAGAGCGTCCAGCTGCTGCGTGGTTCCCCTTGTTGCAGCCAGCCTTGGCGAGGAAACCCCATTGCCTGTCAGCACCCCAGCCCTGCAGGAGATAGGAGGCCCCCTGAGGCAGCCCCTGACCGCCCTCAAGTCCCATCCCCTCCTGCTCGGCGCCGGGGGTGTCTGAGCCCAGGCTGCCTCCCCGCGAAGGCCAGTTGCCACCTGCATTCCTAAGCCAATGACGCAGATCACATGCCGGCATAGGGCTGGCTTCCCCACCTTGCCGACTCCCGCAAAGCAGGACAGGTGGTCTCCCTGATACCCACGTGTCCTCGTGGCCTACCAGTCATGACAGACCTTCTGCCGCAAGAAGCCACGGAGGCTTAGGGCAGGGTGGGCACTAATCCGCCGCCACTGGCACCCTCCTCCCTGCTGGTGTCCTGGAGGAGCAGCGGTACCTGCAGGCATTTGATAAGAGCAGAAGCTGCGCAGGCCTCAGCGGGCCTCCCATCCTCAGTAGATGGGGGAGGGGAGCTTCAGGGCCTCTTGCAAGGGGTGGGGGACCAGGCATCCGGGGATCAGAGCCCCCAGCTCAGGCCCGTGGGCTCAGAGATGACAAATACAAAGCAAGCCTGTTCTGAATTTCTAATTGACACAAAGGTTCCTCGAAGCCAGTGATGGTAAACACATATGGGATGTCAGGATGCTTTTGTGATAGCATTTTTTTTTTTTTTTTTGCGGTATGCGGGCCTCTCACTGTCGTGGCCTCTCCCGTTGCGGAGCACAGGCTCCGGACGCGCAGGCTCAGCAGCCATGGCTCACGGGCCCAGCCGCTCCGCAGCACGTGGGATCCTCCCGGACCGGGGCACGAACCCATGTCCCCTGCATCGGCAGGCGGACTCCCAACCACTGCGCCACCAGGGAAGCCCCTGTGATAGCATTTTTGCTGTCGCCTGAGAGGGATGAGACAGGTCATCTCCAAGGCAGACAGAGGGCTGAGCTGGTCCCCGTGCGCGCAGGGAGAGGAAGCTGCTGTCTAGGGAATGTCATCCCCGCCCCTCCCCTTCCTGTTCTTTCCTGTCCTCCAGCATGCCTGTTGTTTCTTTTTATGCTTTTTTTCTTCTTGGTTTTATCTGGTAAAGGGAACCTTTTAATTTTTTATGTAAAAGTTTGTTAAATTTGATTCCGAAATTTCCAGACCTTCTCTATACCCAGCTGAGCGATGTGCATTAATGTGGCTCCCAAGTCATTCTGCCAAAGGGACGCTGAGGCCTCAGGGGCCACGGGGAGCCTGCAGCGCTCAGAAGCTGCTGGGGCCTCAGGGCCTCCCCAGAGCTGCTCCTCAGAGCAGACTGGAACAAGGGACAGAAGGGGACGCCCACATGACAGTGACTGAGGGGGGCAGGAAATCTCCCAGGTGTCATCATTTGTGTGAGAAATTGCCGGGTCTGGTGGTCTTGGGAAGGACACTGGCCCGGAGAAGTTGCTCCCAGCCCAGACCTCAGCCCGAGGTGGCTCCCTGGGGCTGCAGAGGACTCAGCGAGCTGCCCGTTAGCCCTCCTTCCAGTCCTCTGAAAAACCAACACCAGTTCCTTTCTTTAGGACTGGTTTCCTAAATTTCACCTGCCCATCAAACACGGTCCTCCAGGAGAAGAAAACCTTACAGGTACTGTCATCGCCAGATGACCATTTTCACCTTTAAATACTTGGCCACCTCCTTCATTTCATGGCAGACCTAGTGGGGGGACAGAGAGACCCGAGGAACCTAGGGAACGTCCAGGGGGATGGAGGAGACCCACTCCCAGCTGAGTTTCAAAGACCCATCTGAACAATTGGACAGTTAACAGCCCCCTTCAAACTCTACCCCCTGCCCACCAGACTCCGGTTAAAGAGCCACTGGTTTCCCTCTCCCTGCATAGCCAGAGGACGTGAGCACCAAAGACCTGGGGCAGAAAGACAGAGGGCTGGTGTTGAAGGGCAGGTGATGGCAGATGGCAGTGGCAGGAACCCCAGGCACCTTGCACCCAGGCCACCCGAGGAAGAGGTGAGCTCTGAGGGATCAGAGTGGCCCAGGATTGAGCCTGTGGCCGCCCTGCAGCTCCCTCCACGGCTCCCACCCACAGGGCCTGAAAGCATTTCAGAGTTACACCAGATAGGAAGTGCTCAGACCAGACCTGTCTCACGTACCCCTCCACCTGCTTTGTACCCTCTGTGCCATGAGGAGAGAGATGCCCAGAAAGATACAGCAATTCCGAGACAGCAGCACAGCGGGGATGAGAACTTCCTTATCTTCTGGTCGAGTGAAGTGATTGTCTCCTTCCCCGCCTCTCGCTCTTCAGGACCAGCGAGGGAACCATGAGGGTTTTCTTCAGGGAGATCGTTAGAATCACTAATGGCAAATCAGGGGGAGAGTTGGAGCTCACAGAGCTTGTGTCACACACGGATACACACACACTCTCTCCAGTCTTCTGTCCTTGTGTAAATGGAGCTGCATTACCTGAGTTGGCCACTGGGTGGCACCTTTAGGCCATGCACTTGACTACACAGACGTTTCTCTGGAGAGCAACAGAAAAATATGCTTACCCTTTAAAAAACAGAGTACATCTTACTGTGGGTGAAATTCGATGACAGATTGAATGCACCTTCTTTCATGTCGTGGTTCAGCTTCTCTTGTCCCTGCCCTTTTGTTGGCTTGAGTAGGTGTGATACCCGTGGCTGTGGGAACCACATGGCCAGGAGCCTGTCCTCATGTCTCGTTGATGGGGAAACTGGACTCTGTTGTTCACAGGGCATGAAATGTGCCACCCAGACCTGAGTCCTGCTGAAAGCCCTCTCCAGGGATACCTCGGGAACCGTCCTCATGACCTAGGGAGCTGTTGTCCGAGCTTTGGCCCTGGCTACTGTCACTCTCAGCAGAAAAGAGCTCACAGCTCGCGCCCACCTCTCTAACACCATGCTGCTGCTGAGGGATTTGTGAGAGGCAAATATGGATGTGAGCACGAGGTTTTTCTCTCCAGTGATCCCTGGAGACTCTTTTAGTAGAGAGGTTCCCCACGTATGTCCCTTCAGCTTTGTTCCAGACGAGCCCATCTGCATTCCAACAGACATTTATTGAGCACCTACTATATGCCAAGCACCATGCCTGATACTGATGTTGCAAACAGGCTCGGTTTCTCCATCTATAATATGAATGACTGGGTCCTTCCAGTTCAAATATTCTTAATGACGCCCAGATTCTATCTGCTTCTTTGACCTCTCCTTCATTTGGATGCCGCCACATCCCAACCAGATATGGCAAAGGGACTCACATTGTCTGTGGCGTGGCATCTAGGTCAAGTGGTAGTTCTCAGCCAGGGGTGATTTTATCTCCCAGAAGACATTTGGTAATGTCCAGAAATTTTCTGGTTGTCACAACTGGGGAGGGGATGCCACTGGCATCTTATGGTTCGAAGCCAAGATTGCTGCTAAATCTCTTTCAATGAACAAGGCAGCGTTCACAACAAAGAATTATCCAGCCCAAAATGGCAATAGTGCCGAGGCTGAGAAACCTTGATGTAGAGGGAGAGAAATCTCTTTTTGGTAATCAGGAGCACAGTGATCTTCTCACATGCATTTAGTGCAATAATGGAACGCCTTTGTATTCTCAGCAGGCCCTGCGGCCTTCGTGATGTGTGAAGTGGCCACTGGGAAGGCTTGGGGATGCAGCAGAATGAATGCCATGGGAGGTCAGTTCTGGGACCATGTCCAGCAGAGCAGCTATTGACTAAGCCCATGGAACAGACTGTCTTTGTGCTTCCATTTCAGGTTCTGGTTGGCTGTCCAAGATCTCAAGAAACAACCCCTACAAGATGTGGCCAAGAGGGTGGAAGAAATCTGGCAAGAGTTTCTGGCCCCCGGAGCCCCAAGTGCAATCAATCTGGATTCTCACAGCTACGAGATAACCAGTCAAAACGTCAAAGATGGAGGGAGATACACATTCGAAGATGCCCAGGTTTGCTTATCTAGTCGAATAGTTCTGTCCCAAGATGTTCACTTTTCCACTCCACCACCCCACCCTTTAACACACATCCAAGGCATTGTATGTAGTCACAATTTCAGGTTTTGTTATTTATAAGGCCATCAGTGGAGACCATTCCAGGTAGGTGCACAAAAAAATTCCAGGAGGATTGTTTTCCTAGATGAGTTACGTTGTTCAATAGAAATAGAAATTTACCATTACACGTGGTATCTTTTCCAGGAAAACCTCGGAGTGTTTTACAAAACCTGAAGTTCTGTAATAAGTCATAGTAGAATCTGGACACCATAGCACAACATTGGCAAACTGGGAACAGTAGCTGGCGGGGCCGGGGGTCAAGCCCACTCTCATAACTACCACCCTGCACTGCTTCCACAGTGACTCCCAACCCTGTGGTGACTGGGGAGCTTTGTGCCATGTGATGAGATACCACGAGGAACAGGCCAAAGCCCCTGCCCTCAAGGGAGTTAAAGCCTAGTGGGAGAGACAGACAAGGAAATGGGCAGTGTCACCAGTAAATGAAGTGCTTCAACAGGATGAGCTCTAGGGTTTAAGGGACCCATGGTTGGTGGTTGGGGGAGGGAAACTCACACCCCTGCTGAGCACCGTTACCACACAGCTGCTGGTGAGGCTGACGAAAGAACCAGAAGCCTCCTAAGCAGCAAGCTTAACTTGAGGGCTGGGAGGGGCCATTTCTAGAGATGCGCATCAGACCCATTTCTCACTTCCTGGGTCCTAACATTTATTTCCTTCCGCCATCCTACACTCCATGACAGGGCTTAAGGTTTTGCTCTTGTCCCCTCGACCCTCTTCGTTTCTCTCACTTGTAAGGTCCCCAGGTGAGAATTTAGCGAGATTGCCCTCCCACAGACATTACCTAATTTAGGAAACAGTCACCGATGCAGGTAATGGCATGAGAACACAGCCAGTGTCTCATCATCCAGATTTGCTCAGAACTTCAGAATGGAAATACCTACCAACCTCAACACCACGACTATCATTTCTCTCCCCCTGGTCATGAGCTCCACTGAACACCTGTGCCAGGTAGATTTGGTTCTGTAGAGTTCAGTGACTTTGCTTTATGAGGTCCCTCGCACCCTTTGCACCTTCAAAGCAAAATATTTAAGTCATGAGAAATCTTTTTTTTTTCCCAGTAGATTTTTGTACGTGTGTGTATGTGTCCCAAGCACATAGCGACATATCGTGGTGAGGAGAGTGATGGCGAAACTCCGTGGGTAATGGAGAGGCTCCATGGGTAGTAGAGAATCTCCACAGGTGATAGAGAATCTCAGTGGGTGGTGGAGAGATCTCCATGGGTGATAGAGAAGCTCCATGGGTGATGGAGAATCCCCATGGGTGTAGAGAAGCTCCATGGGTAGTGGAGAAGCTCCATGGGTGATGGAGAAGCTCCATGGGTCGTAGATAATCTCCATGGGTGATGGAGAAGCTCCATGGGTCGTAGATAATCTCCATGGGTGATAGAGAAGCTCCATGGATGATGGAGAAGCTCCATGGGTCGTAGATAATCTCCATGGGTGATAGAGAAGCTCCATGGGTAGTGGAGAAGCTCCATGGGTGATGGAGAAGCTCCATGGGTAGTAGATAATCTCCATGGGTGATGGAGAAGCTCCATGGGTAGTGGAGAAGCTCCATGGGTGATGGAGAAGCTCCATGGGTGACAGAGAAGCTCCATGGGTGATGGAGAACCCCCATGGGTGATGGAGAAGCTCCATGGGTAGTGGAGAAGCTCCATGGGTGATAGAGAAGCTCCATGGATGATGGAGAAGCTCCATGGGTGATGGAGAACCCCCATGGGTGATGGAGAAGCTCCCCAGATGAACAATCTGAAGCACAAAGCTCAACTCTCCATTATTCATGAAACATGAGAAAAGGGAGACTGGTCAGAACCATGATGCTCCCCGCCCAGTATTATTGCTCTGATCATGATATCAGGAAGGATTTATTTTCATGTTTTATTATGGAAACTTGTAAACATGTGGAAAAGTAGAAGGAATGGAACAACAAACCTTTGTGGACCCTCATCCAGACTCAGCAATCGTCTATACAAGACTGATCTCATTTTTATCTGTGTCCCCACCTATTTTTTCACCGTTTGTTTTAAAGCAAATCCAAGACTGTATCATTTCACTGTAAATAGTTAGGTGTGTATCTCTCTAAGAGAAACTGACCCCTTGGTCTTAACATTACCACAATGCCTTAACAAATTAGCAGTTATCTCTTAATATCATCAAATGTCGTGCAAGTGTTCAAATTTATGGTAGTTCCATAAATGCCTTTTTAAAATCGTTATTCAAAATCAGAATCCAAACAGGGCCCACACATCACAGTCGATCACCTTGTCTTTTAAGCGCCTCGTAATCTACGGGTTCCTTTTACGTCCTCCCCACCCACCCACCCCAACCCCTTGCCATTTACTTAATGAAGAAATTGGATCCTTTGTGCTGGAGAGATTCCATTGTCTGGATTTTTCTGACTGCAACGCTGTGGTGCTATTTAACGTGTCCGTCTACCATCTGCATTTCCTATAAACTGGTCATTTGACTTAGGTGTTTAATCAGATTTAAGTTTGATTTTTGTGGGCAAAATTACTTCCTAGACTGTGCTGTGCTGTCTTGTCAGAAGGCACATGATGTCTAGTTGTCTCTCTTTGTGGTTTTAGCAGCTATTGATGCTTATTGCTTAAATCCATTAGTTAATTAGGGGTTACAAAATGCTGTTCTAATTCTATCGTTCTTTCTTCATTTATTAACTGAAATACAAATAATCAAATGCATCTACCATTTGATTATCTAGTCATACAGTTCACATAGGAAAGATGGAATATGTGTTGGATGCATTCCCTTTATTTGCCAATTTAAAAAATAATGAATGGTTTACTGTCATCATCCAGTGGTGACCAATGAGGGGTTTTGTGTGTGTCTGTCTTTTCGTATCCTTGTAAACCTGTGGGTTTAAACATATTTGATGTGTTTTATCCATTTTGTTTATTATTTTTATCAATGCTTGGGTTGTGCCATCTCTGCCCTGTTGGCTCCTTCTGACATGACCCTACTAGTCTTTTATGTCATTCAAACACCAAGGAAACTAAGATGATCCAGGCCAGTCCCCAGACCTGGCATCAGCTAGTTCTCTAAGAATCGCTGGTTCCTCTTAGGGGGAAATGGTTTTTAGAGACCATAATTTGGGCACTTAGAGGCACTCATTGTTCCTGGGTTGGTCATCATTTTTAGGCCTTTCCAGTGGCCAGAGCTAGGAAATAGGTAGTTGTTATTTCTGATAAAAATACATCACGAGTACATACTGATACTTTCCATTCAAACTCAAAACTACAGGGGATTCTATTTAACTTCTTTCTTATGTCTGTGTCACCTTTCTCTATGCTGAGAACCCTGGTTCTCAAGGACGCCGTAGATGATAGCATTAGTACTTCACGTTATTTGCTTTATCCTGCATCACCACAGAGCAGTCTCAAAATCGCAGTGCCACCTAACAGCAGTGATGTGGTTATTGCCTGGTTCTTTAATAGCTGCATAGTACTCCATTGTGTGGAAGTACTATGGTTTAGTCAACCAGTCCTCTCTTCCTGACATTTATGTTATTACTAAGTCATGGAATATTTGATGGGAAAACTTGGGAAGTCAGCACATTGTGCCGTGACATGTTTCTGGATACACAGCCTTCATTAGCACAGTTCTCTGCCATTTTTCAGGTACATACTTCCAAATATATTGTATCACCTTACTGAGGATACCCAAAGCATCTCTAACCTCCTCAGTGTCTGTTAGGACTGGGATTCTCTGAATTCTAATAAAGTACTCTTCCTAAACCAATTTCTTTTCAGCTTGTCCCCTTTTGTTTCTTAAGTGTGTTTTCATCATAAATATACAGAGTGCTTCTCACTAGCCCTCTGACCTTGGGCAAGTTACTTCAACTCCCTGAGTCTTCTTTTCCTCATCTGTAGAACACAGATACAACGGTACCTATACTGTAGAAAGGGAATTAAGTGAAATGAAGCATGTCAACAACTAACAGTGTCTGGCTCACAGTAAGATAAGATATTTATGATATTATTTCCTTAATGTCATCAATACTCTTTTCTTATACTTTTATGTTTAGGAAGTTTGGTGAAAGAATTCAAATAATTGCATATAACCTTAGTACCCAGAGATAACGCCTATTCTAGTGTTTTGTTTCTCTCAACTTATGTGTAAAGAGTGTTTATGCAAATAGGGTGATTCTGTAGCCTGCCTTTTACCCTAAACTAAGAGTTCATTTAAAAGGCTAAATTTCTTCTGTAAAGGGCCAGATAGTTTAAATTTTGACGTTTGTGGGTCATGTGATCTACGTCACTACTACTCAATTCTGCCATATAAAAACAGCTACACCGGGCTTCCCTGGTGGCGCAGTGGTTGAGAGTCCGCCTGCCGATGCAGGGGACACAGGTTCGTGCCCCGGTCCGGGAAGATCCCACATGCCGTGAGGCGGCTGGGCCCGTGAGCCGTGGCCGCTGAGCCTGCGCGTCCGGAGCCTGTGCTCCGCAACGGGAGAGGCCGCAACAGTGAGAGGCCCGCGTACCGCAAAAAAAAAAAAAAACAGCTACACCGTAACAGTGTAACAATGTAAAATACATAAATAAGTGGGCATGGTTGTGTTGAAAAACTTTATTTATGGACCCTGAAAGCTCAATTTCTTATCATTGTTCATGAAATATTATTCTTCTTTTGATTTTTTTTCAGCCACTTAAAAATAGATAAACCATTCTTAGTTCACATAACAAAGAAATAGACAGAGTTTGAGACCCCTGTGCTGAACAATATATCATGAAAATCACTGAAACACTTCAACAAATCAGAAAGATAGAAGATAGAGAGACTTGGGAGTGGTTAATCTTTCATTTATATGGGAGAGTAGGTTAGAGTAGACCATGTTGGTGCAGTAACAGCAGCCCACCAACCTCCACGAATGTTTCTGCATCAAGGTTGAGTGTGACGGAGCCAACCGACCGAGGGGAAGTCAGCCAGTACCATGGTCTTCACACTGCCTTACCCTTCCTGGCCAGCAATGCTGCCCGCACCCGCTGCACGGGTGTGACTTAGAAGTTTCCAGGTAAGGAGAGGAGGCTAAGACCCAGCCAGGACTTGCTCTCCGATCTCCCAACTTGCTGGTCAAGTCTGCAGCTCAGATCACACTGCCCCTGGGTTATTAGAGCTGAGGGCTTGGTTGTCATGCAGAGACCTGGAGAAACTCCAGGTCCCTAGAGAAGGTCCCCAAGCTGGGGAGCAGGCTCTGATCCTGTTTCAGCCATATGCTTTGTCTAGGATTGTAAGATTGTAAGTCCTTTAAGCTTGCTCTCCTCAGTCTGCCCGTCTGAGAAGTGGGAATGGTAACACCCAAGCCCTTTGGAATGCCCCCCTCCATCCCCCTATTGGGATCAGGAGCTCTGGGGTGGCTTCCTCAGCCGGTCACATGGTTCTCAGAAGCCAACCAACAGTGGTCAAAATGCCAATAGACATGTTGAGTATATGTCCTGCTATTAGGGGTCAGTAGCCGGAGTGAAGGCTCAGCCAGCTTTATGCATTCATTTGAAATGGGGCCTGGGGGTGGGGTACAGGCTCCCTCTGACGGTTTTGTCTTTTATCTGACCACATGCATTGTTACAGCAAAGTTAATTGCCTGTGTTTGCTTCCTGTGGAAATATCTCACAAGATGCCCCGTCAGCATGGGCCCAGCATTTGCACTTGTGTTTTGCCGATCCATTTGGCTTTTTTGAAAATTTGGGCCAAGACCAAATCTTCCATAAAGATCTGTGGGCTGTGACCATAGCCCTCAGCTGTTTGCTGTGTTGTTCCAGTTTCACAGATTTAGCCTCGTGAGGGGAGGAAAAAAAAAGAAAAATGAGGCATGATTTTTTTTTTTAAGGACTCAGTTCTTTATGCTAGAGACTGAATTCTCTGTTCTCCATCTTGGGGCATCCGCAGGAGCTGCATTGCCACCTACTTGCTATGTGGTCTTAGGCAAGGACCTTGACCTTTTGTGCCCTAGTTTTCTCCTCTGTAAAATGGGGATGATGTCTTCTCTACAGTCGTCTAAGGGTTTTTTAGAAATCAGATGAGCTAATAGCACTGAAAATTCTTTGAATAAGTAAAGTGCTATATACTTATATGTGTGAACTCACAAAAATTAATGGCTTTAGTATTCCCTGAGATCTCAAAATTCCAAGCTAGATCTAAAACGAGTTCTCCCAAGAAGGGTCTGCTCTTAGAAGGGGTTCTTGGGGGGGGTGGAAATTCAAAAATAAAAAGTATGTAGGAGCCAAATCTGGGGGGCCTTGAGTGTCTTCCTAAGGAATTTGAACTTTCTCAGTCTGAAGACAGTAGGAAAACATTGAAGGCTTAGAGCTGAAAGAGGAGTGAAATGGTGATGAGCAGAGCAAGCTGAAGCTGAGGGAGATCTGAATCTCGGGGCATGGAGTCCAAAGCTCTGCCGGTGGTTTTTGGAGGAGAGAATGAAACCACAGGAAGTATCGCGAGCCTAAGACCTCCTCTCAGGGCGTTCATCTCTTTCCAGAGCCTCCACAGGCTGCAGGAGGGAGACTGGAGTCAGCAGGCTGGTGCAGTGGCTGCCTGGCTTCAATTTTTAAAGTCTCAGAGTATCCTAGGATGTTCCGAGGACTGTGTCACTGGATCCATTCAGTCATTCGTCCATCTCCCCATCCATCCATTTCATGAACATTCATTCTCCCATTCGAGTTGGGAGACCTTGACCTGTGGGCTGTGAAGTTCTACACTGAGGGAAATTGCAAAGGATATTAGGGACCCAGATGGCTTTTTGCCATTGGGCACAGCTTATCCAAGAGCACATCATTCTTTTTTTTTTTTTTTTCGGTACACAGGCCTCTCACTGTTGTGGCCTCTCCTGTTGCGGAGCAGACTCCGGACGCGCAGGCTCAGCAGCCATGGCTCACGGGCCCAGCTGCTCCACGGCATGTGGGATCTTCCTAGACCGGGGCACGAACCCGAGTGCCCTGCATCGGCAGGCGGACTCTCAACCACTGTGCCACCAGGGAAGCCCGAGCACATCATTCTTTACAAATAAAACAAAACAGACCTAAGAAACCACTTCACTGAGATTGGACTGGATTGGAAATCTGTCCATCAAAGGGATTGACAGTTGAATCTGATGGACCAATCCAGCCTGTTGACTTTGGTCCCTGCAGGTTCCCATGTAGGTTTCCTACATGTCCAAGCCACCCTGCTTTCCTGACCTGCAGTAGCTGCTGAGATGCCCCATCCAGACCTGTACCTGCAGTGTCTGGCCTCCAGTGCCTCTGGATTTTAAGTTCTTTGCTGGGAGCAGACATCTGGCCTTCCTTACCTTCTGTAAATCCCTACAACATTAAAATAATGCTCTGCACACAGTTTTGTTTTAAATAAAAAAATTCCCTTGACAACTCAGTCCAGAATAATACTCTCAGCTGTACCTATCATTTAAAATAAATAAATAAAAGGCCATTTGTCCCTTGGTTTTCCACTTTGAAAAATCTTGCCACACAACCTTGAGGAGCACATATAGTAGGTGCTCAATAAATACTGGTTAAATCCAATTTCCATAACATGCCAATTCAGCAAAACTTGGAATATCCACTAAGGGCCAGATGTTCTAGGCTCTGGGAATATACAGATACATAAGCTCTCCTCTTAAGCAGACCCCAATCTAAGTTACCAAACCTCCGCTTGGCCATCATCTATGCATGGAGTGATCAAAGAGCAACCTCGAGGTCAAAATGAGGTCAGGGTGATACAAGAGCTGAGAAATACACCATCGAGTTACACCCACAGTGAGCAGACAAGAAGCCTCTAGTCAACAGTCTCTATTCTTACCTAAACTTAGATGTTTAAAAGCAACTTGATTAAGGAATGCAAGGCCTCTAACATTTGCTTTGTGCAAAAACCAGAGTCCAGTGGAGCCCACGTTTACATTTGCCCCAGATTACTCAGAAGCAGATGTCTTCCTAGCTTGGTGAAGGCTGTTAATCTTTGCCCCAGTGGTGGAGGTGGTGGCGTTGTGGGCCAGTATCACAAGACTACACCAAGTTTCCTGATATTAATCCTCATTTGGAGGCATTTCCTGGTAGGCTTCCCATGCCAGACATATCTTAATAAAAAATGCCGTGGCACTGCTTACTCCAGGAATTACTCATTTTATCCTGTGGGTGGTTTTATTTTAGGGAAATGAACGGCAGAGGGAGGGATGCATTTTGAAAAGAACAAATCAGTTGTTTGTGAGCGGTTTCTGTTTGTTACCACACAGACGAGTAGCTCTTGAAGAGAAGGCGTCAGAGAACTAAATTCCAAAATGTCTTTGTTGATGCTTCAGAGCAGAGATTTCTTGCACCAAGCCCCATGACCTTGAAGAGGAGAAGGAAACATTTGTCTAAGTTAATACCCGTGGTATTCGGGTAGGTGAAAGGAAATATGCAAAGCTGTCTTTGAAGCTACTCTTATCTAAGAATAGGGATTGAACAGCATCAAAATACTGTGCCCTTTGGCCAGTTAAATTGAACGTGTTTATACAGATGCTTTGCAATGTAAAGGCAAAAGATAATTCACTCTTACACTCTCTTATGACTTGAATGTTGCATTCCATGGAAACAGTGTCCGCCACGTCCCACTTAGAAGGACAAAGAAATCCAAATGGGAGCTTCTCATTTAAGGTCCACGGGATCCTAGAATATTTTTTAAAATGTATATATTTTATATATATATATATATATATATATAACTAAATCACTTTGCTGTACAGCATAAATTAACACAACATTGTAAATCAACTGTATTTCAATTTTAAAAAAGAAGGAAAAAACCTGGAAGAAAAGATCCACAGGCTCCCAGGATGGTCATCTGAAGCCGCATCCACGAGGACAAGCTACTGTCTTTCACTCCGATGAGCGTCTGTACTCACTCAAGTGAGTCTTTTCTACGTTTATTAAGCAGATACTGACTTAGGATCCCCATCAATTCCCTGCCACTGGGCAGTCCCACCCTCTGTCCTCCCGAAGGACCCATGATGAGCAAAGTGTTCATTTTCTTTAGGCTTCAGCTAACCATGCCTAAGGTCTGAAGACCTTTGGTTTAAGGTATTCAAGAGTCTCTTGAAAGGTGAGACTCATACATCTTCTGGGTGACTTTCTGTGACACAGACTTGCTGCCTGTGACTTCCCAGGGGCCCGGCCAGCCCTCAGAGCTTTGCCAGTTCGCCCCTTCCTTCTGGTGCGGAAGGCAAGTCGTACATGACCTGTGAGGTGAGAGCCTGTGTCACCCTGGGAGACTTGGCCGTTGCTGTCACTGACGACGTGGTGGTGAACAGTTCCCGAAAGGGAATGGCGAATGGCAGTTGCATCTACCCCTGGGATGACTCAGATTAAAGATTGAAAGGAGGCCCCTGACGCTTCTGCTAACCACACGCTGAGGACTTTGTCTCAGCCACAGAACCTGACTCCCTCAAAACCCCAACTCAAGGACCATGAACAGCACCGTGTACCAAGGGAAGAGTGTGAGCTTTGGGGTCACAGAACACTGGGCTCAAATCCTTGCTCTGTGCTTGGGCAAGTCACTCAACTTTGTAGAGCTTTAGTGTCCTCGTCTGTAAAATGGGGTTGTTTAAACCTAAGCACTGATTCAGAGCAAACAACAACAGCAATGGAAATAATACAGCTGGACTCCGCTCCCCTTTCCTCCTCCCCGGGAACCTTCTGGTCTTTGGTCTCCTTCCCATGTCATCCCTGGCAAGGACAGTCCCAACATGAAGGCCAGTTATCATCATTACTTTACATGTGTATAGTTTTCGTCATGTGTTCCCTTGTATTTCCTCGGTTAATTGTGTGCTCGGCGGGGCTGGAAAAGGCAGACTCAGGACCTGAATCCAAACCTTTGGCCCCCAGCCCAGCCCCCCTTCCAGCGTCTCACACGGCAATGTCACATCCTGCCCCACAGCGTCATCTTCCTTCAAGGGACCACAAGGGACCCAACAGTTCCCAAAGGCTGGATGTTGTTCCAGGAAGCTTGGGTGTTCCCAAGAGGACAGAGGACAGAGACACATACATCTGCAAAAGAAAAACAGGACACTTGAAAATCCCAAGAAAAGCTCCTGGCAGCTGTGCAATGCTCCAGCTGAGCGGCCTCCCACTCCAGGAGGATGCTCTAAAGCTGGGGGATGAGATCGTAGCTGTTTCAGGAACCCACAGCAAAGAGGAGGACGTAAGGGTGTTCTGAAGTAGTCTAACTGCTCCAGCGTGCTTGGGGCCCAAGGCCCAGGCATTTGTCTGATTACCTTCCCCAGCGCTGTGAGGCCCACCGTGTCTTATCTAAAAACAAAGGAGATTTCCAAATGAGGACCCTCACTGCAAAACATTGATTTGTAGCAGGTGTGGTTTTGAGACAGCTTGCGCTGCTCGCTCCCTCCTCCTCCCGCATGTCTCGGACTCCACTGATTCCAGTCATTTTGGGTTTAGGGTTTTTTTTCTTTCACTCCATTGCTTTTTTTTTTTTTTTCTGAATCTTTTTTATTGAAGTATGGTTGATTTACAATATTATATGAGTTTCAGGTGTACAACATATCATTCGATATTTTTATAGATTACATTCCATTTAAAGTTATTACAAAATCTTGCCCATGGTTCCAGTTGGTTTTGCTTCTGCCTTAGCGTCCCAGGTAAGCAAAGCTCCCATCTTGGGCTTGGCCCTGGATGAGGGTGGAGTGTCTCATCAGGGTGACATCCATGTACTGTAACTGTCAACCGCCATGGGGTGTGATTCCCTCCTCCCACTGAGAATTGTAGCTAAGATGTCCAGTACGACTTAGGGCCTTAGGGCATCAGTTTCTCTACCTATGGAGAACCATCCTCACCCTCCCTGGAGCAGGTGCCTCCCTACGTGTCAGGAAGGCAGATGTGGACTCTGGTAGTTCTGCTTGTTCACAGTCAACTCAATTATCCGTTTTTTAGAAAGAGAGAGAGGGAGTAGGGGAGGGAGGGGTCTGGGGAAGGAAGGAAGGAAGGGAGGAAGGAAGGAAGGAAGGAAGGAAGGGAGGGAGGGAGGGAGGAAGGAAGGGAGGGGGGAACGAGGGGGGGAGGGAGGGAGGGAGGGAAGGAAATAAAACAAGAAAAGACAAGAAAAAGCAAAGAAGAGAAATGCAAACTTCTTTCTCTCTGGCCCTTTCCCTCATTCTGTCGGTGAGCGCTCGCTGGTTTCGCCAGTGGCTCTCCTGCTTCTTGCAGATTCTGGATATACATTTTCCTTAAGACTGATTGTCTGCAAAGCAGTGGAAACAAACCAGAACCCCTCATAAATCAGTAGGGGTCACTGCCAAGAGCTTTGTACACTTGCTGTCCCTGGCAGTGATAAACTCATTGCATTTGGGAACTGGCCAAAGACCCTGAGTCCTATCTTAACTCTCATTCCCAGAAAAACCTCAGCACTCCGTTCCCCCACCCACTGTTTACTGTCTTTCTGTTTCTTAGACAAAGCTGGCAAGGAAGAAGGCACAGAGTTCCATAACTGGGTACATCAGAGGCTGCACTTCTCTGCTTGGGGGAGGAGAGGAGGGTAGAGGAGAGTCCTGGATCCATAGGCTGTGGGAGAGGAGGCCCCAGAGGGGCCTGGAGCCTCGGGCCCTGTGGGGGGCATGAGCGATCTGCAGAGGTTCTTGGATTCTGTTTTGCTCAGACCATGCCTTGCACATGCTAGTGTTGTTTTGGTGGTTGTTTCCTCACAGGGTAATCTGAGACGGTCATAATGATGGCCAAGGGCTAGCAACGAGGTTGGCAGAGTGAGACTGCCTTATGCAGCCCACATCCAACAGGCCATACTCTCTCCCCACAAGGTCCTCACCTTGGCTCTGGCCTTGGCAACGAATTGCCAAGTTGGCATGTGACATAGAGAGGACAAGAGCAGTGCCCAAACTGCCCCTCTGACCCACATCAACTGCCCCCCCGACCCCCGAGAGGGGACCACCACTGCCTGCTACTCCTCAGCCCTGGGTTGTCCTTCTTGCTCTGGTTGACCAGACTAGGAACTGGGAGACACATTCCTGTCTACTCAGCTCTTCCTACCTTGATGAGGCTCTTTCTGGTTGAGGGACAGCCATTCCCCACCTCGGACAGGGTAGGTCATCCTCAGTTATACCCGTTCACAGCACCCTGAACCTGCTCTTCTTCCTTGTATCCCTCAGCTCAGCTGGTCACGCACGCCCTTATGCAGTGAACTCTAAGCTTTATGACAGCGGGGACCTCTTCTGTCTTGGCGATGCCGGAATCTCAGTGCCTGACACAGTGCCTGGCACCTAGCAGATGCTCAACAAATATTCTGGGGATCAAATGTTGAGGCATCTGCTTTATCCTACATTCTTTCTCAATTGACAAGTTCTTTCTTTCAGTGGCTTTTCCTGCCCACGATGAGCTGGAGGAATTAGCTAGATCAGGGGTGAAATTTGTTGCCAAGGCCAGAAGGGCTGGGCTGGGAAAGGCTTCCTTCCTCTTCTTGGGGGAGCAGGGGGTATTTTGTGAGATATACTTGGGGATTTAGATTCCTCTGAGAAGTCAGAACAAGAAGCATGGGGCTGTTGCCTTGGAGAGGGGTTTGGAGAGGGGCCAGGCCTGAGGGCCAGGCCTTTCCAGATGACTCAGGAGCAACCTGGCTCCGTGGGCCAGACAGAAGCCATGCCTGAGACAAGAAGAAGGAGACAGCGAGATAGTTTCTCTCTGGGTTAACATTTGTACCTAAGATGTAAATGTTAGACCACTTTAAAGGGACAGCAAATGCAAAGACCATGATGTCCCTCGGTCTAGGCCCTGAGGCCATTAGGGCTGAGCCACGTGGCCCACATCGGGACTTCCTTTGAGTTGAGTGTGATCCCCACTCTCCTTCCATACAGAGAGCAGGATCTGATCATAAACTAAAACAAGTATGGAGCCTGCAAACTTGCTCAGTACTTGCAAACTCAGACCAGCATTTCAGTGAACCAAAAAGCAACATAAATTCCGCTAACATTTAACCCTGTGCTGGACGCTATGCACATATAAGAGATTAAAAACACATTGTTCCCTCAAGGAGCTTAAACTAGAGTGGGCTGGGTTTTTGTCTGAAATTTGCAGAAAAACACTCAGCGACATGTGTTCCCACTAAGTTTATTAACTCAGAACACATCTGGATCATCAAAGTAGATTCAGATTGAAGCCAGTGTTTCGTTTCACTGGGTTCCTTTCAGTGGCCCCATTCCCACGAGTAGGGCTGCACCCGCTTTTATAAATATGGGGGCATCTGGGCAAGAATGAAGCTGGTGCCCAAATAGGTCTGCATATGGTCCATCTGAGGATGGCCTGAGAGGGGTCCACATGTCAGCAAGGTGATTCTTGCTTTCTGTCTTCACTTTCTTTTGAGGTGGGTAGCAAGAGGGTCTTGGCAAGCCATCGTCATCACCCAGCTTCCTCTGGGATGCACCAGCAGTCTGGCCAGGTATTTCTTAAATGTGCCCCCAGCTGAGGAGAAGTCTCTACCTCCCCTTCCTCCTCCCCTGGGAAGAGTACCCGAGGAAGAGGTCCTTAATGACCAGTCCAGCCTCTTTGCTGACCATTCTCTTCACTGACCAGCTCTCCATTCCCCTGAGCACTGGGGCCCTTGTCCAGCATCGTGGGATGAACAATGAGTGTACATCAGGCAAGATGCTTCCCTGCCTGATGATTCCACCCTCCCTAGGGAAAGCCCACCCTCCTCCTAACAGGTCCTCTCTTGGGACAGCCAGGCTTTCCTGTGCAGCTGAGCTACCATCCATTTCCACTAATAAATAACCCTTTTTCGACGGACAAGCTCCGTCTTTTAATGAAACAGGCTTTCCCTGCCCTTAATGAGGACAGATCTATTAGGAAGGGATCACAAGGCTATAGGAATTAGCCGGAAGTGAAGGGCAAAATCCGTTGCCATGGCCAGAATGTAACGCCTCTAGGAGCCCAGGAAGGCACTATGCCCCAGCATCTGCCCCTCCTGGATGGAAGACTCAGGCCTGGCATATTTGCCCAGATGCCCCCACGATCTGGTTCTAAGGGTCCCCTTCCAGGATGGGATGGTGGCCCTGACATGCACAAACTGACCCAATTGCATCGTTGCCTGTAGACTTCTTTTTTAATTAAACTTTTTATTTTGAGATACTTTTAGCTTCACAAGCAGTTATAAGAAATAATATAGAGACATCCCATGTACCCAGTTTCTCCTAACAGTAACATCTGCAAAAGCTATACTACAATATCACGGCCATGACGTTGACATTGCTACATCCCCCGAGTTTATCAGATTTCCCAATTTTACTTGCACTCGTATGTGTGTGTATGTGTTTAGTTCTATACAACTCTATCACATGTGTACGATGTGTCAAGATACAGAGCTAGTCCACCCCCACAAGAACCCTTCCTGTTGTCTTTTATAACCACACCTCCCTCCCCTCCCTGCCCCTCTCCTGTCCCTAACCTCTGGCAACCACTAACCTGTTGTCTGTTCGTATAATTTGTCATTTCAAGAATGTCATACCAGTGGAATCATACAGTATGTAACCTTCTGGGGCTTTTTTTCATTCATCATAATTCCTTTGAGATTCATCCAAGTGGTTGGGTGCATCAGTAACTTCTTCCTTCTTATTGCTGTGCCCGTGGTTTTAATCATTAAGCAGTACTGCATCCCAACGTGGCCCCAAGGCCCAATTACATAGCCTCTGCGACATGATCCTCAGGGATCTTTCACTCTGTGAGAGAAAATAGGTTTTGGTTGGTGTTTTCTGAGTGGGAAAAAAACGAAACAAAGCCAACATGTTACATGTTTTTCCAGGTACAGACAAGCATATTTCGGTTTGTTTGTTTCTTTCCTAACACAGTGGCCAGTTGGGTCGCAGTTCCCTTTAGCACTGGTTGACAGTCCTTTCTTGTGTCTTCCCACCTCCCGCCTTTCCAGGAGCACATCTACAAGCTGATGAAGAGCGACAGCTATGCCCGCTTCCTCCGGTCAAATGCTTACCAGGACTTGCTGCTCGCCAGGAAGAAGGTACCTGCGAGGGGCAGCCTTGCCTTTCTTAGCACTGTTGACCTCTGCCTGCTGCTTCCTGCCGGTGTGAAATGAGAATGTCATCCCTTGGGTTTTATTTCTTTTCTCTTTTCTTCTTTCCCTTCTGTACCTGGTCCCACTCCAATAGAATATAATTAGGATTGTCACCACATCAGCCCCCCAACAAGGTCCAGGGTGTGGCATCCTGTCTCCCTGGACCCATCATCTCCATCTGCGTGTCCTGCCCACAGCGGAGAGTGTGACCAAATTCTGAGGCCGCAGTGGCTCAGCCCAGGAGTACAGGGCTGGCAGTGACATCAGCCAATCCCTTAGGAAACCACTGAAGAGTCCAGCCCCCTCCCCACAGATTTTCTGTCCCCAACCGGCTCAGAGACGAGTATGAGGCAAGGATTGGGGCGCCCCCCTCTGGATAGAAACGCTTATAGGTTTCCAGGGGGCGATCTGGCATCTGAAGTCCTTCCTGGGGTGGTTGCCCCTCCCTCTCCCTCACCTGCCCCACAGCATTTGCTTTTTCTTTTAACCAAGAAGTAATGGCATCCTAGCTCCTTCCTCCTCCTCCACTCTGAATGAAGTCCTCGTTCCCTGTGGCCCTCAGTGTCTGGACTTGGGGGTGCAGGGACCCTCAGCATGCAGGGTGGTGGGGAGTGACTGAGGCAGGGATGAACTCAGCTGGATTTATGGGAGGAGGGAAGGAAGAGCCAGGAGGGACATGGGGTCTGGAAAAGGGGAGGCAGGAGGGACGGCTCAAGGTTCCAGTATGCCTGCAAACGCTCTGCTCGTCTTGGTTCTCATCTGAGGCCCACGTGTGGCTAATGGGGCTCTCCTTGCACCAAGTCCCGGGACTCCCGTGCCATGCCGCTTAGGACTGTGCGCATCCCTTTCTTCTCCCTCTCAGCCTCCCGGCAGCAGTCCCTGAGCCTGTGGTTGTCCAGCAACACGCTGACTGTCGGGCTTCCTCTCTCAGCCACACAGCCCCTCTTTCTGTGTACTGTGACCTCACATGCCAGCATCCTTGTCTCCATATCTGGCTGGTCCCACAGCACTCCCGAGTCTAGAAGAGCATTTATGTCCTGCTTGCCTGCCCTTAGGTAGCCCTGAGGACATCCCCAAGAGCCTGAGAAAGAGAAGGAGACTTTGGGGACTCCCAGAGTGTGAGGAACCCAGCTTTCTTGTTGGCCTGCATCCCTTCCATCAGGTGTCACTACTACGATGGAAAATGTGAAGCCTGACCTCCAGCCCGCTCCCTTGCCAGAGGGTGGAGGTGGAGAGGCCCTGATGCAGCTGGCGGACATCCCCACCAGTAATGGCTCTGATACCCAGTTTCTCAAGAAAAGTTGTGGAGACCTTTGGTGCCTCCAGCCCAGATCTCAGGGGAGAAGGCAAAGTAATTGTTCCTTATTTCTTGCGGCTCAAGACCCTGAACTGATCCCGGTGTGGGGAAATTGTGAGCCTCTAGCAGTCTGACCCAGCTGGGCCTGTCCACACACCCAGAAGAAGCCAGAGGCCATTCAGTCTCCCTGTGGGTCTGAGCACAAAGGGAAAACGCACCCCAGCACAGGGAGTGGGGCTGAGATTCCACAGATCCTCCCGTACGAGGAAAGCTTCTCGGAGGAGGTCACTTGAATGAGGAAGGAACGGACGGCCTGCCCGTAAAATGTCCCAGATGAAGTTCATTAGAATTATCCTTCCAGCCCCTACACCAAGGAGTGTCCTTGGGGCAGAAAGCTCTTGCAGATGCCAAAGCCCTTTCAATATCCAGGGGTTAATTGTTTCCAAAGTCAGCGACAAGCCTACCTCTCCTTCCATTTCTCCCTGAGTCTCCAGGCATGCACTGGATTTGTCACTCACTGGATTTGTCACTTCCAGGTAGGCCTAGAGTGTCTTCTGATGTCAGGGATGGGCTTACCATGCGATCTGCATGTCCAGGTCATGAAGGGAGGTGAGCCACGAGGTCCAGCTAAGAGGAGGGCTGTAAATCGGCCTCACTTTTCTGCTCAGGAAGGCTCCTGATGGAGTCTGGAGGCATAGCCTTCCAGTCCTTCCTCCCTAATTCCTCGTCTATCCTAGTATTTTCAGAGATCAGGGTAGTTGCTCTGATGAGCCGGGTCTCAAGGACAGGTGCGCTGGGTTTTGAGGGGCCCCTCCAGAACACTTACGTACCAGTACTTAAGTACAGTTTTCCAGGGCAGCTCGGAGGACCTGTGCAAGGCAGAGGAACCTGAATAAGTCAGGCCAGTGGCCACTCTCTGTGGGCGACAGCTCAGGAGCCAAGGGAAAAGAATGCCAGGCGCAGAATGCCAGCTGCGGGGCCTAGGACTGGCCTGACTTGAGCTGCACAGACAGCCCCCGGGTTGCCCACTGGGTTGAAGCTGAGTCCTGCCGTCCCCGGTGGGGAGACTCAGTACGGTGCCAGGCCAAGCACGGATCCTTCAGTTCCCTGTGCCTGAAGGAGAAAGACCAGCCTGGCTCTGCGGCGGTGTGTCCTTTGTGCTGTGTCTTCCTTCTGCAGCGTCCTCTCTGTCTCCCGGCAGCCAGCTGAGGGGATGGGGCATGACAGCCGAGGAAGCCCTCTGACCTTGTCCACACCCACAGTGGCTACCTTTGGCCCCCTCTGCTTCCAGCACATCCTGCAGACCCACAGACACCTGGCTGCTTCTTCAGCTCTCTAATTTCCATTATTTGCTGTGTGTGTGTCCACGTGAGTGTGTGTGCTCTCCAGATTTCCCAGGCATGGATTCAGGACCTTGGAACTGGGCTCTGGGATAAACTAGCAGGTATTTGGGATGTAATTCTCCCCCCTTGGAAAAGCAGGAAAGTTGAGGAGAGGGTCAGGTCACACCACACCCCCTCCTCCTCCACTAGAGGAGAACGGCCAGGCCTGGGGGGAGCGTCCAGGGGCTTTGCCTCCTCTTCCCCCTGTGTGGGGAGACGCTCAGCCTGGAGTCCCTGGGAGGTTCCTGCGCCTGCTGTCACCTGCCGTGAGTAAACCTTGGAAGGGGTCACCTGCCCGAGTACCGAGAGAGCATTTTCTGTCCAGAACGCTCCCTCTGAGGCCCAAGATCTTTGTGGTTGCAAACGACCCGAGTAGAGCCTCCTTGGTCTAAGGACACAGAACGAGAGTCACTAGGGGCCACGAGGATGTTGAGGAAGTGAACAAACTTCCTGGCTGCATCTGAGCAGAAAAATCTCAGAGAAAGTCCTAACCCAGACTCATGGAGGACTCGATGACTTCACCTCGCCCACGGCCGCTTTGGCCGTCTCAGCAGGATTCCCCCACAGGCCCCGCTGGCCCTGGAAGCTCGTCTGGTTTGGGGCCCCCGTTGGGGCCCCCAGCTGGCTCCTGCGCGTGGGCTCGGCCCCTCAAAAGCAGTGAGCAGGCAGTTCCCAACTGCTGACCGAGGGCTCGGCTCCCAGCCCGGTGGCTCCTACTTCAGCCCCAAAGCACGATTAATGGCTCTTCTAGAAGCAGACACCCCTCTCTCCTCGCAGCTCCAGGGAGGCTCTGTTTTCCGTCTCTCCCACTGACTGTTGCACACAGCTCTGGCTGCTTCTCTTGTCCCGTTTTTTTTTTTTTCCCCCCCGCCCTGTCTTGCTTTTGTTTTGGTTCATTAGCTGCCGCTGCTGCTCTTGGGGAACGATGTGTAAGCTGAAGATTTTTTTTTTTTTTCTGTATTTTTCTCCCTATCTTTTTTTTTTTTTTTTTTCCCCCTAAAGCCAGAAAGTGAGCAAGGTCGTAGAACTTCCTTAGAAAAGTTCACTCGCAGTGTGGTAAGTTCAGCCGGTTTTCTTTGGTGGTTGTTTTTCTCTGTTTTGTTTTCTGTGTGTACGGTGGTGATTGTTGTCGTTTCCTTTGGGATGGGAGGGAGCCCAGTGCTTTCCCCTCAACACACCCACCCGTTTTCTCTTGCAAGGGTCGAGGTCGGCGGCTTCTCTCCTAGGGATGGATCTGCAAAAGACAAAAGGCCCGGCGGCTCCCTCTGCAGACGGTGCACGGGGCAACCGCCCAGCCTCCGGCCTGGCGTTTGATCTTCTGTCTGTGGCCTTGAGGAGGAAGGAGCTCCCCCCTGCCCTCGGGGCTGCGCGGTTGGTGCACCCTCTGCAGCAGCCCAGGGAGAAGGCCGTCCAACCGGACCATAAAATAAATTGGCTCAGAACCATAGCTCATCTAAAACAACATCCAAATTTCCCTCTGTGGACTCTGACAACCGTGCGGGTGCCCGAGGCCAGCTGCCGCTGCTGCTGTGTCGGCGGCTTTTGCGTGTGCCTAAGGCGGCCGTGCTGCATGGGTTGTGGCGATGCGGTCTACAGCTGGCGCGTGTGTGTGTGTTAGTGGCCTCTGCATGAGTTCCCACATCCCTGACAGCCCCTTGTCAGCCTTCTTTGCACAGCGTGACAGGGAGAGGAGGGCAGTAGCCATGGAGTGGAGCGGCCGTGGGAGGGTCTTCCCCATGGTGCCTGGTGGAGATTCTGGGCTATGATCTGTAGAACAGCACAGACCCATCTCCCCTTTCCATGATGTTCTCTGTAAGGCAGGGGCATAGGGCTTGATGCACAGGAAGCACTCAGTCCCGCTCATTCACTCACTCGTCAAAAACAAGCTGCTGAGTTCATGGGGCCCAGCCTGCACTCTTCACGTCAAACCAGAGAGAACCAACATGGCAGCCAGGGAGCAGGGATCCCACGTGTGGAACTGGCCACATTTCCCTTCCCCAAGGGTGGAAACCCACTGATGCTAACTTGCCTTTTTCCTCCCTCTATTGAAGAGGAGAGTCCTTGTAAACCTGGCTACTGTGTGATTAGTATCGTTATTTTATCCCTTTAATGAAAAGTCTAAGAATTCTGGGTTGAAAACAACATGGTCATTTACCTGTCCTAGCTAGGTGCATCTTAACTGAATTTAAACATCATTTTGAATTTGCTAGATGTAAACATCACAGGAACTCTAGGAGGTGGCAATTAAAATAGGCGTGCTCATCCCAGCTCTTCTTTGGTCTTTTCTCCCCATGGCCTTTCCTCATGAGAAATCAGAACTTGCACAGTGTAAGGCCTGTGGTTCCCCTGTCTGTCTTCATGGCTGGTTTGCCACGGACACGTAACATCATACACCAAGAAGCTGCCACGGGCTGTTAGAGGCAAGGCCAACAGGAATTCCTTCACCCCCGATGGCTGATAGAGAGTGGTGGGGACCCACCCCTCCCTCTCTTTTGAGGCCTGGAGGCTGTAGGTGGAAGATGTTTAGGGGTTTTGTTGACCAACCCAGAGTATACTGTGGAGAAAGCAGAACTCCTGCAGCCCCACGGAGGCCCTTCAGGTTGACTGCGTGGGCTGAGGGTGTGAGAGGAAGCCTGGTACTTGGATGAGGCATCCAAACATCTCCAGGCTGCTCTTCATGAGGAGTGGGTATTGGGAAAGCAAGCATGATCTCAGTGAAGCTCTGTGAAGAGCATTTATTGATGTTCCTTCATCCCAGAAGTGGTGTTGGTTCAGTGGTTCTCCAAGGTCTGTTAACAAAGCGTTTGGAACAAGAAAGCATCAGACACCACCTTCCAAGCGTCTGAAGTGCGCACATGGGAGAACTTACAGAGAGGTTTCAGGGCCGGCTGAAAGAGAAAACTCTGCCAAGTTCCTGAGATTTTTAGAATCTATATGAGAGAAGGCCCGAACTTCAAAACCAAAAACTTCCTAAATGCCATGCTATGTTTTCTCTGAAGACTCTAAGGGGTGGGGCGTTCTGAGATTTTGTTTCCAGTGGTGGAGGTGGACATGGATTTGTATTGATCCATCCTTGTTCCTTGTGCTCTTGGGGTAACACCACTTGGGGTAACCAGGTGAGGCTGAGTTTGAGGAAACTGCCCGTGGCCGTAGAATAGTAGCAGCTCTCAGAGTACTCGAGGCTGGAACCCGAGAACGTGGTCTCCACAGCCCAGTGTTCTAATCAAACGCAATTAACCAGCCAACGAAAATGCCTTGCACTTTAATGGCCATCTTCTGGATATAATATACATAAAGTGCTTGATTTCTTTAAAAGAAGGTCTACGTGAATATTTCATCTGCTACATACTGCAAACTATAAAACTCAATGAAAGACTTGTTCAATAGCATTCCCATGGTGCTGGGAAATATGTGTAAAAAGACCATCCATGTCGTGGAACCAATAATGGGAAAATGAGGGGGTGAAGCCGGGCAGTCCGTGCACCAAGGATGTGAGGCCAGCTGCCACTTAGGACTAACTAGTGGCAAGAAATGTTGACCCAGATGGTTAGTTATCTCAGTCAGCTCACTTCTTATCAAAACTGAATCTGGGTCCAGAATTTCTCCCACGCCAGTGTCCCTTCTTTTCTTGGTAAAGGAGGAACGTGTGGAGAAAGCAGGTCGTTCTTTCCAAGACTCAGGTGTATCATGATGTGGAGGGATTATCTGTTGAAGGCCCCAGATGCCCCCTTTGACGTGAGATCCTAGGCAGCAGTTCACTGTGGTTCACGGAAGCTGCTGGGGCCACCCTGGTTTGGGTGCAGAAGGAGCCTTGCGATCCCCATCAGAGGCATTGCTGGGTGAGCTGCTCCTTCCAATGGAAGCGTCATTCTGAGTCACGCAGAGCTTGAACATCAGAGCCAGTGGGGGATACGCTGTGCCGAGGCATTGTGTAGCTGGGCCACCTAGAGCCACGGAGCTCGCATAATGGCCTGCTCTTTGACAGGGCAGGCCCAGGTTCAGAAGCAGACGTCACTCAAAGTCCATGGCGTGGCACAGCCAGCCCACATCGCATTTTTATTCAGAGCAGAAGACAGGACTCTCTCTGATGAGCCCGGCCCCACGGATGCCCAGCTGGCCAAGCAACGCGCAGCTGGATTTCAGCCCCTCCTTGACCCTCAGCTGCCCTTGTGCAGTGGATGACTCACATCACTGAACGTGGTGGCCCCGGTCCCAGAAGCTCCAGGCCCAGGAAGAGCTGTAACCCATAGCAGCTTCTCAAAGGGGGCCTAAGACGTGGCCTCAGGTCAAATGAATGGAGCCTCTCTCTCCCTAGTCCTGTCCACTGGGAAGCTTCCTTTCACAGTGGCGTAGAATATGAAAGCCACAGTAGGAAACTTCTGTGGGTTGCCTTTGCATCACCCTCCATCTCCTCTGCAGACTCTCTGGTGGGTCCCAGGCACTGCTGACGGTGGGGAGGAGGGTCTTCTCTAACTAGAGACTGCTTGCTACTGCTCAGTGCCCACCAGTCTGCCATTCTCCACCATCTTTCTGGTTTTGTGGCTGACAGATGACAATGAGGGTGGCCAGAGCGGAAAGGCTGTCCATCCCCCTGCTCTCTCTTAGGCGTGCTCATTCCTTCAGGGTCTACCGCAAAGCAGGGAGGGCCCCACAAGGGGCAACTCTGACATAGAGGACAGCAAGGATGCATGGGAGGAGGGCCATTAGCCAAGGGCCATTAGCCAAGGCTCAACAGCAGCAATTTGATTGCCCTTTTCACATGGTGGCCAGAGCCATCTGGTGAGAACTCCACGGGAGGAGCTCTGGGAGGAAAAGCTAGAAAAAGTCCTCTGCATGGTATCTGCAAGGGATAGCACTTGAGTTAGCAGAAGTGGCAGCCCTGGGTGACGGTGGCATCAGCCTCCCTGGACACCTTTGCCTGGGCGCTCAGCTGAAGCCCCAGGTGTCCTCTTGAGAGCCTCATCAGCTGTAGCCTCGGGCTCCCGAGATGGGCAATGGGGTCGCTGGTGCCTGAGCTACGCTGGAGGCCTCAGGAGAGCAGAGATGAGAGCCAGGTGTTCATCACTCTCGTAAGAGAGCGTCACAGTTGGGCTTTGTCGAGGTGCTCCTTGGAACTGAAACAGCAAGGGCCGGGAGCTGAGGGAGCCTTGGCGTGCGCCAAGCAGCATCTCCAAGCGTTTCTGTCCTGCCTGCCAAGGAATGCAGCGGGAAAGTCAGATGGAGACCAGGAAGTTCTGGGAGCCAGCTGTCACCCTCCCTCCCTCTCCCTTTCCTCCCGCCCCAACCAAAAGCCAAGGAAAAGCTAATGAGGGCTAAAAAGTCTGCAGCTCACCTCCCACCACCTTCCAGGCAGCTCCGGCCCCAGGCCCAGGTGCTGAACCAGAAGTGGAAGGCTGAGACCCTTGGCAGGCGAGGCAGAGGGCCGGCAGCCAGGGTGCTCCGCCCACCCCACCCCTCCCCCGCCCCCAGCAGCTCCTTCCCCGGGGAGGCTGTCTCCCCCTCCCCCTCAGCGTGTCAGGGGCAGAGCCCTGCACTCTGCTGCAATGAGTTCTCAAACACCTAGACTCAGCAGAACCCCCAGAGGGCTTTGACCTCCGTTGAAAAAATCCTTTCGGGGCCTCCAGCAAGGAACGATTGGCTAAAAATTCTTTAGAGCTGATTCTGATTGCAAACAGTCCTTGGGCCCCATGGGGACGTCTGGGTCGCAGACTGTAGTGCCAGCCTCTCCCATCTCAGAGCCCTGAGATCCAGCAGCAGTGAGACCTGGGCCTGCCTAGAGATGGGGGCGGATTCCATAGCAGTGCTGGGAGGGAAAACATGAAAACCTGCCCGTCTTGAGCAGCAACGACTTCCCCTGGGACTCTGGGAAACTCCTCAGCAGCTCCATGCAGGGTGGCTCCTGCTTCCAGGCTCAGCTTGCTAACAGTGTGGCCTCAGGCCCATCACTAGCCCTCTCTGAGCCCTGGTTTTCTCCTGTGAGCAATGGTGTGGACTAGATCATCTCTGTGGACCTCTTCAGCTAGAATGTTCTATAGGTCTGTGCTTCTCTGAGCCCTGGTTTTCTCCTGTGAGCAGTGGTGTGGACTAGATCATCTCTGTGGACTTTTCAGCTGGAATGTTCTATAGGTCTGTGCTTTTCTCTATCCTGAGATTTGCGAGTTGTGCTCATCGTCCCTCAGAGTGAGAGAGGAGCTGCCTTCCTGCCTGGGAAGTGGCTGCCCGCCCTTGACACTGGGAAGGAAGCCATATTTGGAATTGAGTTGGGTGTGTATTTAAAATCCTTTGACAGGGATTTGACAATAAAGCACCGTCAGAACTGAGTGCGACTGGCACCTGACGCACAGGCCCCATCCCTCCATCGCTCAGGGCTCACTGTACACTGTGACCCCCGGAGGGCAGGGAGGGAGAGGTCGCAAAGAGCAGAGTAGGCACCACGCACCCTGTCAGTCTTGCCGGTCTTGCCGGCAGTCCCCGCCATTCCAGGACGGATGCCCAGCTGGGTGTGTGTCGGGAGGTGGGGGTGAGGTCAGTCGGGCAGAGGGATGGGCTCTGCGTGGCTGCTGCCACATCACCCCGTGCATTGTGGGAGGGTGGGAAAAATAGACTCTGAGTATCTGGTGACCTCAGCATCACTCTGCTGTTCTCCTGCTACCACACTTTCTAGTTCCCTGGAGAACTCTGGGCCGGCTTTCCACTGTCCTCTCTTAATGCCCCAAAAGAGGGCACAGAGGGCGTGTTAACCTGGTTACAGTCAGTGGTAGGTTAAGCCTCCTCTGGTCTCGATCCTTCTCTCTCCATCTAGGGTCCAAGTGAAGTTTGAAAAAGCATGTTTAATATTATAGTTTTGTAGCTGGAAAATGAAAATGTAAAAGTTTATTTTTTTTATAAACCAACGATCAAATGTAAGACAGCTGAATCAGCTTAGCTGGCAGGATACAGAGAAGACAAAGAGATAAAGCGGCTCTCCATGGGGATGTTGGGAGGGGCTCTTTCTGAAACTCTGGGGAAGGGTGAGATTTTTATTTATCAAAAAGGGTCAGAGGTTGTCATTTTTGACACTGCCAGTCCTCTTGGAAGGAGGAACCCCCAGCTGATGGTTCAACCTGTCAACCAAAAGCAGCCAAAAACGCCCTCCCCGCGGAGTGCCCACTCGAGAAGAAATGCGGCAGTGACTCAGCCTCCTGACCCAGGGGACAGCTAGGCTCTGCACAACTACTCCCTCCTCCTCTGGCCGGCCCTCCCTCTCCCCCACCCCGGGCTTCTCCTGCCTTCCCCAGACCCCAGTGTGCCGGGCAGCCAAGTGAAAAACTCCCATGAGGCAGAAAGGCACAGCTGTGTGTTTACAGCCAGTGATTCCGATCCAGATCGCATCCCTGCCAGTCTCCCGCGAGGCAGGCTGGGGGCACACTGTGGATGGATGTGCCAGGTGGGAAGCTATTTCGGGAGCTGACCTGCAGCCCTTTGCCGTAACAGAGCCTTCCTCCTACCCCCCACTCAGGAAAGACGTCCTTCTAGAAGGATCTCTCTCTTTAGAAGTGGCTGATGGGGCTGTGGGATTTCAGCCCGTTCCCTGTCGCTTGTACCGTCAGATTTCTGGCTCATGTCCCCAGGCAGCCACGTGAGAACGGCCATGGGCTCCCATCTGTCCAGGGAGAAGGCAGAGGGTGAAGGTGACCGACCACAGGGCCCTCAGCGGGATGAACAGCGGGGAGTGCAGGCCACGCAGGGGACAGGACGCCCGCTTCTCCAGAGGACAGAATCCGCCTCGGACCTGCCAGGGGAGCAGCGATACCACGCAAGGGGCAGGAGACAAACCTCCAGGCATTAGGCAGGCTTTGGAATAGCAGGAACCTAGGAAGGAGACAAAGCTGCCAATGTCAAGGTCAGGGAGAAGAGACCCAACTCTGCCTGTGTCCAGACTGGACGGTTAGAAGTCAGAGAGCTCAAGGTCAAAGGACTTCGAAGGCTGAGAAGTAAGCCAGCCGCGGCATTCCCCCAGAATGAGCTCCTGGTGAAAGCAACGCGGGAGTCTCCCCTGTTTCTGAGCAGCAAATGAGTATCTTTGGTTCAAATCGAGTTTGGGAACCATGGTATTCTGGAAGGAGGGCAGGATACAAATCCGTAGGAAGGAACAAGCTCTAAAATGTTGCTATGAAGCAGAATGCTAACTGGGACACCGCAGGGGAGCTGAAAAGAGCTTGGAGCAGTGGGATCTTCAGTTTAGTGATGTTACCTGAAGGCCAATGAGAGAAAGACCCTTGAGTGTTTGTTTGCTGGCTCCCTGACAGATGGGAAGGTGGGACGGGGTTGGGAGTGTATAGCTGCCCGGGCAGTGGCAGCGTCCAAATGGCAAGAGTTCTGCCACACCCGCCGGTCACGGTCGATTCATTTTGGCCTGAGCAATGGTACCACAGCCCCAGACAAGAATGGGCCTCATTGGTGTAATATGTGCAGGAACTTTCCACACCCTCCTTGCAAGCCTGGCTTACTGTAGGTGGATGACCGTCATAACTACATCCCTTGCTCCAGAAAATATTTATTTGTGACCAGATACCAGTGCAATAAGGTTGAAAATACTATCGGTTCCTGTCCCCTGTACCCCCTCCACCTCCGCTGCCTCTATGTTTGCCCATAATTAGGGAAAGCAAGTATATGCATCGCATCTTAATGGCTGATAAGATGGTGAATTAACAGATCTATGTCCATGGGAAATGCAGTTTCTAGTTGTGCACACAGGGTCCAGCCATAGCCCTGTCCTATCCACATCCTTTTTGATGACTCAGATGGAGAGACAAACATGTCAGTCACACTCAAAGTTGCAAACCTGGAAGGTACTGCTCATTGGATAGGTAATGGAATTACCATAAAACCATCTCCTTCAGGTAGAATGATGGGTCCAAACAACCAGGTATAATTTAACCAGATAAAATTTATGTTAAAAAAAATTCAGTCTCACAACTACAGGGTGGCATTCCTGGCCTTCACTGTAATTCAAGTTTAAAAAATTCTGGGGTTGCAATTGATTACAAGCCTGATAGAAGCAAAAGCAGGATGCGATCACTTTTTTTTTTTAAGCAACTTTAGGTTGTAGTAACAAAAGTGGAACAGTCAGAGAAGAAGTGCTCCACTGCTCTCTGTGTTGCTCTAGACTGTGTTGAATCTTGGTTCTAAGCCCCCTGCACTTTATCGGGAACTTCAACAAACTAGAGAAAATTCAGAAGAGAATAGCTGGGGACTCTGGAAGCCATGTCAGATGAGACTGAAGGAGATAAAGGCATCCTGCCCCTAAAGAGATTCAATAACCATCTAGAGCTATATGTGTGTTCGTCTCCCAGAGTGAGTGGACATTTCTGGATTGTTCCAGACAAAGCTAGAACCCATGCGTAGAAGACATGGGGACGGTCACTCATTCTAAGAATATTCTAACAGTAGCAGCTTCCCAACGATGGAATATGTCACCCCAAGGAAAACAGGAGCTCCCTGGAAACGTTCAGAAGCTGCGTGGCCAAGGATATGGTAGAGCAGGTTTCTGCTCTGGATTCCATCACCTCTTCCAAATGGCATCCTCGGATGCATTAAATATTTGTGAACTACTGCATTTTATCATATGGTTTATAAATAAGCTACGGAAAAGGAGGACAGATCACATGGAGGGAGTTTTCTGAGACTGGAGGAGAGGGATCCGGAGAAGATTAGATTTTACCTTGAGGGAGAAAAGCCAGATGACGATGAAGGCAAGGCCAGGCCACTGTCAAGAAGTGGAATTGCTGCCCTTCACTCGTCATCCTGGCCTTTTGTTTTCGGTTTTTTAAGCCAATCGCTGCTGCTGCTGCAGCTGAGCCCTGGGCAACAGGCCTCTCTCGCCTGAATGCCCAGGAGGAAATCAGTGCACGGAGGACTCCAGTGCCCGTTGGCTTAGGGAGGCTGAGCACAGCCAGGGTTGGCGTGTGCGGGGTACCCTGGCCTTATGCTGGAGAAGGCTTGGCCTGACATCATTTCCATCCAGAAAGGGTGTTTTGTTGAAAGAAAAGATGATCAAGCCAGTTGCCTTTTACCTGATGCCCGTGCAGGTTCCAGGCAGACAAGCTGGCCCCCAAACTGTCTCAGCCTGGCCAGGAACAGAACACGCCCCCTGATACCTTAGACCACGGGGAAACTGCGCTCGTGGGCCCCCTCCTCCTGGGCCCTTCCGTGAGGACTCATCTTCAGCCCAACTCAGGGGAAGGGAAGGGCTCTCGTGTCACATTCTTGCCAGCTGTCCCGAGGACCAACCTGATTGCAGATGACACTCCCTCCTCTCTCGGGCATTGCCAGGGCTGCCTTCAACTCATCATGGGATTGTATAATTATGGTGATTACAGCTTATGGCTTTTTTCCTCTCCTCATCTTTTGCTTTCAAATTCTTTGAGGCCTCTCATTAAACATGGTGATCCCGATAAAGTCAGCAAAGTTTTAATAGGACATTTTTTGAAGCTAAAGAAAGCCCAGTCAGAGTTGATTGTTACTGTGTTCCCTCATACAGGCCTTTAAAACTCTGCTGGGCGTGACTGATGCCTGGATATAAGAGGTAGGGGAGAGAGAGGTATGGGGATCCAGGGGGTGCCCATGCTCTTTCACAGGGTTGGAGAACTGATTTACACCATGCCCCTGGCCTTTCTCATTTGTACCAAGAGCACATGCATCCAAATACCCACAGCTGATGGGAGAAGACAGACCATCAAGTAAGGGTAGAGGGCCTGCCCTTTCCATCCTAGCATACTAAGTTGGGAAATGGAGGTGGAGCCGCCAGTACAAAACTCAAGCCAACCTTGTGAGCTGTGGCAAAAGTAGAAGGGAAGTTCTGATGGATCCTCTGTCCTGAATGATCCTGGAAGGTTCCAGGGCTTCCATCATTCTAACTATGTAAAGGATTCAACCACGAGTATTTGTGAGCGGTCACCGCCCTGTGGTCATGTCCTCAAGGGCGGTTTCCTTGGTAACGACACAGCTTCAGAGCCCCTCATTTGCTAGCCCTCAGTCAGAGCGTTGCTGAATTGTTCCTAGATGTGTAGGACGTTATGAGGACCACCAGGAAGGCGTGCGGCTGGGGTGGTGGCCACTAGGGCCCCCAGCTTGCCCTTCAGCGGCTTTGTGTAGGTTTGATGTCAGGGTCCCCTTTCTTTCCATCCTCCCCAGAACTGCACGGAGGACTGCACAGCGACGTGCATCTTGCCCTGGCAGGAGTTTGTTTTGAGAGGCTCCAGCTGGCCCCTCGCCCTGCCCTGAGCTGTCCTCACTGCTCCTCAGCCAGCTATCTGGGTGTGACTGAACAGCACTACCTATGAGAGGTTAAATGTCAAAAACCTGGCAGTGATATTTCCCCCAACTGCATCCTCATCCCCTACTGAAGATGACCTGCTGGCTCCGCCCCCTGAGAACAACATCCCTTTAGGGACCACCAGAATGTAGAGAATGGGCTCAGGGTTAGGGATGGGCAGCCCCCGTTGAATCCTATTTCTCCACCTGAAGTTGGTATAAGACCCTGGGCAAGCCGCTCACTTGCCCGATGGGTACAATGATGCCTGCTGCCCTGGGTGGATGTTGGCACTAAATGAGGGCACAACAAGGACAGCTGCCATGTCTTGGGCGCTCACGTTGTCACACTGTGGGCATCCGTGTCATGCAGAACTTGGCCTGAGAGGGACTTCGGTTCTCCCCCAGCTCCACCACTTAACTGTGCGTTTCAGACTCCAAGCCTCAGTTTCCTCATCTGTAAAAAAATAAGAGTAAATGATTAAGAGGGAAAGAATACATAAAGTGCTTAGCGTAGTGTTTGCAGTATATATGCTTAAGCATAACTCTTTGTATTATTATTTTCATTATTATGATGTTACCTGCAGCCCATTAGCTCTTATTACCTTATCTGATTTCCAGCCACGTCCTGCAAGGTAGGTATTATTGTATTTATTTTGCAGTTGAGGATGGTGACACACGTATCTCAAATATGACAATGTGTGCAAAGCACATTCGTTTATTACAGCAACCGGCTCATGACTCTACTCGATAAATGGTAGCTATTATTACTGTCTTATTTTGAAAGTCAACTCAGAGAGCCAGTTTCTCTGCTTTCCCTAGGAATGGAGGGACTGTGGTACCCAGCACACCAGCTTCTGCCCTGTGGTCTATTTCTCAGGGCCCCTGTGCACTTCCCAGGAAGCTGTAGGAGCTAGGGGCTTGTAGCAGTGCGGTGCCAGGACGTGGGGAGGGCCACCAAGGAAACACTGCCTACCTTGTCAGGATCTGGCATTTGCCCCGACTCCTGAGGTGCGGGACCCTAAGATGCCTCCTGCTTCCAGACACAGATCGGAGATGGTTCTCCCCTATGAGAGCATGAAATCCAGTCCTGCAGATGTAGCGCTCTGCACCGCAGAAGCCTCGTTCCCAGAAACCCTCACCTGGCAGCTGTCTGCCTGCCTGGAGCCACCCTGAGCAGTACAACCTCACCAAGTCTGGTTGCTCCATCTGCCAGATAAACAGAGGCTCCTAGTTTTTAACTGCGTGCTACAAAGTGGGGTGGTTGGAGGAGTCAGAACCAAGTGGCAGGGGATGCTTTGAAATCCCTCGGAAGCCAGCCCCCTGGGCGGCACGCTCCCACTGCTTGCAGTATTGACAGAAACAGAAGCAGAGAGGCCATTTCCACTGACACGAATGGCTTTTTCCTGGGGAAAGTCAGGTTTATGTATGTATCTTAAGGTAAATGCTTGAAGTTTGCAGTGTCTGTCAAAGACTGGCATCTTAGGAGCCTGACGTGAAGCTCTACAGCCAATCGTGTGGTTGCTCGTGAACCTTGCATGAGATGCTTCTGCAAGTGCCTGTGGTGTAAACACTCACGTGAGCGTGTGCACAGCTGCATACACAGGTGCATGTGCTACCTGCCTGATAACACGCCTCCGCGTTCAGTGTATGGTACGTGTGTAACATACGCTGCAGACCTGCATGTGCCTCTGCGCATGGACCGCCTGCCCGCTGCTGCTGTGTGCGTGTCTGGGCAGGGGCTCCCCTAAAGCCACAGGTCTTCACGGTTTCAGCTGGATAAGTTATTCTTCACTTCCCTTCCTAAAAACACAATTGCCTAGTGCTGTTGGCGCAGAGTCAGAATGGCCGCTGCATTTCACCCCCGAGGTGGCTTCCTTCCAGCAGTGGGTGAGTGATCCCGGCGTCCGAACTCTCTAACCTTCTTTGGGATCCTTCTGCCCAGAAGGTGCTCCAAATCCGGAAGAGATGATCTGTTTGTCCGTGGCCTCATCTCTGCCCACCCCTCCTGTTCTCACACCCTAGTTCCATGGACAGTGGCACCCATTTTTTAGTGTGCCCATTTTTCCTGCCTCTTTTTTTACACCCATAGTTTTTTCTTCCTAAGAAACAAGAAGCTGAGGGGTCTAGAAATGACACGGAGATGAGTGCCTTGTCCCAGAGGCAATGTACAAATAATGTCTTCAGGTATTGATCCTGTAACTCGCTTCTCCTGGACCCCTAGCAGAAATGGCCTCTATCTTTGAAGATGCTTTTAGACCCAACAGCAGCATCCTGAGGCTTAGTCTCCCACTTACAGCTTCCATTGCTCTTCCTCTGTGGTCCAGGGCCAAGTCCTGTGGGAAACTTGGAAATCTCACCTTTCTACCTGCTAGACCACCAGGGGAGAAGAGGGCTAGGGATCCGCCCATCCCCTGTGTCACAGGGATGGAGAGCATTGCAGCGACATGTGAAAAGGGTTTGTAGGGAAGTAAGAAGGTTCTCTGTGGCTAAGAATTCCATCAGCCCACGTTTCTGTCCAGAGATGTCTTGAAAAATGCTGCTTGACCTGTCCCCTGCTGCACTTTTTCAGGTTAGAAATACATGTCTGATAAATGCCTGCCAAACTGTATTCCTGAGAGTAGGGAGGAAAGAGAAATGAGCCAGCCCTCTTTGAATGTGTATCCAAATGGACTTGGACATTCACAGAAAGATTATGCTTTGGGGCGGTGGGGACAGTCAGCATGTTGGCAGCCTGTGCCCTCGAAACTCTGCCTTGGCAGCCGGCTTAACCAAGGACCCCAAGCCATGGATGTGTTCTGGGTGAACGTGTTCGCGGGAGATGAGAAGTGCCCTTGGGAGGGTGGGGTTAGAGTCCTCCTGGGTCCTGAGAAGGATCTCACACTGCCGAGCAAGTGATCCCTCCTGCTGTCTCATCCACTAGACTTCAGCAGCGCTCTCCCCTGTCGCCCTAGTCAAGGGTCACTCGAACTTCCTAGTTGGAAAAAAAGCAGCATCGAGTTGTTGCCGATAGCAACTCAGCCACGTCCCTGTTTCCTTGAGTCTTTGGTCCCTTGCCTAGTTTGGGGTGAACCAGCGCAGAGATGCCAGAGTACATTTAAGGAAGAGGAGGCAAGCACAGCGTGGGCTAAGGAAGGCGTGCCATCGGGGGGCCTTGTGAACAGGATGCCCACCTCCGCTCCACCCCTGTGTCCACCAAGAACTTGCTGCAGGCTGAGTGCAGAAAGAGCACCAGGGTTTTTCAGTCAGAACGAGAGGAAGGAGATAAGAGATCCGGTAATAAAAGGGGGGCATTTCTTCTGCATGAGGTGAAAAAAGCAGCAGGGAAAATGGAAATGCACAACTTGGACAGGAGGCTGGGGAGTCGGGGCCTGGGCATTGTGCCACCAGTGTCGGGCACAGCTGCTGAGCGCTTGTCACTCCCGGCATCCGGCATGCCTTCTCGGTTCCAGATTTGTCCCTGCACAGCTGGGGACCATGGAGGAAGGTCTCCCAGCACCCACCAAAACTAACAGGTAGAGGTCGGACTTTGCAAAGAGCCCCATAAGTGACGAGCACAATGAGGGGGCGGGAGTCAGAAGTGCGAGGAAGGGCAGCCGGGGAGGGCTTCCCCAGCCAGCTCGATTTGGGCGCGTGGTTCTAATTGGGGTTGGTTCTAATTGGAGTAAAGCATCCGCCCACCCCTCCTCAGGAAGGTAAACATCACACCTGCTTCTCTCCTCCCTGGGACTGTTGCTATGGAGATCCCAGAGGCATCGACACCAATAACACAGGGCCACAAACAGAAGTGGCAGCTTCACTGGCCGGTCCAGTAGCCACCGTTTTAAACCCATGAGCACCAAGCAGCGGTGACGTGCACCTCAGCTCAGCACAACAGCCAAAGTCCCACTTTGCCAGGCTTGCCAGCCAGAAGGTAGCAGCTTTTCCTTCTCAGGAGTCCCCAGTGTGAGGAAGGGAAGCAGCTTAGGCAGAACCGAAATGCCTGGGATTGTCTCAAGTGTGCCCAAGAGCTGAAGCATCTTTCTCAGTGAGGTTGAGAAAATCACCCTGCACCGCCCAGAGAGAGAGTCTGGTGTGGGTAGATGTGGAGGAATCCTTAGTCCCGAGCTTTTCCACCTGCCTCCTTCCTTGAGAGTGACAGTCATGTACAAGGGAGAAGGTGAATGGGCCATGAAGGCCACTGACCAGCTGTGTGCACTCAGGCTAGTGGTTCAACCTCATGTGTCCAGTGAGGGTTAAAGGAATACCTAACTGGCAAGGATGCTGTGGACATTAGCACAGGTGTCTCTCAAATGTCTAGTGCGCTTGACACACAACAGCTGTTCTATGTTCAATCAATGGGTGGCCGTTAGTAACTTTCCTCGGCAGCTAGCCTGTGTCCCTGGTAAGGGGACCGTTCCCACACTGCCACCATCAAGGTCTGGTTGAGTCGAAGAGGAGGGCACTTGAGAAGGGAGGGTGCATGAGATAACGATGCCACCCCGTTGGGCAGGAACAAGAAATTCAAAGAGAAAATTCCCTGGAGATAGGGGATATAGGTTGGTCCTCTCACATTTAGTTCAGATAAACTCAACGTTTCTAAATTTTAAAAAAAAAAAATTAAGTAAAAATTAAAAAAAAAAAAAAAAAAAAGCACTGCTAGTTGCCAGGCTAGAGTAAGGTGTCTGGACCTGCTAATGATCCCAGTAACATTTTGTGGGAATTGCTCTCAGCAGACACGACTGCAGGCAGATTCCATAGACCCACGATTGACGTGGAAAAACCTGATTGTTTCTATTACTGTACATAAGATGGTGGGCTATTGCAAAAGAATCCACTGTTTATATTTTGACCATATTCCTTACTTTTTACATAGGTTTAATGTATGTTAAGTCGTCATCCAGAGAGCTTTTTTAAAATATAATTCAATTTTCACCTATCTCTTGATTTGGAGGGGGGGGAAGCTTTGTTTTATATTTGTGGTACTCTATTTTTTTTTAACATCTTTATTGGAGTATAATTGCTTTAGAATGGTGTGTTAGTTTCTGCTGTATAACGAAGTGAATCAGCTATACATATACATATATCCCCATATCTCTTCCCTCTTGCATCTACCTCCCTCCCACCCTCCCTATCCCACCCCTCTAGGTGGTCACAAAGCACCGAGCTGACCTCCCTGTGCTATGCGGCTGCTTCCCACTAGCTATCTATTTTACATTTTGTAGTGTATATATGTCCATGCCACTCTCTCACTTCGTCCCAGCTTACCTTTCCCCCTACTGTGTCCTCAAGTCCATTCTCTACGTCTGTGTCTTTATTCCTGTCCTGCCCCTAGGTTCTTCATGACCTTTTTTTTTTTTTTTTTTTAGATTCCATATATATGTGTTAGCATACGGTATTTGTTTTTCTCTTTCTGACTTACTTCACTGTGTATGACAGTCTTTAGGTCCATCCAACTCACTACAGATAACTCAATTTCATTTCTTTTTATGGCTGAGTAATATTCCATTGTATATATGTACCACATCTTCTTTATCCATTCATCTGTTGATGGACACTTAGGTTGCTTCCATGTCCTGGCTATTGTAAATAGTGCTACAATGAACATTGTGGTACATGACTCTTTTTGAATTATGGTTTTCTCAGGGTATTTGCCCAGTATTGGGATTACTGGGTCATATGGTAGTTCTATTTTTAGTTTTTTAAGGAACCTCCATACTGTTCTCCATAGCAGCTGTATAAATTTATATTCCCACCAAAAGTGCAAGAGGGTTCCCTTTACTCCACACCCTCTCCAGCATTTATTGTTTGTAGATTTTTTTGATGCTGGCCATCCTGACCAGTGTGAGGTGATACCTCATTGTAGTTTTGATTTGCATTTCTCTAATGATTAATGATGTTGATCATCCTTTCATGTGTTTGTTGGCAATCTGTATATCTTCTTTGGAGAAATGTCTGTTTAGGTCTTCTGCCCATTTTTGGATTGGGTTGTTTGTTTTTTTGATGTTGAGCTGCATGAGCTCCTTATATATTTTGGAGATTCATCCTTTGTCAGTTGCTTCACTTGCAAATATTTTCTCCCATTCTGAGGGTTGTCTTTTCGTCTTGTTTATGGTTTCCTTTGCTGTGCAAAAGCTTTTAAGTTTCAATAGGTCCCATTGTTTATTAGGGTTCATTGTTTATTTTTGTTTTTATTTCCATTTCTCTAGGAGGTGGGTCCAAAAAGATCTTGCTGTGATTTATGTCATAGAGTGTTCTGCCTATGTTTTCCTCTAAGAGTTTGATAGTGTCTGGCCTTACACTTAGATCTTTAATCCATTTTGAGTTAATTTTTGTGTATGGTGTTAGGGAGTGTTCTAATTTCATTCTTTTACATGTAGCTGTCCAGTTTTCCCAGCACCACTTATTGAAGAGGCTGTCTTTACTCCATTGTATATTCTTGCCTCCTTTATCAAAGACAAAGTGACCATATGTGCATGGGTTTCTATCTCTGGGCTTTCTATCCTGTTCCACTGATCTATATTTCTGTCTTTGTGCCAGTGCCATACTGTCTTTTTTTTTTTAACATCTTTATTGGAGTATAATTGCTTTACAATACTGTGTTACTTTCTGTTTTATAACAAAGTGAATCAGCTATATACCATATTGTCTTGATTACTGTAGCTTTGTAGTATAGTCTGAAGTCAGGGAGCCTGATTCCTCCAGCTCCGTTTTTCTTTCTCAAGATTGCTTTTGCTATTTGGGGTCTTTTGTGTTTCCATACAAATTGCAAAATTTTTGGTCTAGTTCTGTGAAAAATGCCATTGGTAGTTTGATAGGGATTGCATTGAATCTGTAGATTGCTTTGGGTAGTATAGTCATTTTCACCATGTTGATTCTTCCAATCCAAGAACATGGTATATCTCTCCATCTCTTTGTATCATCTTTAATTTCTTTCATCAGTGTCTTATAGTTTTCTGCATACAGGTTTTTGTCTCCTTAGGTAGGTTTATTCCTAGGTAATTTATTCTTTTTGTTGCAATGGTAAATGGGAGTGTTTCCTTAATTTCTCTTTCAGATTTTTTCATTAGTGTATAGGAATGCAAGAGATTTCTGTGCATTAATTTTGTATCCTGCTACTTTACCAAATTCATTGATTAGCTGTAGTAGTTTTCTGGTAGCATCTTTAGGATTCTCTATGTATAGTATCATGTCATCTGCAAACAGTGACAGTTTTACTTCCTCTTCTCCGATTTGGCTTCCTCTTATTTCATTTTCTTCTCTGATTGCTGTGGCTAAAACATCCAAAACTATGTTGAATAATAATGGTGGGAGTAGGCAACCTTGTCTTGTTCCTGATCTTAGTGGAAATGGTTTCAGTTTCTCACCATTGAGAATGATGGCCTTTACTATGTTGAGGTAAGTTCCCTCTATGCCTACTTTCTGGAGGGTTTTTATCATAAATGGGTGTTGAATTTTGTCAGAAGTTTCTTCTGCATCTATTGAGATTATCATATGGCTTTTATCCTTCAATTTGTTACTATGGTGTATCACATTGATTTGCATATATTGAAGAATCCTTGCATTCCTGGGATAAACCCCACTTGATCATGGTGTATGATCCTTTTAATGTGCTGTTGGATTCTGTTTGCTAGCATTTTGTTGAGGATTTTTGCATCTATGTTCATCAGTGGTATTGGCCTGTAGTTTTCTTCCTTTGTGACATCCTTGTCTGGTTTTGGTATCAGGGTGATGGTGGCATCATAGAATGAGTTTGGGAGTGTCCCTCCCTCTGCTATATTTTGGAAGGATTTGAGAAGGATAGGTGTTAGCTCTTCTCTAAATGTTTGATAGAATTCGCCTGTGAAGCCATCTGGTCCTGGGCTTTTGTTCATTGGAAGATTTTAAATCACAGTCTCAATTTCAGTGCTTGTGATTGGTCTGTTTATATTTTCTATTTCTTCCTGGTTCAGTCTCGGAAGGTTGTGCTTTTCTAAGAATTAGTCCATTTCTTCCAGGTTTCCATTTTATTGGCATATCATTTCTTGTAGTAATCGCTCATGATGTTTGTATTTCTGCAGTGTCGGTTGTGACTTCTTTTTCGTTTCTAATTCTATTGATCTGAGTCTTCTCCCTTTCTTTCTTGATGAGTCTGGCTGATGGTTTATCAATTTTGTTTATCTTCTCAAAGAACCAGCTTTTAGTTTTATTGATCTTTGCTATCATTTCCTTCATTTCTTCTTCATTTATTTCTGATCTGATCTTTATGAGTTCTTTCCTTCTGCTAACTTTGGGTTTTTTTGTTCTTCTTTCTCTAACTGCTTTAGGTGTAAAGTTAGGTTGTTTAGTTGAGATGTTTCTTGAGGTAGGATTGTATTGCTATAAACTTCCCTCTTAGAACTGCTTTTGCTGCATCCCATAGGTTTTGGGTCATCGTGTTTTCATTGTCATTTGTTTCTAGGTATTTTTTGATTTCCTCTTTGATTTCTTCAGTGATCTCTTGGTTATTTAGTAATGTATTGTTTAGCCTCCATGTGTTTGTATTTTTTACAGATTTTTTCCTGTAATAGACATGTAGTCTCTTAGTGTTGTGGTTGGAAAAGATACTTGATGTGATTTCAATTTTCTTAAATTTACCAAGGCTTGATTTGTGACCCAAGATATGATCTATCTTGGAGAATGTTCCATGAGCACTTGAGAAGAAACTGTATTCTGTTGTTTTTGGATGGAATGTCCTATAAATATCAATTAAGTCCATCTTGTTTAATGTGTCATTTAAAGCTTGTGTTTCCTTATTTATTTTCATTTTGCATGATCCATCCATTGGTGAAAATGAGGTGTTAAAGTCCCCTACTATGATTGTGTTACTGTCGATTTCCCCTTTTATGGCTGTTAGCATTTGCCTTATGTATTGAGATGCTCCTATGTTGGGTGCATAAATATTTACAATTGTTATATCTTCTTCTTGGATTGATCCCTTGATCATTATGCAGTGTCCTTCTTTGTCTCCTGTAATAGTCTTTATTTTAAAGTCCATTTTGTCTGATATGAGAATTGCTACTCCAGCTTTCTTTTGATCTCCATTTGCATGGAATATCTTTTTCCATCCCCTCACTTTCAGTCTGTATGTGCCCCTAGGTCTGAGGTAGGTCCCTTGTAGGCAGCATATATACGGGTCTTGTGTTTTTATCCATTCAGCCAGTCTATGTGTTTGGTTGGAGGATTTGATCCATTTACATTTAAGGTAGTTATTGATATGTATGTTCCTATTACCATTTTCTTAATTGTTTTGGGTTTGTTATTGTAGGTCTTTTCCTTCTCTTGTGTTTCTGGCCTAGAGAAGTTCCTTTAGCATTTGTTGTAAAGCTGGTTGGTCGTGCTTTTGCTTATCTGTAAAGGTTTTAATTTCTCCATCGAATCTGAATAAGATCCCTGCTGGGTAGAGTAATCTTTTTTTTTTTAATTAATTATTTATTTATTTATTTTTGGCTGTGTTGTATCTTCATTGCTGTGAGCGGGTTTTCTTTAGTTGTGGCAAGCGGGGGCTACTCTGCGTTGCAGTGCACGGGCTTCTCGTTGCAGTGACTTCTCTTGTTGTGGAGCATGGGCTCTAGGCATGCGGGTTTTAGTAGTTGTGGTTCACAGGCTCAGTAGTTGTGGCACATGGACGTAGCTGCTCTGTGTCATGTGGGATCTTCCTGGACCAGGGCTCGGACCCAAAACCCCTGCACTGGCAGGCAGATTCTTAACCACTGCGTCACCAGGGAAGCCCTGGGTAGAGTAATCTTGGTGTCGTTTTTTCCCTTTCATCACTTCAAATATGTCTTGCCACTCCTTTCTGGCTTGCAGAGTTTCTGCTGAAAGATCAGCTGTTAACCTTATGGGGATTCCCTTTTGTGTTATTTGTTGCTTTTCCCTTGCTGCTTTTAATATTTTTTCCTTGTATTTAATTTTGATAGTTTGATTAATATGTGTCTTGGCGTGTTTCTGCTTGGATTTATCCTGTATGGGACTCTCTGCGCTTCCTGGACTTGATTATTTCCTTTCCCATATTAAGGAAATTTTCAACTATAATCTCTTCAAATATTTTCTCAGTCCCTTTCTTTTTCTCTTCTTCTTCTGGGACCCCTATAATTTGAATGTTGGTGTGTTTAATGTTGTCCCAGAGGTCTCTGAGACTGTCCTAAATTCTTTTCATTCTTTTATCTTTATTCTGCTCTGCGGTATTTATTTCCACTATTTTATCTTCCAGGTCACTTATCTGTTCTTCTGGCTCAGTTATTCTGCTCTTGATTCCTTCTAGAGAATTTTTAATTTCATTTATTGTGTTGCTCATCGTTATTTGTTTGCTCTTTAGTTCTTCTAGGTCCTTGCTAAACGTTTCTTGTATTTTTTCCATTCTACTTCCAAGATTTTGGATCATCTTTACTATCGTTATTCTGAATTCTTTTTCAGGTAGACTGCCTATTTCCTCTTCATTTGTTTGGTCTAGAGGGTTTTTACCTTGCTCCTTCATCTGCTGTGTATTTCTCTGTCTTCTCATTTTCCTTAACTTACTGTGTTTGGGGTCTCCTTTTCACAGGCTGCAGGTTCATACTTCCCGTTGTTTTTGGTGCCTGCCCCCAGTGGATAAGGTTGGTTCAGTGGGTTGTGTAGGCTTCCTGGTGGAGGGGACTGGTACCTGTGTTCTGATGGATGAGGCTGGATCTTGTCTCTCTGGTGGGCAGGACTGTGTCCGGTGGTGTGTTTTTGGGGTGTCTGTGAACTTAGTATGATTTTAGGCAGCCTCTCTGCTAATGGGTGGGGTTGTGTTCCTGTCTTGCTAGTTGTTTGGCATGGGGTGTCCAGCACTGTAGCTTGCTGGTCATTGAGTGGAGCTGGGTCTTAGCTTTGAGACAGAGATCTCTGGGAGAGCTCTTGCCGATTGATATTACGTGGGACCGGGAGGTGTCTGGTGGACCAATGTCCTGAACTCGGCTCTCCCACCTCAGAGGCTCAGGCCTGACACCCGGCTGGAGCACCAAGACCATGTCAGCCTCTCAGCTCTCCCCGGGGGTGACCTCGGAGAGCGTCCTGCATCCCTTGCTGCCTACCCGGACTCCGGGGCGCCACCCACAGCCGAGTCACCGGCCCGGCTGCGTCTCGGATGTCTGTGGTATCCTATTTTTAAAAAGTCAAATGAAGAGAATATTTCAATACCAAATAAAATGCCCTTCAGCTCCTGAGAGAGATCAGAAAGCTTGGCAAGGACCCAGGAGTAATACAGACCTCAGGAATGGATCTTGTCACAGGGCACCCCCCACCCCCTCCCCCTTCCCTGAAGCGTGACAAAGCCGGAAGCAGCCTCTGCTTCCTGGCTGCTGCTCCAGCCTAGCTCTGCCATGGATCAGCCATGTGTAACCATTGCCTAGTTCCCATCTCATCCGCCCATCTTGCTGATGATGAAAGAGGAGAGTTGCAGTGTTTTCAAATTATTCTCTATCAAGTATGGGTTTTCCTACCATCCCCTGCCAGAGCTTCTAGCCCTCTAAACTATCCCAAGCAAATGGCACTCTCTCTCCAATTTTAAACATCGTTGAGAAAGGAGATGCCACAGAATACCTTACACTTCCTTTTGAAATCATCCCTTTCGCTTTGCTCAGTGGAGAAGGCGGCACCAGGGGAACCAACCTCCAGGGAAGTCACGCGATGATGTCAGGCAGTCCTGACTTGGCTGGAATCCCTGGCTCCTCCCCCCTCCCAACAAACCCAAGCTGGGACCTTTCCTTTCTCCCTGGCTCTTGGGGCTGACGGCTCTCTCCAGCAAGTCTCCTACAGGCCTGTGAGTTCACACACACTCATCATCTATGAACCTGAGCATCGTCTACTCATAGGTAACTTTCAGCCTCCTTGAAAGGACAGCTTCTCTCTGGGACCTCCCACTTCTTGCCTGCTGAGGTCACCTGGTGAGCCCTATTCAGCAAGACACCGATTTTCATTAGCAGGGATGAAAAATGCCTGTGTGTCACCACAAGGCGATCCGTTTGGATCTATGGAGACTAGAAATCATGTTCCAAATTAGTTCTGTTGCAAGTTCTAGTTCCCCTAGCAGAGGAATCTGGGTTTCTCCTATACTGGAGGGGGAAGCTTTGAATTTAGCCAAAAGGCAAAGTTGCTGGGACAGCAACTGAAAAAGAGCAAGGGGTGGGACATTTCAAAGCAGAGATGTGATAGCTGGATTTTTTTCTAATCTTTTTTTTTTCTTCTGAAACATAATTACCCATGGCAAAATGAATAGATCTGAAATGTATGGTTCGACGAATGTACGCACCAGTGTAACCTACACCCATCACCCTATAAAGTTCCCTTATGCCCCTTCCCAGTCAATTCCATCTCTCTCCCCTAGAGACAACCACGGTTGATTTCCATCCCCCTCATAGCATGTGTTTAGACTTGAGATCTGTAACTTTGGTCTTAGGTCATCTGAGCAAATGAGCAAGAAAATCTCATCAGCAGCTCAGATGTCTCTACTTTCTTAGAGTTGAAAAAGGTCCTGCCTGAGCCACTAGTGCTTGGCTCCGCTGCCCCCAGTATGCCATGTGACCCCCAGGGCTACTCTCTGAGCCACAGCCCTTCTCTCAGCCAAAGAGGTTAGCGTCAGTCTCTCAGGTAAGTGAGTGGCGAAAGCTCTTGGTAACCCGGATGGTGCATGCTTTGTTGATTAATATCTGGAAGTGCGATGCACAGAGCCACAGCATGTCAAGCAGCATGTCGATTTTTCCTGAAGCACCTCACAAAAGGGAGCCATTCCTTTTAGAAACAAAGGATTCCGTGACCACCTTCTTCCAGGCTTCTAGCCATCAGGATGGCTGCAGAGCTGAAATGATTAGTCAGGGTGGAGGGTGGGAATTGAACGTGTGGGTGTTTGTGAACCCAGCACTGAGCCTGCGGTCCATGAAATTGAAGGATCACAAATTCTATTGGATTAAACTTGGCCAAATGTCTCGAAGGTGAAAAGTACTTTGTCTGAATGCAAAGCTTTGCTGTCTCTGGAATGTACCTTCTGCAGCTCAGTTCTTAATCACTGTATATTTTTTCACTTGGACAAAGGCTGCCTGCTAATAGCATTTTCAACCACCTTCAGCTGCTTCGCTCAGCTACGCCAAGGCCTCAGGCTGAGCTGGCTACAGTTTCCTGGCACCATGATCTGTTCCCAACTGACCAGCATTGAGGAACAGCACACATTCACACCCTGAAAAAATTCCTTTCCCTGTAACTAAGCAAGATGCCAGGCAAAGGCAGAATTACCACTCCCCTTCCTAAGTGTCTCCTGCAGAACCGTCCAAACTGGAGGCGAGGATGGGGGTGAAGAGGAGGAAGGAAAGAGCCCTAGAAGGTGCAGGGTGGGAGCTTCCCTTTCTGTGCGCAGAGCAGTAGCTAGGAGCTCCCAGCAAGCCCCTAGCAGCATACACCTTGGGGCAGCTCATCTCTGAACACCGGTAGCCTCTGCTGTCAGGTTTCACTTTGATCCCTGAAAATTATAAGAGCCTCAGCTCTTCAGAAGAGAGGCAGCTGCTGAGCCAGTGTGTTTGCAGGATTTCTTCCCCAAAGCCCGAGGCCAGCATCTAGCCTTGCCTGCACCCTGCATGAGTAACCACCTTCCAGCCTCACCCACGAGGTCACTGCCTAGTGAACAGATTGCGGCTGGGCTGAGCTGCCCCCTGAGCCGACCTGAGCCATCATGACCTCCTTTAGCAGCAGAACTGGCATTTGGTAAATGTGTGAGGGCAGGAGCGAGAGAGGGAGACAGAAATGCCAAGGAGTACCACCTGGATGGCTTCGAGGTTGGGAACAGTCTCAGGGTGTGTTCTCCCCCAGGGCTGTCAGCTGCAGCCCCACCCCCAACCGTGAAGTGCGGCAAGCAGCTGGGGGAGGGGAGGGGAAGGATTGATGGGCTGGCCACAGGTCTTTGCAGTCAGAGCCGTGAGGCTGAGCTCCGGGACTTAGGCAGGAAGAGATTAATTAACGCCTCCCAGCCCAGCCCGCTCTACAGAACTGGGAGGTGTGGAGGGCAGGGATCCTCAGGGCCAAATCCACCTAAAACAGACAGACACACAATCATCCAGAAACAGAACCTCTAACCTCCCTCAACCACAGCCCCTTCTCCAGCCAAAATGACCTCACTAATGAGAATGAAGCTGTAATGAGGGTTTGGATGCCTGGTAAACCTCACCCTCTTTGTCTCCGGGCTTTTAGCATCTGCGCTGGCAACGGACTGTTATTTAGAAGCTTTAGTGATTCCTTTTTTTCACACCCGCCAGCTAAATCAGAGCCCCAAATGCCATTGTAGGGCAAACCATGTGTAATTTGTGGCCCTGGTGGAGGAGCGATGGAAGGAGGGGGGAGGAGCTGGTACTTGGTGCGTGGTTTCCACAGCAGTACCCAGGAGGAAAGCAGCCTTCCTTGGTGCCTTTCACATGAGCAGGGATGGAAAAGGGTGAAAGGAGCTGGGGGAGGTTTGGTAGAGCCCGCATACCAGGAGGCCCCTAGACTCATCAGCTCCACATTTCCCCATGCTTCCTGCCTTCAGGACTGCATGGAGAAGGCCCGTTCCCAGGTCCACCCCCTGGATGACAAATGCCTACAGCTCCGTGTAAGAAAGGGCAGTCAAGGAAAAGTCCCGGCTCCATGTGTGCTTAAAACCAGGGCTGGAGGGAGTCCTCGGCCGTCAGCCTCTGCCATCTGTGAGCTACTGTTGTACCTAACTCACTCCACACAGAGGAGTAGCCATCCTGCTTTTAGTGACTTGCAAAGACTGGCACTTGAAACCCTCTAGGATTAAAAAAAAAAATCTGATTAAAAAATTCGTAGCCCAGTATAAATGTATCCGGCTGCAGGCGAAGTTTAGTGTATCTGAAGATTCAGATAAGGTTGCTGATGGGGAGATTGTGTGTGTGTGTGTGTGTGTGTCTGTAGGGAAGAAAGAAATGAAAAGTTTCATCTCACTAGCATGAGGCATGAAAGGGGAAAAACAGAGCAAAGGGGAGGTAGATGCAGACTTCCCAACTGCCCCGAGAGCATTTGCATTTCTGGACAAGCTCCCATCCCTGCCATCGGAATTCTCAAAGTCAAGCTGGCACGTCCCTCCGTGGAGAGCTAAGCCAGATGACATATTGTCCTGCATCCAGCAAACTCACAGCCCATGTTGTTCGTTTGTTGGAAATGCCCATTATCCATCAATTCATCAATCAGCAGGTTTATTGAGTACCCTACCAGGCGTCACAAACCTGATCAATTTTCTTTAATTACATCCAGCATACACGCAGCCAAGCCCAGTAAACAGGATGAGCCCTCACACCCCACTTGGAAATGAACATGAGGAATTGCTGGCCCTTGAAACCTCACGCTACCAAACGCTGCAGCCCGTGCTGATGAGCGACCGCGTGCTACCCTAGGCAGATGGCGCTGACCCACTGTCAATATTAAGATGGGTTCTGAGTGTTTTCTCAGGCACAGTGATCAATCTGCTTGGGTCCAGCCATACTCTCCTCTAGACGCCTGTCCAATGCTATGGATTTCTGAAGAGGGTGAGCAGGGAATGGGCGCAGACTATGGCTATAGGGAAATAAGCAAAGGACTGAGCCTTCCCCATCCTCCTGTTGGTGCCCAGTCCCACATCAGAGGCTCCTCCTGGGCATGTGGGCAACTGGCCTCTCTCAGGACCTCTATGCCCCATGTACCAGGCCTCATGATAGAGTTCATCCTTTTTGTTTTTGAAAGGACAAGAACGGCTTCATAGTTTGTAAGCGAAGGGCTTGTAAGACTTCCTGATGTGGAATCATCCGGGTACCAGAGATGGGGACCAAGAACACAGGAGTGCGTTGCCCTGTGTCCTGCAGCCCAGGCTCCGAGCCTCGGCAGCGCCCCCAGACCTTCCCAGTCCCAGAACAGGTTGTCGGGAAAACCCAAGGAGAGCTCAATCCTGCATTTTAAACAGGATTCCTAGGTCTTCTGCCTTCTTCAGACTAGTTAATTCCTTAGTTCCCAGTCACCCAGATTCTTAGCCATCATCTATTTGGGTCAACCCACCCCCCGTGATCTTACTAGTCCCCAGGCCACCTTTCCTTCCTCACTTGGATAAAATCAAGTTCAGGGGCAGCCCACAGGCATTAAGAGACACTCTACCTAAAGGTTAAAATGCCTGGTTTGGAGTAAGTAAAATCCCCACGCCCCCAAAAGTGTACCAGCGACACACCCTCACCCCCTAACCTGCCCCAAAGACCCGGTTTTTCAGTTGTCTGTGGTTAAGGCGCCCAAACCGAGAGATGAAAGGGGTTGGTGAGCTAAGTCGTTTGGCCTCGTGGCTCGTGCCAACAATTAATCCACCTGTCTGACTCTCTGTGTCTGTCCTCTGTGTGTGTGCGCCTGTGGTGCCCCTGTGTCGCTGTCTCTGCAGGGAAAGTCGCTGGCGGGCAAGCGCCTCACCGGCCTGATGCAGTCCTCCTGACAGTGCCCCCCGCAGGGCCCGGGCCCGAGGACCACGCGGGCAGCCGGCCGCGCTCCACATCTGCAGACAGAGCTTCCCTGCGGGGAGATTTGGTCACTGTGAAAGAGAAAGAGTGAGGGCCGTGATGGGCGACGGTGGGGAGATGCGGTGGGTGATCCAGAGGGAGGCCAGAAGGCGAGTCCACGGAGCCTGGGGTCAGCCAGGTAGAGGCCCCTGTTTACAACCCTCTCTTCCTTGTATAGTCGTGTGCCGACACCCCGCTCTCTAGGGGGTCCCGGCCCCTAACACGTTCAGGGCAGAGCACCCGGTGGGACGCCCGTTGTGACTGTCAGCTGAGGTTAGATTCTGACTGTCATCACTCCTCCCGCCGTCCGGGGATCACGCCTTCCAGCAAACTCAAGAGGACCCCTGGCCCTGAGCACATCCAGTAGTACACCCCACCGCCTCTCTGGTGCACCCACGGCACCCCCCTTGTTACACCACTGTGTCCCGACCACCTCCCGCCTCCCGCCTCCCCCATCTCTGCGGCCGCTGCGTGCAAGGACCCGGGGCCAGGCTGCCCTCACGCCACGCGCCCCAATCACATCGTCAGCACTGAGCCATCTCCTGCACTGCAGCACCTCAAGTTCTTCCAACCCCCTCGGAGGCCACCTTTCAAGGAGGTCTCCACAGGCGTTGGCGGCTGCCCTCTAATCCTTCCACACGTCTCGAGGGTCCAACACCAGAGGAAGCACTGGTGTTGATGAAAGAGCTTGTGGTTTAACAGCCGTGAAGGTTCTGACCATCTTTTACATGTTTTATTATTTCGTAATTTATTCTGCTGTGGCCCCTTGCTCCTTGGTGTGTCCCCGCGTGTCTTACTCAAAATAAACGCAGCGGTGAACTCGGGGGCCATTGGGATCCTCCCCTCCGGCAGCTCCAGGTGGGAGCTGGGAGGGTCCCAGATGGAGGGGCTGGGCCCCAGGCTGGCAGTCCCAGGCGTGGCTGGGCCCCTGCGGCCAGGTCTCAGTTGTGTCTGAAGCTGGGGCGGAATCTGTGCCCAGAGCGAGGCCAGGGCCCAGTGGTCCTCTGATGACCCAGCAAAGGCTTTGCCCTCCACAATGCCAATCATCACAGGGCAACGCCAGCACAGAGCTCAACCTGCAAATGACCATCCGCCCACCTGGCTGTGAGGGAGTGATACGGGGCACCGAGTCGGGTGCCTGGCACGTAGTAGGTGTTTTGCAAATGGTAGCTGTTAGGCTCATTGTTGTCGCTGTCATCGTTGTGACTCCCACGAGCCCTCCGAGAGAGCGGTATAAGCAATGTGCTTTTGAATTCAGACACTCACCCCCGCCTCCACACCTGCTATGACCATCCTCCTTTGATCTATTCTGGCCGGAGGTGAAAAGTCTCCCCTGGGAGTGTATAAACAGCAAACACAGAAGCAAAGCAGCAATCAGTATTTCTATACTTGTGTGGGCAACTTCACCAGCCGGTGAGGCTCATAAGCTTGTCTGCAGACGCTGATTCCTGGGTGCTCCCCCAGGACCATCTTTCCAAGCCCACCTTCGTGCCCTGTCCCCGGGGCACCAGCTTCCATCCCTCCCAGCGGGGCCACCGAGGGCATGAGGAGTCGTGATTACAGTTGCACCGTGGTGGGTTCTTGACCCCTGCACCTCAATTTCCCCCATGGCAGTGTTTGCTCTCCCTTCTCGGTACAGTGGAAATTAGAGACATTATGCTGAGTCCTCGGAGTGCCTCCAAAGGGGGGGCTGTAGACCCAGATCCTGGGCAGACACTCCCTCCCCCTCATGCCACACAACCTGGGCTCAGAACCTGGCACCTGGCAGACAGCTGGCCACTGCTTGATGAGTAAATGAGTTTGGTGAAGCCCGCTCCCATAGTGTGGGGTCTTCTGACCCCTCCTCTTCTCGTCCCATCCTTTTTTTGTCCCCTTGCTTTTCACACAGACCTCTTGTTTCAGAACAAAATTCCCGATCGTGTTCCTCTGCACCCAGCATTGCCCAGAGGAAGCTATTCCCTGCCGAGGTGCCCAGGCTATGCTGACACTGACACACAGGGTAGGTGGGCAAAGGCAGTTCTAGAACAGCAGGTGCCTCTGTGCCCTCAGTTATCGAGAGCAAGGGGCTGGCTGCCTCCTGTCCTTCCTTTTGACTGCAGCCGGGGCAGGGGTAGTCTCCCTGGCCAGGACTTCTGTGTCCCCCTGGCTGCAGCTCCTGAGGCTTGACCCACCTTGGAGGTCCCCAGAAGGCCCACTCAGAGCCAGATGGACTGCAGCCCTGAGATGGAGCAGGATGAAGGCTTCCAGACACCTCTGGGGACATCCAGCCGGCTCGACAGACATAAGGGCGCTTCAAATGGATTCAAACCCAGAGCAATAACCCGCCTTGTCCCGCCTCCCAACTAAGGCGTGTTCGGTCTTGTGACTGCCACCACGTACCCCCCAGCAGATCACACCCAGAAATGGGGGGTAGAACAGGATTGCTCCACACAAGCGGGCTAGTCCAAGGTCAGTCTACCATGCAGACCTTAGAATGCAAGTACATTTGGAAAATCTGGTCTCGGCCAGTTCCCCCATTGGCCTGGTGGACACAGCCAAAAATTCAGACCAGATTAGACTTTCGAAGGCAATTCTGTAGCGAAATAAACTGCTTTTTTGCCCTGTCCTGCCTTAGCTCCCCTGACTGGGCATGGTCTCTGGGTCTGGGATTCTTCCCAATAAGGATGCACAGGGCAAATACCATGTTGGCAGCCCCCCAGCCAAAGCATCAGGGCAGTCTCAGAAGTGACCACCCACCCATCAGGGCAGACACACAGGCACCAGGCATTGGGCATCTGACCGCCATAGACTTTGCCTACATGGGAAGAGTAAGGCTTGTAGGTTGGCACATGTGAGTGCCCAGCAGCAGCCAGAGAGCCTGGCCAGAGCAGCAGGGGCTCTCTGGGCTGGAGAGAGGGCTCCTGCCCTTCCAGGAAGGGACACTCTGGGTTGCTGTGCCCCAGGAATGCAGCAGGGTCTAGCCCACCGGTGCAGTCAGCTGCGTCGTGCTCAAGACCAACCCCTGCCCAGGGGTCAGGTACAGGCCAGCACCCAGGAGGGACCTCTCACCACCCTGAGTCGCTTCTTAGACCAGTGAACACATGGAGACGTGCTCCAGGGGCTTTCCCTGTAGTAGGGTCCCTGTTGTGTTCAAACTACCTCACCAGCAGGGCATGAAGCAGCAGCCTGCCACCCATCCAGCTCCTTGGCTAGTTGTAGAAGTTGATGTTTTTCTAAAAATGCACCCCTCGCATTATGCTCCAAGTGCATGGGCTTCAAAAACCGCCACTAGCAAGCTTTCCCAGCAGCTGGAAAGAGTTGAGGGCTGTTGGTCTTTGGGCCTTGCAGAACATAGTGAAGGGAGGTGTTCCAGCAAAGTCCAGGAGCTGGAAGGTCCTGAGGGGGAAGATGACATGCCACCAGCCTCCAAAAGGGCCGTCTGAGCTGAGTACGTAGCCAGGACCGTGTGTGGCACAGTCAAAAAGTGGCCCAATGGATCCCGAGAACTCACCTCAGGACCCTCTGAAGAGAGGTCTGTGTTCGTGTAACCGTGGCAATGGCAGACGCCAGCAGCCTACTCCTTAGCACCACCCCCTGATAAGGCATCCCCTGGGCACAGCCCAGGGGCCATAAAGTAGCAAAGTAGCAAATGTAGCAATAAGGGGCCCAGGGCCGTAAAGGGACAGGGTCCTCATGGCCGGGCCTCAGCCCTCTCCCCCGTCCCAGATGAGGGCTCAGAGCCAGAGGCTGTCAGCTGTCCGAGGAGGGAGGCCCTGCGCCGCGCCAAGGGCTCCGGGTCTGTATTCTGTGCCCACTCGACGCATGATCACAGACACGTCGGAATGGCCTTCACATAGTGCATGTGGTTCTCGTTAGTTTATTTTTCTGGAATTTGGGGATTGGACTCCAGAACCAAACATGCTGGTACCATCTAAAAATAAATGACTTGAACCCACTATAATCCAGCTCACTCTGTGTGGCTCCTTGGTTTGGGGGTTTGTTGGGTAGGATTTACCACTAGAAAAAAATCTATCACCCATCCCCGCTCCCCACTCCCTACCCTGCCCCATTGCATATACACACACACACCACACACACACACCATTACACACACACACACACACACACACACACACACAGAGCCTGTTTCCCCCTCGCTCCTAAGCAGGATGCTGAGCAGCTTGGGAAAGCTCTGGGGTGGGGTATACATCCTGGTTGGTTGGGACAACAGTGGCAGCAGAAGGCTGATGCCCCTGACTCCACCAGGGTGTCCTTGGCCGGGTGGTGTCTGTGCCCCATTTTCTGTACTGCACCACAAAGCACAGTGGCCTGGTATCAGCAGTGGCCAGACACCACTCTGACACTCTTAAATAAAGTCCCAAGATGGAAGTCTGCTACACACAGACGGGGATCTTTATGGGGAGTCTTGGTTTCCTGAGCGACAGACAATCTCATCTTCCAATCACGCCAGAGCAGCGGGACTCTGAGAGCCTGGAAGTCAGGCTGACAAGAGGAGAAAGAGAACAAGGTAAAAAGGCACCACGGTACCGCAATCCTGTTAACGATGAGGCCGGCCCCTAGCAGTTTGCTTCAGTGCAGAAATTCTGCTCCTGGAAGCAAGAGTGAGCTCCGAAGTGTGGGAATGGGTCTTCGGCCACATTTGCATGGGACCCAACTTGCCTCCGAACCCCTGGGCCATCTCCCAGAGCGAGAACTCCTGCCTCACAGGTCAAGACCAAGATCACACCTGCAGTAGCGGCTGAAGTGTCCGGTCTGTAGCATAGCCCACTGTCAGGTCGTGGCCCCACCACAAAAGAGCTGCACTTCCTTGTCCTCCTTGATCATGGCCACCTCCTCCAGGGAGTCTGGAGCTCCTTCTCTGGCTTATTTCCAGATCTGTGTTTAGCAAGCTGTCACTGTGCACAAGGTCCCACTGACCACCAAGGACAGAGATCTGCTTCAGGTCCGAGGTGGAGATTTGGGGCTGCCCATTAAAACAGTAAGAGCTCTGCCCACCCACGATTGTCTGACAACCCCCCGCGTGCTTCCTCTCTCCCCACGTCCTCTTGGGGACTTGTGGCCGAAAGGGCACGAGGCTGGCCCTTACCGTGGTGGCAGCGCCCAATCGCTCAGGGCCTCAGATGGATGTCTCCGATCCTCCGACTCTTCCTAGGATGTGACAGCTTCCAGACTCTGGCCTGGAGAAACATCCTGGAGGCCCTCTGAAGGGCGTGTCCCCTGCTGGGTCACAGAGCGTGCCTGCCCCCAACCTGCTTTCCCAAGGGTGCTTCTGCCCATGAACTCCTGGCTCCCCTTACTGGGATTTCTGACGCCTGGGCCTGGGCCCCCTCCCTGCCCCCAGCCCGTCAGCACCCACAGTGGTGGTTACAGGATCTGTCCCAGACCCTGCACATCGAGGGACCCGCCTCCCTGGCCATTGAGAGGCTGCAGGCTCTGGTTTGTTTTAAAGAGGCCTTGGGTTAGGGCATGTACACCGGCATGAGCTCCGTCTGGCGTGGAGCTCTCTGTGATGCTACTGCCCTTAAGGCACGGGCTCATTCCTCTCAGAGCCTGGACACTGGCCCAGCCGGATCTGGCTTTTTTCAGCAGACAAATCCAGTGACAGCCCCTGATGGCGGTGGCTCGGCCGCACACCTCGGTCTGAGCGCTCGTTTCCTTCGTTGTAAAATAAGGGTGGGAATTTCAGAATCGTATGGTGGTTGTGAATTCATATAGAGGGGCCTTAGCCTGTGCCTGGTACCTAGTAAGTGCTCACGAAACAAGTGCCGATGTTAGCAGTTACTGCATCTGAGAGGGGCCCTCAGATGGTGAAGGTGCAGCACGTTTGCAAATCGCTGCTGGGCAGCTTTCCCAGCCCTTCCTGCCAGCCGGGAGGTGTGGGTTTCGTTTGCCTGCGCAGGTAGCAGTCTCTCTCTTGCCTGTGACAAGCCTTTGCTCTCATCTTCCCAGCAAGGGCCTGGTTCCCTCACTGTGTGTAACCTGGATGGACTCGATCAATAATCCCACGTTAGGCCTCAGTAAATAACTGGGCAGAGTCGGGGGCGGTGCGTGTGGCGTTCCTCCTGCGGACCCTGGACGGAAACTGGAGGAAGTGTGAGCTCTCCGTCCACATTCCCATTTGTCTGACAGGCCTCCGTGGCTGCTTCCATAGGATCTGGATTCAGAGCTCTTGTTCAGAAATATTCCACTTGGGGCCAGTTGCTCAGACCTTGGGCCCAGGATGAGCAGCTGGGCAAGGCCACCGTCCTCAGAGAACATCTGTCAGCCACATGGACACAGCTACCTCTTGGAGGGAGGGCCTCATTCCTAAAATGACCAAGCAAGCCAAGGAAGCCTGTTTTCCCTCTTTCTCCCATTACATCACCAAGACTGTTGAGTTGGAGAGGAGGAGGGATCAGGGAAGGAAAGATTAGGAACTAGAGGAGGCCCTGGGTATCTCTTGCTGCCGCCCTGCCCATGCCCATACCCGCAGTACAGAATCAGTGAGTATCAGCCCTGGAGGACCTTAGAGATTTTCTAGTCCAATTGTGAGTGTGTGTGTGTGTGTGTGTGTTTTACATTTTATTTTTCGAGGTATAATTTACATACAGTAAAATTCACCCTTTTTCGATATAGATATGAATTTTGACCAACTTATACAATGATGTAACCACCAACCAAAACTCAAGAGAGTAATTTTATCACCCCCCAAATTTCCCTCGCGCCCTTTCATGGTGAATCCCCTCCCCCCATCCACATTCCTGGCAGTTATTGGTCTGTTGTCTGATCCTGTAGTTCTGCCTTTTTCCGAAGGGCACATAAAGGGGATCATACAGTATTGGTCTCTAGAGTCTGGCTTCTCAGCCCAGTGCACATTGTTGCCTAGATCAGTGGTACATTCCTCAGTGTTTTGTTTTTATACATAAAGAAACTAAGGCCCAGAGGGGGAAGGCCGAGAGGAGGTGGAATATCAAGGCCTGGAGGCCAGGTCCTCACTGCCACCCACCCCTCAGGCCCCTTGGCCACAACCTCTTCAAAAGTTATCCTCTTAAAAAGTTAACCTCTTAAAAAGTTATCATTTGAATCCCCCAAAGTCCATGAGCCCCTATTTGAGGAAGCACATGATCACAGAACCTGCACACTGAAGACCATGCATGATTCCTTATCTAACAGAAGCAACTTACTTGGAAACAAAGGGAAGCAATAGTACATATTGGAGCAAGGCATCATTTATTCAGTTATCAAGTAGTGCTTTATAGACCCCCCACCAATAGGCAAAGGATCTATATAGACGTTGCTCCGAAGACAATAGACAAACGGTCGACAGATACATGAAAAGAAAAACTCAACCTCATTAGCCATCAGAGAAATGCAGAGCAAAAACAATGAGAAGCCACTTTGCACACACTAAGATGGTTATAATTAAAGAGACAGATAATAACAAGTGTTGGTGAGGATGCGCAGGAATTGAAGCCCTCATACACTGCTGGTGGGATGTAAAATGCTGCCGCCGCTTTAGAAAAGTCTGGCGTTGGCAATTCCTCAAAGAGATAAACGTAGAGTTACCATATGACCCAGCAATTCTACGCCTAGGTATGTACCCACGTGAAAACATATGGCTGTACAAAAATTTGGAGACTCATGTTCATAGCAGCATTATTTGTAATGACCAAAAAATGGAAATAATACAAATGTCTGTCAGCTGATAAATGCATAAACAAAATATGATATATCCATACAATGGAATATTATTTGGCTCTAAAAGGGAATGAAGTACTGATACCTAATATAACGTGCATGAGCCTTGAAAACATGCTGAGTGAAAGAAGCCAGTCGCCAAAGACCGTATATTGTATAATTTCACTTAGATGGAATGCACAGAACAGGCCGATCTATAGAGACAGGAAGTAGATTCGTGATAGCTTAGGGTTAGACGGTCGGTCACTGCTAATGGGTATGGGCTTCTATTAGGGGTAATGAAACGTTCTAAAATTGATTGTGGTCATGTTTGCAAAACTCTGTGACTATACTAAAAATGATTGACCTGTATACTTTAAATGAGTGAATTGTTTGGTATATGAGTCCTATTCCAGTAAAGCTACGTGGGGGGATGGGGAGTTGGTGGGGAGGAGAGGAAGGGAAGGAGGAAGGGAGGGAGGTGCAATAGCTGTAGACCAGGAAGAAATCGAAGCCTGTTTTTCTAAGTAGCCAAGAGAACAGAGCTGGTCCCTAGAGAGAGCAGGTGAAGGGAGCCACAGAGGACTTTGAAATCCTGCCTAGTATCAAAGACAAGGTCAGCAGATGCCTGGTCATCCCAGAGCGAGTGGTCCATTTCAGCCATCTCTGCCTGCTCTGAGAATTCAAGCCCCCTTGTAGGGAACTAATTAAATTAGGCAGATTAGCAGTCTGCAGGATAAGCGATCCACTCAACACACTCCCCTGCATCCCATGTGAGCCTTGTTTCCCAAAGCTTTAAGCCCCTGACACATTCGGGCTGTAAGAGGCAACGTCCTGGATGGAGTCAGAAGACTTGGGTTCTAGCCTTGGATTTGCCACCATTAGCTGTGTGGCCCTAGGCAGCTCATGGCAGCCCAGCACCCCTTAGGGCAAATGTTAAAGACTGCCACGCCACACCTCCAGAGGTTCCAAATGGGGAGTTTTGAGAACCCCAGGAATCTCCATTTTTCATAGGTAATCCTATCTGCACAGCAAAGGAAACTATCAACAAAATGAAAAGGCAAACTATGGAATGGAAGGACCCATTTGCACATCATATATCTGATAAAGGATTAATATCCAAAATATGTAAAGAGCTCATACAGCTCAATAACAGAAAACAAATAATCCAATTAAAAAGTAGTCAGAGGAGTGGTCATTTTTCCAAAGAAGACACACAAATGACTAACAGGTACATGAAAAGACGCTCAACGTCACTAATCATCAGGGAAATGCAAATCAAGACCACAGTGAGATGTCACCTCACACCTGTTAGAATGGCTAATATCAAGAAGATAAGAGACAACAAGTGCTAGTGAGGGTGTGGAGAAAAGGGAACACTTGTGCACTGTTGGTGGGAATGTAAATTGGTGCAGCCACTACAGAAAACAGTATGACATTTCCTTGAAAAATTAAAAGAACTACCATATGATCCAGCAATTCCACTTCAGGGTATATAACAAAAGGAAATGAAATCACTATCTCAAAGAGGTATATGCACCCCCATGTTCATCGCAAAATTACTTACAATAGCCAAGACATGGGAACAACCTAAGTGTCCATCAATAAATGAATGAATAAAGAAAATGTGGTATATATACATAATGGAATATTATTCAGCCATAAAAAAAAGAAATCCTACTATTTTAGACAACATGGATGGACCTTGAGAACATTATGCTAAGTGAAATAAGTCAGGCAACGACAGATACTGTATAATCTCACTTATATGTGGAATCTAAAAAAAAACAAACAAAAAAAACCCCCAAGCTCATAGATACAGAGAAGAGATTGGTGGTTGCCAGAGGTGGGGGTAGGGAGTGGGGGGAATGGGGTGAAGGGGGTCAAAAGGTACAAACTTCCCATTATAAGATAAATAAGTTCTGAGGATCTAATGTACAGCATGGAGACTATCGTTAACAGCACTGTATTACATATTTGAAAGTTCTAGGAGAGTAGATCTTACAAGTTCTCATAAGAAAAAATTTGTAACTATTTGAGGTGATGGATGTTAACTAAACTTACTGTGGTGATTGTTTCACAATATATACATATATAAAATCATTCTGCTGCACACCTTAAACTAATACAATGGTATATGTCAATTAAATCTCAATAAAAATAGGGACAAAAGTAATCCCAGGTGATTCGGATACATATTCAGATGGGAACCACCGGACTAGACGCTTCCTATGTTTTCTTTCAGCCTGAGAACTGTAAGGGAAGAAGATCTGACTGAAGTCCAGAAAAGACATCTAACTCCTCTCCACCTCTTCTCTAACCAAAGATGCTTACCTCCATCTTCCCCAGGGTGAAGGTCCATACACTGCAGTCTGGCTGCGCCTAGAATTTTCCTAAACCGACTCCAACCCCCCTCTACTGGCTCTCTGCTTGCCAACCTCACAGAAGCAACCAATCCTGGGTTCCCCTTCTGGAAGGAAAGTCCCTCATTTAGGGATTAAGGATGCTCCATGTATGTACACACACACACAGACATGCACACGCACACGTATCCACGCACGTGACCACGAACTAATCTACTGAGTAGCTAAATGCTTCTATTCATGCAACACTTTGCCAGAGGGAACTCACTGAGCCTGAAGATGAATGCATCGAGTCAGAAACAAAGGGGAAACACTGGGATCAAACCAAAAGATAAATTACAAATTGGATCAGTGGCTTTCATTCTCGCGGCGCTGTGGAGGCATGTTATTAGCTGTCTGGACATGCCCAGTGGCTGGCAACACACACACACACACCAACACACACAGAGCATCCACAAGCCCCCTCCCCGGTCAGGCACGCAGCAGAGGTGACCTTGACACTTCCCACTCCTAAGCCTTTAGCACTAAGACTCGCGATTGCACTCAGGATTCTGAGCTTTGGGCAGGAAAAAACGAACTTTCCTTTTGGCTCTCCCCCATGGTACCAGCTGGCGAGCCCACAGAACTTCTGCCAGTTCACTCACACAGGGTTCTGTGCCATCCCCAGTCCCTGCTGCCCCCTCCACAGCCCAGCCTCTTGTTTGGCAGAGTCAGAATGACCACAGAGGAAGGGAGCATCTGGCAGAAGGAAGGCAGGAGTGCGTCTCCCCCAAAGAGGTTAGGTGGCCCTAAGACAGGATTTGGTGGCTGACCTGATAAAGGACCCAGGGAGCCAGTTCTGATGGAAGGCATGTCCTGGGAAATTTATATCTATAAATATTTACTGAGATTGGCCATGTGACAGGTGTGGTGCTGGCTGCCACGCTTACAGAGTTGAGTAAAAGGGGTTCTGGGGCTTCCCTGGTGGCGCAGTGGTTGAGAGTCCGCCTGCTGATGCAGGGGACGCGGGTTCGTGCCCCGGTCCGGGAGGATCCCACATGCCGCGGAGCAGCGGGGCCCGTGAGCCATGGCCGCTGAGCCTGCGCGTCCGGAGCCTGTGCTCCTCAATGGGAGAGGCCACAGCAGTGAGAGGCCCGCGTACCGCAAAAAAAAAAAAAGGGGGGGGGCGGGTTCTGTCCTCCAAGACCACACCTTCTAGTAGAAGAGACAGACATGTAACTAACCAAGTGTGACACAAGGCAGAGGGGCACAGGTACAGATAAAATGCACATTGTAAGGAGCAACTAATTCTACCTGAGTGGAAATGAGGAAGGGGGTAGCTGGAAAATTGCTGACCTGTTCAGGGAGCAGTGAGTGGACCCCATGACTGGAGCATACAGAGTATGGAGGACTGGAGCGGGTGTGAAGGAAAATGAAAGGTCAGAGCTAGACACCAAAGAAAGGCATCATGATGCCTCAAACCAGGGTAGGGCCTGGCAGCGAGGATGGAGGGAGGGGACGGATTCACACGATGCTGTGTTAGAATATAGAGCCCCTTGGTGACTCAGTGAATATGGGGGTCGGAAAGCAAGAGGTGAGTATTGAATATTTCAGAGGGCTCGAGTCAGCATGGAAGAATGGCGTGGGGTCAGTAGACCTAAGAATGATCCAAAAGGGCATGAGGACAGAGCGGCCAGGCTAGGAGCAGGTTTCCTGGGAATAAAAGCCGTGAGGGAGGTGAAATGATAATAGGTGGTGTTTAGGAAGGGCCTTTCCGAGTTTATTCTATCAGAGGTGGAGCAATTTTGAGGCAGCCAGGGTGTGGCCGTGGGGTGTCAGGCAGCTGAACTGGAGAGAAGCAGGAAGGACAGCGGGGTGGAGGTAAGGGTCATCCCAGGGGATGTTGAGGTCACTTGGAATGACCGCAGGAGGTGCAGTAGAGGGCGAGCCTGGGTGTCGAGAACTGGAGTCCTCATCCTCAGGGAATCCAGAGACGTGACCTGCAGGTCCACAGATGAGGGCACTAAGGAGGGGCGATGATGGAATAGCCACCTGCTGTCCCTTCAGCAGGAGAAGGGTCCGGGACAGAGTTCACAGGTGGGTGGCTGGGAGGCAGCGGTGAGGGGGGCAAGGGCATGCCAGCCTCCAGCTTCATCCGGATTGCCCTCAGAAGTGCATCTGGGCTGAGCCTTCCTCCCCAACCTCCATCACTTCTGGAAATAAAAGCCGGTCCCCTTGGGAAGCCAGTGCCGCGTGTGATGCTCTGCACACAGCAGTCCTTGGGCTGGCTGACTTCTGCTCTGGACTTCGTTCCCATCTGCCCGGCTCCTCCCTGAGGAGTCCTTGGACAGCTCAAGGCTCTCCATCCGGGTCTTTAAGGGCCATCTTGTGGGACGGCCTCTCAGGGGAACGGTCTGGTGACGATATCCGTTTGACTTTTCAGTCATTAGACCCCTCCATAGGGTTCAAGGTGAACTGCCTCATACCCAGTTTCAGTCTTGTGAACACAGTTGAGGAAAGAGCCCCCTTGGTTTGAGGTTCTCCTGTCACCTTTTGCTTTCTCTTCCACACAGGCAGCACACATTTTATTCTTCCAGTTTTTCTGTTCCAGGCATTTCCTCCAGGTCTCTGGCCACGTAAAGGTGGGTATCTATACACACGGCCCACCACATGTGGGGTTCCCGGCAACAACAACAGCTAAAAGATCGTAATGTTCTCCTCCCCAAAGAGTGCATACAGAGTTTTCACTGAATAACATCACCCTGTAATCTGTAACAGAAAGAAAAGAAGTGATGATGCGGGGGGAGGTGGGGGGATAAATTGGGAGATTGGCATCTATACCCTTCTATATATAAAACAGATAAGTAATAAGGACCTACTGTATAGCACAGGGAACTTCACTCAATACTCTGTGATGACCTATATGGGAAAAGAATCCAAAAAAGAGTGGATATATGTGTATGTATAACTGATTCACTTTGGTGTGCTCCTGAAACTAACACAACGTTGTAAAGCAACTAGACTCCAATAAACATTTTTCTAAAGTGATGATAATTCAGAGCAAAAGGACCTGGGTCTCCAGCACAATAATGCCATTCCTTTAATGCGCCCAAAAGCAGCAGATTAGGACACACCTTTCATTTCATAGGATGCTTTCGGCACCTTGAAGCATAAACACTTTTGTCTGTTTGTTTCAACCATCTGGACCAGAAATTTCATTGCATGTGCAGAAATGTCATCAGAATGAGTATCCGTAACCATACAGCTTTGTGCTGCAGGGCTGTCCTTAGAGCATCCTGCGGTCCCATGATGCAGGCAGGCTGGGAGACTGGGAACCCGCCTCTCCTCTTCCTGTCAATCGGGGCTTCTCAGCAGTGTGGATCCAACAGCCCCCAACCTGCCGTCCTCTATGCCTTGGGAAGAAGGAATGATTTTCAGAGGAGATCTGAAATCAAGCAAATGTCTCAGTGATATTAATCTGAGAGCCTAAGGCTCTGAAATGCCTTATACCTTTCAGGTGAGATAAATACATGGGCTTTGTGACAGCGCTGACCTCGGTTTAGAGAGCGCCTCCCTTTATTTCTGGAACCATTGGTGTGATCTGAAGAGTGAGGCTGCTGGTAGAGGGCCTCCAGGGTCACGAGGCTGACCACTGTTTTGTCTGTGAAGGTCACCTTCATGCATATCTGCACTGAAGTTCCCAACATGGGGCTGTAACAGGCAGAGGTATTATTTGACACTCACAGCAGAGCCCTAAACTGCCTCTAACTCAAGAGCGATACCAATGCTAACAGTAATTTTCTCTTGCCCAGAATCCTATATTCATATGCATATGAAATTCATATCTATATGAAAATTTCCTGAGCAAATACATGGCAAGTTTGAAAGGGTGGTCTACAGTGACTAAATTCCAGACATCTGAACAAAATCTCCTAAAGAGATAACCAAGTTCTCTGCATGTAAACATGGCCAGGGTTATACATTCCTGTAGCATTCGCCAGCTCTTAGCACCTACCTCTTACCTCTGTCCCTCCCTTCCAGCCTCCCTCGACAGCTGGCCCCTTTTAGCCCCACCTCCGAGGAGCACATACATTTAGTGCAGCTCCAGTTCCTACGGTGAGAGGGCAGTAGCTGAAATGTCACCAGGAAACATCTAGGCCAGCATAATTTGAAGAAAGCTGGGTTAGGTTGCCCATGTGTATAATAAAAACACACTGTGGGAGAAGTGATTTCGCACCACACACCTGTCTAGACTGTGACCCTGGAGCTGCAGGCACACTTGCCATCCGAAGCACCACCTACCACCCAAGGCTGAAAGGTGACTTACGTGTCCCCGTGTCCTTGGAAGGAGTCCAGGGCAGCCCCCAGAGGAGAAAGCCACTTCCTCATGTCACCAAGCTGCTATTGCCAGGTCTGAGGGACACAGAAACAGCTCAGATTAGTGGCGATCTAAGGCAGCCCATCAGCCCTGGTAACAGAGAAACGTTACTTTCAAACCCCCAATCATATCTTGCTTGAAATCGAAGAAGTTGAAGTGTGTCATCGTCAAATGAAGCACAGAGGCGGGATGAGTGGCCTGGGAATTGGCACGGGGTAAAGCCCTCTCCTCTCCCTCTAGGGGTCAGAACTCTTGACTTTCAACCACCGGACCCTTACAGTAAGTGGCTGAAATTAGCTACCCTCCCCTCACACCTGGGTTCTGACTCAGAGCTTGTCCACACCTCTCTCCAGCCCAGAACACAAACGGCCAACCTACCATTCTGACCATTAGAACTTAACTTCCCTCATTTGAAAGACATTTTACTGATTTGGAAAGCGAAGAGCTCTTCGAATGTTTCTTTGGCTTGGGAGGACCTCCGCTATCTTCTGCGACACACCCGCATCCTCTTCCTCCCCTGTGAAATGCCTCTCTTGACGACACCCAAGGACCCCACCTCCTAACGTCTGGCCGTCAGCCTCTGATGCCCCCTCCCTCCTCCAGCCTCCACGCCCCACCTGACATCGAATCCTGTAACTTCTGCTTCGCTGTGCTCTCCCTGCCTCTGCCTGGGCTGAGGTCCAGCACGTGGCTGTTTGCAGTCACATCCCTGTCTGCGACCGAAGGGCTCCAGCGCCATCCCAGTATATTCACTTCCTGCCTCAAACACCTCGATGGCTCCCTATGGGCGTCAGAATTCACTCAGTTCAATTCTGCAACTTTGTACCTTGCACTCACGGTGTGTCAACCTAGTGCTGAGGATGTAAAGGTGAACTAGGTGGAGTCTGTGCCTGGAAGGATTTGCAGGGTCTGCCAGTGGGATGGGCACTGAAATGAATGTGGCTTCATGGGAAAAGCACTCAAGTGAAAGGAATTATAAAACATTTTGGAATTCTGGGAGCCAGGGATTAGAAGAAACTACAGAAGACTGGTGACATTTGAGCTGAGGCGTAGAGGGTAAATAGGCATTTGTCAAGTGGACACTGCTGAAAGGGACACTGAGGGATCGTTCAGGAAAAAGAAATGACGGGCAAAGGCATCAAATTATGGAAGCCAGGGCTTCCCTGGTGGCGCAGGGGTTTAGAGTCCGCCTGCCGATACAGGGGATGCGGGTTCGTGCCCCGGTCCGGGAAGATCCCACGTGCCGCGGAGCGGCTGGGCCCGTGAGCCATGGCTGCTGAGCCTGCGCGTCCGGAGCCTGTGCTCCGCAACGGGAGAGGCCACAACAGTGAGAGGCCCGCGTACCACACACACACAAAAAAAAACATGGAAGCCCCTGAATGATTCAAGGCCTCCAAATGGGCAATCATTGTCCCTGGCCATCACTGTCACGTGCCACATGTACCATCTTTAGCAGAAGACCATCAAGATTAGGGCAGAGTGCGGCACGTCCCAACAGGTGGGAAGCCCGTCATCCAAATAACAAACCCAGTTCAGGACGCATCCCGCTTCCTACAGAGCTTCCTGCTATGGAAGGGCAGGAAGAGGAGGAAATGTCCAGCCCTGATGCCCAGAGACACTAAAAGGAAGCCCATGGACCAGTCTTCAGTGGCATCTCTCTTGGGATGAGGCATTCCCACAACCCTAGGATAATGCTATCCAGTGACAATGACCACTGAAGCTCTGGAGACCCATCCCTTAGAATGCTGTCTGCTCAGCACTAACCAAGTGCCACAGGAGACCAGAGACAGACGTCATAGGACATTGTCCCTGAGCACAAAGTCCTCACAATCTCAATGCATAGATGAGACCCATGCAGAGAACCAAGTGAGATGGCAGCGTATAACGAAGTGAGTATATGACAACTGCGGGTCATAGCGGAATGAGCTCTTCAGACGGTCAAGTCACCGGTGTGGGCTGGAGTCATCGGGGTGGGTTCAAGGAGTAGATGAGCGGGTTACGGGCTGAACCACGGAGGTTGGGTGGGAGTGGGACAGTAAGAAAGAAAGACAAAGAGCAAACCTGGGGGAACGCCATCGGCTAATGCATGAGCCTGGACACGTAGCCCCTCAGAACGGGAAGACATCCTGATGCTCGCCCATCCAAATTCTCAGCCATCACAAAACCCTCCTGCAGTACCACGACCACCTAGGCTCCTAAGCGGGTGCTGTCAGGGCACGACAGAAAGGCACCGAATGGAGAGACTCTGCAGCAGACCCAGATCTCTCTCTGTGCTGCCTCTCCTGATAGCGACATCTTTCTCCAAGGAGCCATAATCCTAAGCCTTAAAATGTTTTGCTTTGGGGCTTAGGGGACAACCCTTCCCCCCGACCCTGTATCTCAGCAAAAATACCATCCCCACCCAGGGCGAAAGCTTTGCCCTGCAGGACGGAAGCGATCGGCCTCCATCCTCGGCTTCCACATTCATGGGAATTGTTCATGCTCTGACCTGTAGCCCTGTGTGGGCTGTCAGCCGGGGAGCTGGGGCTAACGATCCCCAGAAGTGCACTTCAGGAATGAGCCCACAGCCATCTGCCTCTCCTCCAAGTAACTCGGGCCCTGGGAGAAATAAACAGCTGTTGTCCCTGCAGTCCCAGAGAAGCATGAAGTAGGGAGGGAGCAAGGAGGGGGCGGGGGGGGGGCAGCACCTTTCAGAGCGAAAGGCCCTCCCGAGAGTGTTTGAAGGTTATTAGTGTGGCTATAATCAGGCTGTTGGCCAAATGCAGGTGGAGAATGAAGCCGTTTTGATATTGCTTTCTAGAGAAAGCAGAGCCTGTGTTGGTATAATCTATGCATATGATCTCTTTCAAGTAGCTCTTCAGCTTCTTACACATCCAAGAAGCTAGGACTCGGGTCCCCTGCTAACCACAGTCAGACTGCACACTTCTCTGACCTTCAAAAGGGATCAGGGCCTGCCAGCCAGAGCCCTGCCCTCTACCTCTTCCACCGCTCTGTGAGAGTAAGTCCAAGCCACGTGGCCCTTCTCACGTGCCCAGTCCGGGCCCAGAGACCCTGTGGGCTCACAAGCACTTCTTTTCAGTTCACAGGCAGGTGGTCTCATTCTGTGGGCAATGTCCTGTGCCCAGGATGGCCAGCCCAGCCCCTTCAGGCTTCCTGACGGGACTCGACAGCGGCCTCATTTCGAGGGACGGTCTCCTGATGAGAGAGGGGTCCTCAGCGTCCCCTGTAGATGAAGCCTCCTGCCCAGGCCCTCTTCTTCTCAGGCTGCAGAAAGAGGACAGCGTGTCCCCACCTGCTCCTCCGTGAGGGTCCTTCTCTTCGTTCACAGTGCCCTCAGCCATCCATTTCTCCAAGCCTAAAGTCTGAGGCTCATTCCCTCCACCGTCCTCCTCCACAGACAATCAGTTACCAACTCTATCCTTACATCTCTCAGCCCAACCACTCTCCTCCTCCCCACTTCCACTCCAGTTGCTTCTGGTTCCCACCACAGCAGCCTACCCGGGTCCTCTGCGTGCAGTTCTGTCTCTCTCCAAGCCATTGTCCACACTGCAGCCAGAATCATCTCCCAGAAATTTCAGGTCTGACCCTCCAACACCTCTGGTCAATGTTCCATAGCTCTCGTCCTTAGGATGTTGTCCAAACGCCTTATCTGACTCTTTCTACCTCCGCGGCCTATGCTGCAGCCGTATTGAAAGTGCTCACCTAATAGGTCTGCTTTCTCTCACTAGCAGCCTTTGCACATGCTGCCGCCTCTGCCTCGAGTGCTTTCTCTTCTCCTCCCTACTCGGCTAAATCCTATTCTTCCTTCAGAGCTTGGCTCAGGGGAAGGCTCAGGTTTCCCCCCTCTCCAGGAGTCTTCTCTGATCCCTTTTTCCCCCAAGTTTGGGATAGAGGTCCCTTTTATATGGACTTGTTACAGTATATGATATGCACATCTCCCTCCCCTGCCTGTCTATGGGCTCCTTCCAGGCAAGGATGCTGTTGTAGTCAATTTTGTACCCCTTATGCCTATTACAGCATGTAACACTTAAAAAGCATTTCAAAAGCATCAAATGGTGACATTCGTAAAATAAAATAATGGAAGAGGTTGAAAGTCATTCAGTGATCCCAAGGGCCAATAGCTTGGGGTGAGTGTAGTTGGAGATTAAGATAGGAGAATCACACATGCAAATCACACGTGCAGAACTAAGAAATGTTTTCACAGGAGGTACCTTCAGCTTCAGCTCAAAGTCTCCCCTCACTTTTGATGGGTGCATTCCCCCTAGACCCATCCAATCAAATGTGTTGACTCTTGGTTCTGTGAGCCTTATCATTGACCAAGGAATAACACTTGGTAATTAGCACGTAGTGTAGGCTGACTAGTGTGGCATGAATGACTCAGCCGTGATGCCAAGACTAGGAGCATAATAGCCTCCACCCAACATAGTCCCCTTTCCATGGGGACTCTGATGTGCCACCATGTGCTTTTCAACCCTGGGTTGGGTAAAATAACCTTTGACGCAGTTGTCCACTCTAATCCAATTGGGCTGATGGGAGGGATGCAAGAATACAGTCTTCTGAGCTGGTATTCGCTGGTTTCACAAACAAGTGAAGGCAAATGAGTTAAACCCTGACTCACAAAGTAGAAACTACTCTGTCTAGCTCAGGCTTTTTCTTGAGCCAGTTTTTCTGTCAATCCTCCTTGGTGCCCCCAGTCCTCTCCAGGTCTCTTTCACAAGCTGGCAGATGTTTTCAACACAATGCTGGCAAAATGACTTACAGATGGTCACCCATATGGTGCCAGTTTGGATCTGACTCCTAGAGAAAATTCTGGAAGCCCACTCAGCTATGAAGGACACCCACTGGCTTCCTGCACTGGGTCCAAAGCTGACTGCTCATGGGGACACAGGTGGGAAACAGGTGCTTCACATAAATGGACTACCCTCTGCTAATCACCACCAATCAAGCCAGTGGTGCAGGAGAAAACAAAATGAGACAGAATCATCATCCAAGAGGTGAAATGAACTGGTAGCCAAGGAGGCAGGGGATGAGTCTGGATTCCCATAACATAAATGGTCATATGTCAGGCAGGCTTTGCTTCAGAGCAGGCCAGAAACTTGGAGACACAGTGTGGGGATCTTTAGATTTAATTCCAGTTGAGGCAGTATCTAGGGGTGTTCAGTGTATGACGTTCAAGCTAATCAGCGTCCACAACTGCCAAAAACAGACTCAATCAGCCAATCATTCAATGTTTATTGACTATCCAATATGTGCCAGGCATTTACTGAACGCCTACCACGGGCCAGGCACTATTCTGAGTCTGGGGACAGTATGGTAAATAATTACCATAAGGGCCATACTTTTTATTTTTTATTTATTTTTTTACATCTTTATTGGAGTATAATTGCTTTACAATGGTGTGTTAGTTTCTGCTTCATAACAAAGTGAATCAGTTACACATATACATATGTTCCCATATCTCTTCCCTCTTGCGTCTCCCTCCCTCCCACCCTCCCTATCCCACCCCTCCAGGCGGTCACAAAGCACGAGCTGATCTCCCTGTGCTATGTGGCTGCTTCCCACTAGCTATCTACCTTACGTTTGGTAGAGTATATATGTCCATGCCTCTCTCTCGCTTTGTCACAGCTTACCCTTCCCCCTCCCCATATCTTCAAGTCCGTTCTCCAGTAGGTCTGTGTCTTTATTCCTGTCTACCCCTAGGTTCTTCATGACATTTTTTTCCCTTAGATTCCATATATATGTGTTATGGTATTTGTCTTTCTCTTTCTGACTTACTTCACTCTGTATGACAGACTCTAGGTCTATCCACGTCATTACAAATAGCTCAATTTCGTTTCTTTTTATGGCTGAGTAATATTCCATTGTATATATGTGCCACATCTTCTTTATCCATTCATCCGATGATGGACACTTAGGTTGTTTCCATCTCTGGGCTATTGTAAATAGAGCTTCAATGAACATTTTGGTACATGACTCTTTTTGAATTATGGTTTTCTCTTATATATGCCCAGTAGTGGGATTGCTGGGTCATATGGTAGTTCAATTTGTAGTTTTTTAAGGAAATTCCATACTGTTCTCCATAGTGGCTGTACCAATTCACATTCCCACCAGCAATGCAAGAGGGTTCCCTTTTCTCCACACCCTCTCCACCATTTATTGTTTCTAGAAGGGCTATGCTTTTTAGAGACTTACATTCCAGTCAGGGGAAGACAGAAAGACAAACAAATGAGAAAATGTTAGATAAGTAATAAGGGCGATGTGATAGAGGGTAAGTGGTGGCTACTTTAGGTTGGATGACTAAGGGAGTCCTCTCTGAAAAGCTGACATTTGAAACTATAGTCTGAATGAGAAGGAGGAACCAACTAACCGCATTGGCATCAAGGAAATAGCTAGTGCGAAGGCTCAAGGTGAGACAGGTTGATGCCCAAAGACAGCTGGAATAACAGTATCCTGATAATGGGTGATCCTACAGAAAGTAAACCTCTGGCTGACAGTGGAAGTGTCCAGAAACCGATATAGGCCTGTGTCAAAAACATCACCACGTGCAGCCAAGAGAGTCTGGAGAAGGCAGGGGTTGACAGTGACTAGCTCAACAATATTCACCATTGAGATACTCAGAATTCTAGAGGGATTCACATCGGGAGTACGCTTGGCATTGGATCGTGGAGACAGGGAGAAAAGCCAGGTCTTGGGGCATTGGGTCGAGGCTACAAAGGAAGTAGGCAAGTACAGGAGAGGCTAGAGCTGAGGTATGTCTGAAGGACGGGGTTGAACCAAGCCCAGGGTCAGAATCTAGGGAAGCAGGGCTGAAAGGCAGAATAATTCAATGGATCAGGAATTCAGCGTGCAGTCATGAGTCAGATGTGAAGCCAAATAGGCAGAAATCCAAAGATCGTGGCACTTCCACTTCCAGAAAATTTGGTATAAGCCTCCTGTTGGGAGGCATCAATCCAAGACTTAACTAACCCCAGAACACTACTGACTCTCAAATCTATACTTGGCAATGTACACATTTCTTTTGAAATGTAGTCCCAACTTCCTGAAAGTCTCAGGAAGTTCAAGCTCAACTTTTCCAAAGTTAAACTCATGAGGTCCCTCCTATCCCCTTCAAATCACCTCCTCTTTTTGAAGCCCACATCCCAGTGAATGACGTCCGCATCTACACTGCTCACAACCGGGGAGCCTGGACATCATCCACTGCAGGTTTTGCATTTTCCATGAAGCAGACTCTTAGATGAAGGTTAGCATAAGGAGATGTACTAGAAAGAGCTCTTGTGATCTCCACCTGTGTAAGGGAAAGGAGAAAAGCAGGATTAGGTAAAAGAAGATGTTGAGCTGCAGTGAAGTCTCAACCAAGGTTTCAGCCAACCCCTCAGGGAGCTCTGACGCTGGGAAGGCCCTTAGAGTTGTCTCAAGGTGGGTCTGAGTTGCCGCTTCTGTACCCTAACGTTGACCTGTCATGGATGCAGGCTATCTAGGAAAGCAAAGTGAACTTGGACAAGGCAAACTGTCTTCAGCCAAGGGCAGTTCTCCCAACAGCTGGAGGAATAAGTCCTTCAGTCCTGAAGGGGTCAGGGTGATACATCAAAGCATCTACTTCTTCTCTCTTTTGCCTCATCCCCACCATCCCATTAAAGGTGAGACGTGTCCTGGGGGTCTACCTTCTCTACATCTCTCTCACCTATCCTCTTCTCTCCTTCCACCTTGCCACTAATCCAAGTCTCAAAATTTCTCACCTGGACTAGGTCTTCAATCTGCTTTCCCTGGTCCTCTCCACATGGCTGCCACATGACTGTCCTATGTTTCTGAGACAGATCTGAGCCTGTTACTCTACAGTTTAAAACCCTTCAGCAGCTATCTTCAGAATACAATCTGAGTTCTCTACAGGATGAAATTTGAATTTCAGATCATAGAACGCAAGAGCCTTCAGGACCTGGCCCCTGTTGACACCTCTGTCCTCCTCTTTCCCCACCCCCGACACCTGGACATTATCTTCAGCCTTTCTTCATGACTTAGGGTTCCTAAGTGTCCCTTTGGACACCTGACTCTTTGGTCAGGAAAGCCTTTCCAATCTCTACCTCTTTGACCTTTAGAACTCATTGCAGGGCTCACTCTGTCCTGAAATAATAGGCCCATCGCCATCCATCCACAGTCCCCCACCCCACCCCCAGGTCATCTTGGTCTTCCCTTTACCCCAGCGTTCACAGATCTCTCATAATGACCTGATGCCTTGCTCCCCTTCCCTGTGACAAACTGAGACCCTTAAGAATAAAGACTGTATCATATTCTTTATACTGTCCCCCACTACTGCCACAGTATGTGGCACATAATAGGCACTCAGTAAATACCTGATGAATGAATCAAGTGGTCAACCAATGAGACTAAGAGAATAAGTTAGTAATGTTGTCTATTTTACACCAAAACAAGATGCTTTAAGGGGTTTATCCACCCAACAGGGATATGATAGCCACAAGGAATGGACAGATTGAATCCTCGTTCCAGGGCAACAGCTCCCAGAGAGTGTTGGGACTGTGTGCAACCATGATGGCCCGTTATCCCTGAGCATGGGTTTAACATAAACTGAGGGTCAGCAGTGTCTGTGTTTCTGGTAAGCTGGTGGGCTGTGTTCATGAGAGACCCACTGTGGCTCACCTAACACTCATGCCAAACCCCTTCTCCCATGCCTTCCTGCACTGCAGAGACTGAGAACTGAAAACCACATCCATTTCTAGATCTCATGTGACCTACTTTCCACCAGACATTCGGAAAATGGAAGTGAGCATGTGAGGTGGCAGCCATGTGCTGGGAGGTCAGAACTAGGTGACAGAGGTGCTGGGATTTTTGGAAAAGCCGTGGTGGAAGTCCTACTCCCTGGTCCCTGCCTCGGTGATTAAAAAAAAAAAGTGTGTCCAAGTAGGCCCAGCAGTGAGTTTCTGCTCCAACGGTCATTGGGTGTTTCTCCTGGGTGGTTTCCTGACTCTTTGGTAAAACTGACGCCACACCTTGTAATACATCCCTTTATCCTTAAACTAGCAACTGAACAATACACTCAGTTACAAGGAAGCCTGTGGATTTTCCTTGGCAAGCGTTCATCCTGGGGGGAGAAGCAGCCATGTGATAAGCTTAACCCAGCAAGAAAACCTCTGTCATCAAAACCAAGACTCCTATCTGAATCCCATTAAGAACGAAACTGTCGGTAAAAATAGAAAGAACTGTCGACTAAAACCATGTAAACCACTGAGGCATAGTCAGCCCAGCTTGACTACCCTCCAGCAGAGAAGAAAGATGGATGCTACCCCACTTGGCTTCAAATTATTCTGCAGCTCTGCCATCCCAAAGGCTCCAAAGGCTTCCACTAGAGGGGAGTGTCATCCCCCACCAAGAGATGGCAGTGCCCCATCCGATGGCCAGTGGGACGCTCTAGAGCTCACGGGGCACAGAGCTGGAGCAGTGGCCGCGCTGGCAGTGGGAGGTTCATTTGTGAGCTCAGATGCAACGCTCCCTGGGGACTCCCAGGGGTATTTGGGCAGGGGAACATGCTGGGGTGCAGAGGTGAGACACTACCTGGGGACCCCCATAATATTGGGGGAACTCTTATCTGTGAGACCCTGTGAGATCCCCCCTGGGAGTTCCGAGAGATACTTGGGGAAGACTTGTTTGTGAACTGATGTATGGGGGTTTCCCAGGGGCTCTCATAAATGTCATCAAGTGGTCTCTCAACTGTAAGCACATGTGGGACGTGCCCTAGGGATTCCCAGAAAGACCTGGGAGGGCCTTTCATTCATGAGCTCATGGGACACATCCCTGGGGACTCCCACCTCTACGTGGGGGAACTAGTGTAAGAATATGTGAGGCACTCCTGGGCTCCAAAAATTCAGGGGGCCCTTCCCAGGGGTTAGACACTCTGCATGGTCAGTTTGAGGCAGGATTCAGGGAAATTTGAGAATTTTGACCCATGTGACCTTTTTACCCACAGGCCTGGGAGCATTTTGACATTCATTTTGATTACTGAGAACAGAACCCCTTCCCTCTCTTCCTGGGGGACAAACTTATTATTTAGGTCTGGCAATTCTTTTGTTGAGGTTGCTATCAAAACTTGCTGGCCTGGGAGCCATTTTGACCCTGTCTGGTGACCTTGCATATCACTGTTGTGCTCCATTAGGCAAAAAGTTACAATTTAACTCTCAGAAGGCAAGCTTTTGTGCTGCATTTTTTGGGGACTATGTTGCCCTCTTACTATTTACAGAAATAAATGCAAGCTTTCACAAACTAGTTGCCCTGTGTGAAGGAAGGAGTGTGCAGGGTCCCTGGGCGTCCCGGGTGCCCCATGGAGCCAGCGCCCTGCTCTCTGGTCAGCTGCCAGGGCAATTCTCTCCTCCCCTGACTCCAATGCCGAGCGCTCATCCCCTGCAAGTTCTTTGCAGAGCTGGGAAACGTGACTCAGAAACACATCTGAGAACAAAAGAGATGAATAAACAATTCACACTGGAGGAAAACCAAATGACTACTAAACACTTGGAAAGATATCCAACTACACGAAAAATTTAAGAAATGCAGCTTAAAACTAGCCACCATTACCACTCATTAAATTAGCAAAAAAAAAAAAAAAAAAAATCAAATAAGGATATCGAGAGCTGGCAGCAGCGGTATAAAGCATGGTTTTCACCTGCCACTGGTGGCGCTTTAAATTGGTGCAAACTTTTGGGAAGCAGTTTGGCACTTGATATCAAAAGCCGTTAATGTGCTCTAACTTTTGACCTTGTTACTCTGCTTCTAGGAATCTATCCTAAGGAGAAACCAGATTTCTGTAAAAGGATATGTATTAGAGTAATCACAAAAGAAAAGCTGAAACAGAAATGTCCAATAAAAAGAGAACTATTTAATAAATAATGATACATTTGTATGGCAGAATATTAACAAATAATAAGTATGTTTTCCAACAAAGTAGCTGCATGAAAAATTGCTTACAATATTAAGTTGGGAAAACACAGGGTTCAAAACCACATGGGACTATCTCACAAAAGACTTGTCTCCAAAAATAAAATCTTAGAACTAAATAAGACGATAATCCAATTAAAAAGTGGGCAAAAGGTTTGAAGATACTTCACAAAGGAAGTTATGCAAATGGCCAATAAGCATATGAAAAGATGCTCAACATCAGTAATCATCAGAGAAATGCAAATTAAACCAGTGAGTTACTACTACACACCCACTAGGATGTCTAACATTAAAAATATGCATAATACTAAGTACACTGTAAAGACGTGGAGCAACTGGAAATCTCATTTATTACTGGTAGGAGTTAAAAATAGTCCAGCTTTGGAGAGCAGTTTGTCAGATTCTCATAAAGTTAAACATACTCTTACCACATAACCTAGCAATCCCACTACTAGGTATTTAACCAAGAGAATTAAAGTATATGTCCACAAAAAACACTTGAACAGGAACACTCATCATCACTTCATCAGAACTGACAAAAACCCAAATGTTCACCAATAGGTGAATGGATAACCAAGTTGTGGCATTTACATATAAAGGAATATTACTCAGCAATAAAAAGAATACAGGGCTTCCCTGGTGGCGCAGTGGTTGAGAGTCTGCCTGCCAATGCAGGGGACACGGGTTCGTGCCCTGGTCCAGGAAGATCCCACATGCCGCGGAGCAGCTGGGCCCGTGAGCCATGGCCGCTGAGCCTGCACGTCCGGAGCCTGTGCTCTGCAATGGGAGAGGCCACAACAGTGAGAGGCCTGTGTAATGAAAAAAGAAAAAATAATAAAATAAAATAAAAAGAATACAGTATTGATATGTACAACAACCTGCAAAAATCTCACAAACATTACACCAAGAAAAAGAAGCCAGACACAAAAGTGTACTACTGTACGTTCCTTTTATATAAAACTGTAGGACAAGCAAAAATCATAATTACTTGGGGCTGGGTAAGGAAGAGGATGTAAGGATTGACTGAGAAGGGACACAAAGGAATTTTTTGGAGATGGAAATGTTCTATATCTTGACTGTGAAGCATTTGTTAAAACTCAATGAACTATATGCTTAAAAGACGTGCATTTTATTTCATTTAACTGTATCTCAATGAAGTTTTTTTGTTTAAAAAAATGTAAGTAGAGACTTCCAGTAAAAAAAAAAAAAAATGGCACATTAATTACATGCATTCTTTCCAAGTCCCCACTAAATGACAGTAAAGAAAAAAGAGCAAGTAGGGGACCCAATTTCGAAAAGATGTGGTCAAGTTGGAAATCTGATGGAAGAGTGGTAACTGACCCAGCAGGGTGATGTGTCCCTCAACCTACAGCACATTCACTGGTTGATTTGGCCAAAGGAAGAAGGACGGGGACTCAGAAACGCCAGGTGTGAATAAGGGCAAGAATGAAGCAAGGGGGTGACTGCAGAAGAAGTAACTGAATATCTGTAGGTGGAACAGTCTGTTCTCATACCCCACCATGCTGTGGCACAGAAAGCAATCAAGTGCCCCCTATGCCACCCCCAATAAAACATCAGTATGTTCGACTCTTAAACACACACACACACACACACACACACACACACACAGAGAGAGAGAAAGAGAGAGAGAGAGAGAGATCGATATAAAAAACCCCCAAAAAATTATAGGAACCCTCTAAGAAAGTAAATCAAAATTTTAAAAAACAGAAAAGATAAGGAAATCAAGGTTCAGTTGAGAAACTCCATATCCAAATATTAGGAGTTCCAGGGAGAATGGAGAAAATAAAGAGAAGAAATGATCAAAGAAATAATACAAGAAAAATTTCCAGAACTGAAGGACATGAACCTATAGAATAAAAGGACCCAAAATGCCTAGTACAATGACTGAAAAATGACCTTTACTTGGAACATTATTGTAAATTTTCAGAATACTATGCTTGAAGAGAAAATGCTAAAAGCTTCCAGGGAGTAAAAAAAAAAAAGTCATCTGCAAAGGAATCAGAATCAGGCTGGCCTCTGACTTCTCACCAGCACTGTAGGTAATGATTTCAATGTTCTGAGAGTAAACTACCTGAACCTAGAATTCTATACCTGACACAATAATCAATCTGGCGTTACGGTAGAATAGTCAAGGACTCAAAAAATGTATCACCTTCACACCAAGTTTTTGGAAGTTACTTGATGTATGGTACCCAAACAGAAGCCTAAATAAAGGAAAGAATGCGATCCATGAAAAAGAGGAACCACGCCAGGAAAAGAGTGTCAGGAAGCCTCAGCTGGGGCCGTGGAGAAGGCTCAGGGGCAGTCAGTCTAGACTGGAGCAGGATAGAGGCCCCTGGATGAGAGAGAGCTTCCAAAACAGCAAACTTTAGATTACCTGATTGGATGGAAAAGTGGGGGTGAGATAGAGAACTTGGTAAAGAAATTGACAACAAAAACGTACGCAAAACAGAGAGCTGTCCAAGCAGCAAATGTACCCTTGGAGCACTGCTTGGCTCTGCAGAGAACCGCAGTGACATAGCCTCCATGCCTTACCCACTGTTTACTGATTCTTACTTTTCCAGATGAATTTATAGGAAAGATGGAAAACTTAATGGTTGTGGACCACCATGTACATGTTGACATGGGAAAAGCCAAAGTACTGTAGACAGAAGTTGATCTATGGAATATGTGGAGGAGAGCTGAAAAAGGGGTGTGTGTGTGTGTGTGTGTGTGTGTGTGTGTGTGTGTGTATTGTGTGTTTGGTAGGGGGCGGGGTGTGGGGTTAATATCCTCCCTGTAGAAAGTGAAGGGTCAAAATAACTGTATATAGTTGATAGAACAAGAATAAAAAGATATGTTTGTTGCTTACAGTAAAAAGTAACCCACAGAGGAATTCCCACCATGCAGGAGACGAGGCCAGAGAGGCCACACCATAAGAGCAGGAAGTCTAGCAGATAATTTCTAACACTGATAAGCAGGAAATAGCGGTAGACCCATGTCAACTGGAGATACAGGCTGACATAACCACCAGAAGAAAATACCAGAAGGGCTAAAAGCAGCTGCCTCTGTGGATCAGGACTGGGGACAGGTTTTCCTCCCGAGCTCTTCTACACTTGCCATTTTTATTTAACCATGTCCACATATTACTTCACCAAAATTAAAAAAAGAAACATTTAACTAAACTATACACAGCATATGGTTGCCAATATTGTAAAATATATACAAATAAATTCATAGAAAAAAAAGACTTTAAGGAAATATAGTAGCTAAATCTGGGTGGAAGTTTTATGATGTTATTTAGCCTAGTCTTTATACTTTTCCATTTCCAATTTTTCTATAACAGGCATCCATTATTTTTATAAATAGAAAAAAATGTTATATAAAGAATCAAAATGACATTTAGGGACAACTTTTCAATGATATTGGAAATGAAGTGAAAGAAACAAATTTGCACATAAAAATGAATTTGATTATTTAAAACAATATGCATGAAAGTGGAAAGATTTAGGAAAATATTAAAGTAATTATCTTAATGGTAGAATACGGGTGATTTTTTTTCGTCTTATCTTTCCTTTTTTTCCCAACATATTTTTTTCATAATAAGCATATTAATCTAGGTTTGGCTGGAGAAGTAAATTTGATCTCTTCCATTGGCTTCAGGCCAAAATAACTATGTAATGCCTCTGGGGTGGTGCTGACACTTTGAAGGCCCTCATACTTGTGGCATTAACAGAACTAAATGCAAATGAGGTTCTCTGGTGACTGCTTCTAATTGAGCCGACTGGCTTCAGTCACCCACCCAGCATTCATCCAGTGCTTACTGTGTCCTGTGACCTGCAGGAGGGGCTGAGTGGGTATTGCAAATGGAGGGGGTGCCTGATCTTGTGTGGCAGACCAGTTTGCAGAAAAGAATAAACACCCACAGGTGAAAACAGATGGAAAATGTGCCTAGAGCTACAACAAACAGCAATCTAGCCTGAGGGATGGGTATCCTTGGTGGAATCCTAGATGGCAGGTTTCCTCTCCCCTCCTCCAACAGAGACTCTGCAGAAGCCAGGTCCCCCCTCCTCCCCAGCCCCAGGAGGTGAGCATCCTGCAAATATCCAAGATAAGGATGAATAGCAACAAACACCTGGAATTCTTCACCATCCAACCACACTTGACTCCAGGAGAGCTAGGCTTACTCAGTCTTCCCATGGAGAAACCAAGAAGCCAAAAAGAAGGAAAATCAAGAGTACCCAGAGCTCTCTCTGAAAACGCTCTCCAAGGGAAGGCTGAGAGGTTAACGGTGTTCTCTGGCCAAGTGTGTCCACAAGACTTTCTGATGATGTAAGTCACATTTATTGGCTCCCAAGTGACTGTCAACAAAAAGAAATGCATGGCCTGGACAGGGATACCTAGTACCTGTATTCCAAGCCTCAGAAGTTCCTTGGCTGTCTCTGTCTCCACCTGCAATTGCATTAAGACCAAAGTAAATATAAAAAGATGTTAAACGGAAAGTTTTGCTGAAGGCACCATGACACAATGGACATGACATTCCAATTTGGTGCCAAAATAAGACGCACATTTTTAAGGGAAGATCCAAAAATTTGTTATGGAACTCAAATTTCTCACCTACACTCACATTGAAGGCATAAAATGCTCTGGCTTTTAGAGATCAAGGGAGAGGATTTGTAGAGAAGACTAATTTAGAAAAAAAATTATTGATGTGCTGTGAACCTCACGCCTTCCAAGCGGGAGGGTGAGAGGGGCCTGTTCCTCATCTCAAATCTAGTGAAAGGGGCTTCAGGGAGACCATTGAGAAAGCTTGGTAAGTGTGCCCTGTGATTGGGGGGGACAGAGTGGACCCATGTTGGATTCCTGCCCAGAAATCTAAAAGGCAGAGAGACATGGGCTGGCTGGCTGCTCCCACCGTGGATGGAAGGAGATACTGCTGCAGCTTTGGGACTCACCTAGGAACTCCCAGAGTGTGTCTGGGCAGGGGCACCTGAATGCTTCCCTTGGACCAGATGTGAGCCAGTGGTGCAAGAGAGAGTAGGTGTGGTCACCTTGGACCCTGTCCAAGAGGGGCTTCCTCAGGGGTGAACAGTCCTCAGCAGGGAGAAGCTGAAATGATCTCCAGGTCCTATGACCTGTGAGAAGAGTTTTGTGATGAGCTGGAGGAGAGTGACCACCCTGGACAAGAGAGCTGCAGGGAACAGTCCCAGTGATGGAGAGCTTCCTATGGACCAACCACACCCAAGAAAGAATGTCAACCTTCCCTACTGCCAGTCAAGCAAGAGTGCCCAAGCCCCCCTCCTCTCTTTTCCCCTGCCTGCTCTAATTCAGGACCTTAATTCCAACTGGGGAGTTAGAAGAGGAGGAACTGAGAAAGAAAGAAGAGACCCTCTGTCCCCACCCCTTCACCACCCACAGGCTTCCCACCTGTAGTAGCCCTAGCTATTGGGTTGTGTGGAGTTTGGGTTATTACGTGGTCCTGGGCATTCTAATTTCTGAGTTGAGACAGTGTCTGGTGACTTAGCATGACTGCAGGACTTTTTATTATCTAAGAGGGAGCAGGAAAGTCATGGAACTGGCATGAATTCTCCTCTGGGGTAAGGGAAGAACTTTCCTCCATGAGTACATTTGAAAAGGACAATGAAAATGAAAATAACGTTGTTTTATACTTACATCTCAGGGATCTCGATTGTTCAAAGCCTATCACTCTCTCTGCCATGGAATCCATGGCTTCTCCAAAACCAAAGATCGCCCCTCCTTATAGCTGAACTCAGTTCCGGTCCTTTATATAGAGCAAGGGCTGGCTAATGGAAATATTCAAAGGGACAGAAGAGGAGATCCCAGAGAAAGTAAGGAGGATTGTGAATGTGGGAAACCCTGCAAAGGAAGGTGTAAGGCCGTTGGAGCAGCCATTACTGTTCTGAGGACCTGGATATTCTGTAGTACTAAGACAGGAGGTCCAGAAAGTTCTACCAGCTCTACCAGCAGCACCAAAAGGAAATAACCATGGATAGAATTACAATTTGGGGGTAAGTGGGAAGAAGATAAGGATGAAACTAGTATTTTGGTGAGCACTTTACACACACCAGTAACTTTTACACACATCATCTCATTTAATTTTTGCTACTGTCATGCAAAGTAATACCATCATCTCCATTTTGCAGAGGAGATACTGGGAATCCAGAAGTTAAGTGACTTGCTCTTGGTCATTGTCTGTCTGTGGAGCCCATCTACCTTCCACCATAACAGGCTGCCTCTCATATTGTTAAATACTTAGACAGTGACTCTAATGGGCAATGTAATGCAAGGGGCTATGGGATGCTTGGCTGATGGCTCTATGAGTGATGCCAGAAAACCAATTTTCTACCAGGACAAGGTAGGCCAAGGCCCAGAATCCGGGCCCCTGCTAAAGCACTCTTCCCACAGCCCTTTGCTGAGATAAGCAGATCCTGGACTCCCTGACCCTCATCCCCAACCACTATGTTGATTGACCCAAGGGTCAGAGGCCTATGAAGGGATCTTGTATTAGTTAGGGTTCTCCAGAGAGACAGAACAAATATGAGATTAGACATAGCTATAGATATATTTAGAGAGATTTAGTATAAGAAATTGGATCATGCAATTATGGAGGCTGAGAAGGCCCAAGATCTGCAGTCAGCAAGCTGGACACCCAGGAGGGTTGGTGGTATAGTTCCAGTCTGAGCCCAAAGGCTTGAGACCCAGGAGATCCAGTGGTATAAGTTCCAGTCCAAGGGCAGGAAAAGACCAATGTCCCAGCTTAAGGAGTCCGGCAGGCAAAGTTTCTTACTGAGTCAGCCTTTTTGTTCTATTCAGGTCTGCAACTGATTAGATGAGGCCCACCCACATTAGGGAGGGCAATCTGCTTTACTCCATCTACCCATTCAAATGTTAATCTCATCCAAAGACACCAACACAGGCCCACTCAGAACGTTCTACCGAAGTCTGGACACCTTTGGCTCAGTCAAGTTGACACAGAAAATCAACCATCATATGTCTGAAACAAAATTTCTATCCAAACAGGGACAATGGGGATTAACCAGCTCAACTGGATTCTCTCCAATACAGGGCAAGAGTCAAGACCGAGGTGTGGGAGTAGAAGCCAAAAGGTACACCCAGAAAAGCTTCCATGCAGGTGCAGAGTAAGCAGAAACCAGAGAAAGGAGAAGTTATAACAGGAGAAAAGGGCTGTGAACAGGGGGTGAGTTGGTTGATTAGCAGTGGCAGGGGCAGCTGCAGGAAGTGGAAACAGGAGTTGGATCCCCAAAATGGCAAAAGGACAAGAATTCTTGCTGCTGAGGAGAGCCTACGCTATCCAGTCCTAAAGGCCCAGCAGAGCCTGCATGTTCCTGAGCTATATTCCAATACCCAGAAAGCCTAGCAACTTAGCTGTTCTTGCCTTCCTATGAGATACCTGTCTTCCTTCAGAGGAAGCATCAGCAAATTATGGTCCGTGGGTCAAATCCAGCCTGCCACCTGTAGCAGTAAATAAAGTTTTATTGCAACACAGCCACACCCATTCGATTACAATATTTTCTATGGCTGCTTTCACACCACAACGACAAATCTGAGTGGTTACGACAGAGACCATATAACCCATAAAGCCTGAAATATTTACCCCCTGGTGCTTTCCATAAAAAGTTTGCCTTCAGGTGACACATCATTGAGCTCTTCCTATATGCCAGATGCTCTTCTCAGTGCTTTACTTGAAAAAATCTCACTTAGCTCCCACAAAGCCCCTGAGAGATTAATCCAGTCCACCCACTAACAGAATTTTACAGATGAGGAAACAAAGGCTTCCAAAGGTTAAGTAACAGTTTGCTCCAGGTCAGACGTAGTGATGGAGAATTCGAACCCGACAACCTGATTCTGGAGTCTGTTCTTTTAACCACTGAAGCTACACTGCCATCCTGCCACTGTCTATTCCATGTATCTTCACAGTGAGTTCCTTCTTAGAAGACAAGCATTTTTATGCCAGAAACATTTTAAAAAAAAGATGGTTCTGAAAGGATTTCTTTTTTTACATTTTTACCCAGTGCAGTGGCGTCCAGTGTAGGCTGATGGGCAGAGCCAGGCTCAACTGTGACTGCGGTGAGTGACTTGCTGACACTCTGGTCCCCGTGATCTGGACAGACCTGTGCAGAGTGTAGTGGATAGTCATGGGGACACCTCAGAGGCTGTGGTCACCAGTAGGAATGATCTTCTACTGTGTCAAGATTAGCCAAGGGGCCACTACTCACACTCAAGAGTGTAACACAGACATCTGGGAAGGTATGAGATGCCCCGCCAGCACCACGACCAGCAGAGAAAGAGCTAGCCACCAAGACCTGATCGAAGCAGGGAAAAATTAAGCAACTCATGAGCTGTTCTTGGTTTCTGCTTCTCCTCACAAAATTTAACAGTCTAGGACTTATTATTGCTTTAAGGAGGGTAAGCAGGGATGTAAAAGTATTTTACAGCAGTTACGCACCCATCAGTCAGAAGAGATGCTGGGCCATGGCAATGAGACAGGCTCCTGGAGACCCCCTGTGTGTCGGGTGTTACCCTTTAGCGACTGGGTTGTGCAGAGGTGGGCAAGGGCCCTGAGAGAGGAAGAAAGGACACTGGGTTGGGACACTAGGCAGGGGCGGGGGCAGCAGCCATTACCACCCGGTTGGAAGCGTTTACAATTTTGACCCACAATATGGCCTGACCTGTACACCTTAGCTGAACGTCAGCTTGGAGTGGAAATAGTCCTAGATTTTGACCCTAGAGATCAATTTAATTAGTATTTGCCAAACATTCCTGATCATATGAATCACCTCATGTGCTGGTTAAAAATGCAAGTTTCGGGCTTCCCTGGTGGCGCAGTGGTTGAGAGTCTGCCTGCCGATGCAGGGGACACGGGTTTGTGCCCTGGTCCGGGAAGATCCCACATGCCGCGGAGCGGCTGGGCCCATGAGCCATGGCCGCTGAGCCTGCGCCTCCGGAGCTTGTGCTCCACAACGGGAGAGGCCACAACAGTGACAGGCCCGCGTACCGCAAAAAAAAAAAAAAAAAAAAAAAGCAACTTTCTAAGCTTCATTGCTAGAGGTGCTAGAAGTCTGTATTTTTACATCCACCCTATAACTGTTATGATCTGATACATTCAGGAGACAGTCAGTTAATCCAGTGTTTCCCCAATACGTCTGGTGATAAGAAACAAATTCCCCAGCCCACCCTACCTCTTCTGAAGGAGAACTTCCAGGAGAGGGCCCTGGGAAGCTGAGTCACCCAGGGACTTGATCTATAATCAAGGAACATGTTAATACTGGAGATGGGACCAAGATCTAACTTTCCCGAGACAGTAGTTTGTCTCCCTACAAGCCCCCCAAATAGTGTGTGTTTATTAACCATCTATCAATTCTCAAAACAGGGTAGGATTTTTGTGAGGACAGCATCTGCGCCTTAATTTATAGAGGCGCCCAGAGCAAGTAAAGTGAACGACTCCAGTACAGTGGAGCAAAGATTCAAAGCAGGGTCCTCCTGCCCCCAGGTGTAGCCGTCCTCTTCTTCTCCCTCCACACCCCCTCCCCAGCAGGAGGCCCGCTGCGATTCAGACACACCTGCAAGAAGCAAATGCAATTCCCCTTAGTTATGGACTGTTAAGGAAACAAAAAACCTAGGTCCAACTGTGCCCCTGGGCACACTCCTGACAGTTCTTCAGTTAGCTGATTGCTTCGCCCAGCCTTCTAGAAAGATCTTAACAAGTTCTATTTATAGTTGACCCAGAGAGCTGATTCTCTCCTTCTTTGGGCTCCTGAGGCCCATATTGTTAAGAGTATCATGGCTCTGATACTCTGAGTGTGGGCAGAGTGGGGACTGAAAAACTTTTTGCTGGTTACCCAAAAGCCTTGATAATATCACACCATCTTTCGCCGGCTGCGTTAAGGAGAAACCACTTTCCTCCCTCTGCTGAGCTGCTTGCATATGTACGAGTTAATTGTCCAAACCTCAGTTTTGTTGAATTAATTGCCTCTCCAGCTGGCCTCTCCTCCTCTGGCCTAGAGTGGGAATATGAAGGACCGTAAGGCGAGGGACACCTTCTCATGTGAGGGACACTCACAGTGTGGGTACCACCACAGGGTGACTCCTGAAGGCCGGCCCCTTGGGCTTATTCTCCACCCACACATTTTCCCTTCCACCCTAAATCCTTCCAGTGCATCCAGGCACATTTCTGTGGTCAGTAGTCATGCTTGAAAGCCATCCAGAAATAGTGACTGAGTTGCCCTTACTAGCCATATTTTCGTAGCCTTTGCTAAGCATGGTGTCTTTCATAAATGATTCATGGAGCAACTCCAAGTGCATTTTATTTTCTAATAACCACCTCTCTCTGCCAGTCCATTATAGGTGAACTCTACGGAAGAGTAGTGAACCCTTATGAAAGATTACTCCCTGCATGCCCAAAATGACCACACTGACCTTAGCAATATTAATCCCTGGCCCGATTTTGCTAAATATGTCATACATATCCTCAGGTCACTGGAACTATGGTTCAGTGTGTTTTTCCATCTGTATCAAACAACCTGTGTATATGGTTTAATCATGAGTGTAAATGTGCAGGCCGAAATCACAACCTTTGATCCTAGAATTAAAAGATGACATACACTGTCCAAAGGTCATCTAATGCATCCCCCTGCGTCTCCAAAGGCATTGCATAAGTCATTCCAGACAAACTCATATGCAACCACTTGTTTAAAATAATTTTTAACCCCAGGAAGATGTCCAACCTTTTCCTGTAATCTGTTTTGTTGCTTAGCAGGTCTCATGAAGGTCCTCACACCATTGTGATGGCTTTCTTCCTTTGTCTTTAGTGCAGACGGAGAGCAGCCCACTGAAGAATAGGCTGATTTACCATCAGTAAATTATGAGATGGTGCCTGTGTTTACACTTTCATTCTCCACCAAGGCATCTGTTTATTTAATTGATGGCCTCTTGCCTTCTTTAAAGGTTACCCTGGTATTTAGCAGGGTGTTGGGAGTGGCTGAGAAGTGATCAATTATACCTGCATTTACTCTCCTCCATCACCGCTGCCATCATACAGTCCCAAACCCTTGCAGTCGAGACTCCATCCATCCATCCTGTGCTGCTTAGTTTGCTTGCCTCTGTGGAAAGTCACCACTGAAGCAATAATTGCTAAACTTAATGATCTCTCTTTGGTTTTGATATGGCTTAAACTCTAAAACATGCATGTGGGGAGAACTTGAAGGAACCAGGATTATACAGCCTAGAGGAGAAGACACTCAAGTGAACAGAATGCTGGCTTCAAGGATCTGAGTTCCTTGGAATGCCCCTGTATTCGTTTTTCTGTTCAATCGTTCTATTTTCTATTCTATTTCCATTCGTTTTTCTATAGCTGTGACAAACATAGTAACTTACAACCACACAGGTTGATTATCTTTGGGTTCTGAGGGTCAGAAGTCCTAACATCAAGGTGTCAGCAGGGCTGAATTCCTTTCTGGAGGCTCTATGAGAGAATCCACTCCCTTGCCTTTTCCAGTTTCTAGAGACGCCCACCTTCCATGACTCTTGGCCCCTTCCTCTATCCTCAAAGCCAAGAATGGCTGGTTGAGTCTTTCTCATATCACATCACTTTGAAACTGACTCTTCTACCTCCTTTTTCTATCTTTTAAGGACCTTTGCGATTATATTAAGCCCATCTCTATTTTAAGGTCAGCTGATTAGCAACCTTAATTCCCTCTGCAATTTCTCTTTGTCATGTAACATAACAGATTCTGAGAACCAGGACATGGACATCTTTGAGTTGCCATGATTCTGCCTACTGCAGCCCCTAACTGGTAGGGTTAGGGCCAGCAGGTAGAAGTTACTGAGAGTGCAATTTCAGGCCAGTCCAAAAGTTCAGGAAATAAAGAACTTTTTAATAGTCAGGACTGCCTAGAGGCAGAATTGCCTGTTATTGAAGATACTGAATCCCCAGTCCCTACAGGGCTTCAAGCATTGGTCAATGAGCCACTTCATCCTAAATGAGTGGTTACTACCTGCCAAGCACCTGCGCTAAGCACTTGTCATACCTTACATCACCAGTCTTCACAATAGTCCTACTGTATAGAAGTTACTGTTTTAGAGAAGATAAATTTATGCTCAGAGAGACTCAGATGAGACACCCAGCTCTGCCTGGTGTTAACTACATGACCTTAGGCAAGTTACTTAACCTCACCGATCGTCAGACTCCCCATCTGTAAAATGGGTAGAATAATGGAACCCACTTGGAGGGATAGTCATGAGGATTAAATGTGATAATAATAGCATCTAATTCATTGGTTTGTTAAATCTTGTAGCAAATATGTTTAGCCCAGTGCCTGTCTCATTGTAAAGGCTCAGTAGTTCTCACTATAATTCAGCACCTTACACTTAGTAGGATGTGGTGGACTCCTTGGGTGTCTACCCAGCACCTGGAAACCTTCCCCCAGAGTCAGACTATGGGCCTCAGGCAGCCATGTTTCTCCTCCATGTCCCGGGCCTCGTTGTCATGGCTGATCGGACCAGCAGGGATCACCTGACTCAAGCCCGACCAAAAGATGCTCTCTCGCAGCAATCTGGAATCTGATGCCTGACAGATATTTGACTCAGTCTCTGTGAGTTACTCTCCCTGGACTTGGTGTTGTGGGACATTCATTCTCACTGAGGAAGAGAGAATAATCAGTCTCAAGAAACAGGATTAAAGCCGTTGCCCGGAAAGGAGCTAAGAGATGGAGGGACCAGACAGCTCCCCACACCTCTCTTCCCCTCCCCTTCTGAACCTGCCCCCTTGCCACTGCTGTGTTCCTGAGATACCCATGTGTCTTCCTAACATGTTGCTCTATTTCAATGTAGTGACCTTGAGTTGGTATGTGTGTTATTTACAACCAAAGAGCCTTAACACACAGATGTTCACAAACATTTGCAGACTGTTGGAGCTGAAAGGGACCTTCAGCCCCTTTCTTTGTTTACGCATCCAGGCATCGCGGTGCAGAGAGGTTAGGAGGCTGACCCCAGGTAACACCGAACCAGAGGCAGAGCCAGGATCAGCACCTAGAACCTCCTGGCTGCCCCGGGTTGAACTCTGCCTTCCACATCTGGCTGCCTCCAAATCCTTTTTTTTTCTTCAGCTCTAATGCCTAGGGTTTGAGAAGCTAACATGACTGGAAGCAGCGTAAACCTAGAGACTGGGAAGGGTCCCAGGGTTTCAGAAGGAGTTCAAAGGAAATTTCACATTGGGAGACCAAAAAACCTATTCAAGAAGCTAATTTTGATGCAGGATCTGAGCCTCTTCCAACAGCACCTGGGTCTGCCTGGATGATGCTGGAAAACAGAGGAGCCGGGCATCGTTTGCATATATGCAAATGAGGCCTTCCACAGCTGCCCAGAAGCCACCTCTGCTTGGAGCACCCAGCTCAGCGGCTGGGGCTGCTTTCATCTGTCTACTCAGCCTTGGAAGGTAGAGAGACGAGCTTGTCAGAGCTTCCCACCAAGCTGACGAGGACACAGAATCATCCCAACACCCCTGGGCTGGAGGAGCATAGCGTCTAAACCTCCACAGTGTGAAACCGGGGCCTCTCTTCGGGCCCTGGCCCTCATCCCCCCACCCCCATTTCTCTGTTGGGCAGGAGCCGCAGGGCCCAGTCTTTGCTGGCGGGAGAGCCGCACTCCTTCTGGGGCTCAGACATCGCCCTTTCTCTGGCCTCTAAAACCACCGAGGCTCATCGCTTCTCCTCTGCAAGGCCTTCCCTTCACTTGGGAACGCAGGGAGAAGGAAGAGACCAGACAATTGGCCTGAGGTTGGGAGGCCTGACCTGAGCCCCAGCTTGGCCATTGGACTCCCTGTCACCTGGAGCAAAGTTCAGCTTCGGTTTCCCCTTCTATAAGGTGGGGGAGGGGGGCAAGGAGCTTAGAATCTGTGTTCCTAGCCAAGGAGCTCCTTCCCCAACAAAAATGTAGATGGACTGCCAATCAGTCACAGCTGTGCTGCTATGACTGCCACAGCATTGGGGGAGATGGGGGGTCCGTCAGCCTCTCCCCGACCTGTTCATCTCACAGAGCCCCCAGGTCTGTCAGAGCACATTTTGAAAACCACTGGGGGCTTCCCTGGTGGCGCAGTGGTTGAGAATCCACCTGCCAGTGCAGGGGACGCGGGTTCAAGCCCTGGTCCGGGAAGATCCCACATGCTACAGAGCAACTAAGCCCGTGTGCCACAACTACTGAGCCTGCGCTCTAGAGCCCGCAAGCCACAACTACCGAGCCTGCATGCAGCAACTACTGAAACCCGCACGCCTAGAGCCCGTGCTCCGCAACAAGAGAAGCCCGCACACCGCAACGAAGAGTAGCCCCTGCTCGCCGCAACTAGAGAAAGCCCGCGTGCAGCAACAAAGACCCAACGCAGCCAAAAAAAAAAAAAAAGAAAGAAAACCACTGGGCTGGCTGGTCCCTAAGGTCCCTCCCTGCTGCCCAAGTCTGTGATTTCAAAGCCAGTAAAGGCTGCCCGGCAAGTGTGGGGAAGAAGAGACAGTGGGACTGAGGGGGCGAAGAGGATTTGAACTAACGGCAACACCCAAGACCAGCCAGCCAGCCCTCAAGTTCGTGTTTGTGGAACTGCCCTCAGGAAAATCCTGGTGGAGGCCCTCAGCCTCCATCCACATCAGCCAGGCCCCAAGGCCCTGGGAGGACTTCTGAGCCCGAGATGGCGGCAGAGGAGGGCCTGTCCGCCTCCTGTGCTCTCAGGGTCCTCTTCTCTTTCCCTGGCTGCCGCCCACACACACACAGACACTCTCACTCACTGCTGCCTTCAATCTCTCTCCCTCCCCACTCGCCCAGCCCAGCCCAGTCCCTCCCTGGGAAAAAGCTTGAACAATACCTGGAGAAGGGGATCAGGTATCCTGGGGGGACTGGCCCCTACAAAACACACAGATGGTTAATCCCTGGGCAATTCTGGGCTTTCCTTTCTTTCCTTCCCCCTCCCTCTCTCCTCTCTATTTCCACTTCTGGGCCAGCTCCCAGCATCACTGTTCTCCTGACAGACATCCTTTTCAGAAGAAAAGGCAATTAGCCCTGGATGACAGTTAACCGGCTGTGGGACCCAATGAGTCACTGTCGCTCGCCAGGCCTCAGTTTCCTCATCTGGGAAATGAAGGCGCTGCATGGACAAGAGGTGTTTAAGCTCTGGGGATGCTTTCTCATCCCTTTGAGAACCTGAGGCAGACAGACGCACACACGCAATTTTATAGCCAAGTCGGAAGCCCATCCACGGACTAGAGAAAGGTTATCCAAGGGTCCTGACCACACTCAAGTTCTGAGTCTCGGAGGCTGGGCCCAGCTGCCTGATACCACGCTAGCTACACCTCTCCTGCCCTGGGCTGCAGACCCCGAAGGATTCACAGGAGGACGGGGCCAGGCCAACTGCACCCACGCTGGCTGTTCCAGCTCCCTAGCCTCTCCTATCCCCACCCGTGGCAGGAGGTCTGCTGCTGTGCTCCCGGCACAGTTTCCCCAGCACTCATCTGTAGCCCTCCCGCAGCCTGCAAAATCCCCACGAAAGAGGAAGGGGGAGGGGGCCCCTCAGTAGACAGGGCGGGGGGCAAAGGGCTGCAGCCTCCCGCTCCTCCTTTTCAACCCCAACCCCCTGGCTTGGGCACACCCGCTCACACACCCTTGGCATCTGGCCTTGGCCCAGGAGGTCTGTCCTCTTGAAGTCAACGGCAGGCTCTAACTGACAGGGCCCTGGTTGGAGAGCCAGGGACCTCCCTCGCCCCTCCTCAAATCCAGCCTGCTCAGCGCAGTTCACAGCACCCCCTGCTCATGACCCTTTAGAAGCTCTCCATCGAAGCTCCCAGCTCCGTTCTCTCACTGAAGGCTTTCTAGGACAGACTGCAGCCCCAGGCTTTCCTGCCTCAGCTCCTAAAACTCCTGTCCACACTGGTCAGCATGGACGGCCAGCCACATTTTCTTGTCTCCACACATGCCTGGAATAATCTCTCTCCCATCACCTAATGTCCCAATTAGTTGAAATGCCACCTCCTCTCTGAAGCCTTCCTAGCTTTCTCTCCAGTTGGAAGTCCTCTCCCCCTGAACTCTCGTGGCACATTATCTGATGCCTCTATGGCCTCTGCCACATTCCCCTCATTTCTGTGAGTAACCTTGACCGTATGCGACCATACAACTATTTAGTGGGCATCTATTGAGTGCCAGGTACAGGCCAAGTGCTTTACCTGAGTCATTTCATTTCACCTTCCTACAAATGCAAGATAAAACGTAGAGGTAATTATCTCCATTAAGAGACAAAGAGGCAAAGCCACATCTCTCTGACTCCCCAGCCATGTACTTTCCTTGGCCCTATTGTGCCGACTAAGTTTCTTAAGGGACAAGATCTTATTCACCTTTTCTCCTAGATGGAAGCTTTTGTCACAGCTGTCATTAAATGGTGGGAGAGAGGGTGGTAGGAGGAGAAAGGAGAAGGACCCTATGTGTCAGGCACTACACACATGCCACTGTCTTCAATCTTCACAGCAACTCTACAAAGTGGGTGTCATTATACCCATTTTACAGATGAGAGAACTGAGGCTCCCAGAGGTAATGTAACATGCTTGCCAACAGTGACTGTGAGTGACAGTGCTAGTCTTCCCTCCAAGCATTCTCAGGCTCCAAAACCCCTCCACCAAATATTTCAAGTTTCACAGTGTTCACTGAGGCAGCAATGAGCTTTCCTGGTGCCTCCCTCCAGTCCACAAATGGGCCCCCAAGTGTTAGCGTCCAATGACTTTTTTTTCTTTTGGCTGTGTTGGGTCCTCATTGCTGCACGCAGGCTTTCCCTAGTTGTGGCAAGCGAGGGGCTACTCTTTGTTGCAATGCATAGGCTTCTCACTGTGGTGGCTTCTCCTGTTGTGGAGCATGGGCTCTAGGCACATGGGCTCAGTAGTTGCAGCACACAGTCTCAGTAGTTGCAGCACGTGGGCCCTAGAGCACGTAGGCTTCAGTAATTGTGGCACGTGGGCTCTAGAGCGCAGGCTCAGTAGTTGTGGTGCATGGGCATAGTGGCTCTGCAGCATGTGGGATCTTCCCGGACCAGGGCTTGAACCTGTGTCCCCTGCATCGGCAGGCAGATTCTTAACCACTGTGCCACCCCGGAAGTCCCGAGTCCAGTGACTTTTGTAATTGAAATGTATTTTCTTCCTGACTTCCATTAGGTAATTGGAACTGTATTCCCAGGGATAATAATTTTGGCCTCAAGACATAACTGAAAGCATACAGGACAGTGTATATTTTTAAATGGCATAACTAGAGGAAAGCTGATGATTTTATGGCACAACAAAGGCACACAAAGAAGAGAAAGGGAAATCTCTCCCAGCAGCCTCAGAAGCAGCGGATTAAAGTTCCACAATCAACTTGATGTACCTGCATCTGTGGAATAACTGAATAGACAACGAATCATTCCAAATTGAGGAGGTGGACTTCGAGAGCAAGATTTATGATTTTTTCCCCTTTTCCTCTTTTTCCGTGTGGAAGAAAGGCTCTTGGTGCTGCAGCCAGGAGTCAGTGCTGTGCCTCTGAGATGGGAGAGCCAACTTCAGGACACTGGTCCACAAGAGACCTCCCAGCTCCACATAATATCAAACGGCAAAAATCTCCCAGAGATCTCCAACCCAACACAAGCACCCAGCTTCACTCAACGACCAGCAAGCTACAATGCAGGACATCCTATGCCAAACAACTAGCAAAACAGGAACACAACCCCACCCATTAGCAGAGAGGCTGCCTAAAATCATAATAAATCCACAGACACCCCAAAACACACCACCAGACGTGGACCTGCCCACTAGAGAGACAAGATCCAGCCTCATCCACCAGAACACAGGCACTAGTCCCCTCCACCAGGAAGCCTACACAACCCACTGAACAACAAAGGCACAACTGGAAGATCTCCCCAGAAGCTGCATCCACTCCTCTCCAAAGTCAGTTCTAGTTGGAGGAAGATGGGCCTTAATTCTTATCTAGTCCTTTAAAATCAAAGAGTAGTTACAAATCACCAGTTTTAAACCTTGTACTTTTCGGTGCTCTTTATCAATGGCTTTAGCGTGTGGTTGTCTGTTTAGGGACTAATGTAATAACGTATTTTTTCATGGTCCTTCATGAGCTCTTTAAGGAAAAACCTGGTCTTTTTACCCCAGAGAAGCATAGAGATCATTTTCATAATTTATTATTTCTTTAAGTGCAGAGTGGATTTCCCTTAAGAGGAGCACAGCGTGGCCCACTTAATACAGATCCTGTGAATAATGCAGTGGGACTTGAAGGATTCAGGTTTTAAGTGGGCTGTAGTCACCCAGCCGAGAGAGATGAGTAAAGGCCCAGCCACCCAATCCTTCCCATCCAACAGAGCCGCCTTCTCCCGACAGGGCCCAAGGCCCAGGGCAGATCTGCTGCTAATTTTGCCAGGGCCTTTCCCCAGAAGGAAAAAGACCTATGTCTGAGAGGCAGACTGTGCTCCATACCCCACCCTATTTTATTTCCTCTGATTTGCTCATTCATTCACTCACTCACATATCCACCCATCTATCCATTCATTCATTGAATATAGACCAGGGCAGTTGGGATTCCACCGTGAATAAGACACAGTCTGTGCCAATGAGAAAGCTCGCCAATGAGGCAAGGAGTGCCAGGCGCTATAGAGGGGTGTGTACCTAACATGGTGGAGCCTCTGAGGATGGCTGCTCCCTGGGCAAGTCAGAAAAGGTTCCACAAGGAGAGGGCTGAGTTGAGCCTTAAAAGTGTTTGCAGGTGGAGAGAGTATGAGTGCAAGAGGGTGGGGAGTGGAGGACAGTGACATTCTAGATAGAACACAATTCAGATACGCTGACCAAAGACAGAATGGAAGGGTGGAGAAGCTCTGAGTAGCTGTGGGAAAGGAAGATTGTAAGAAACCACCTAGAGAGGATAGAGACTAAGATGTAAAGAGCTGAGAGTAGGATAAGGAGCTGTCCTTCAGGAGGGTGCATGGAGGGTGGGGAGAAGGCGTAAAGGTTGCAAGGATCCAAGCCCACATTCCAAACATAATGACAGGAGAGCTGCTGGAAGACCTCAGACTCATCTCTCGCAGGTTAAGGACTCAGAGCCTCCAACATCAGCTCTCATCTGCAGAAGAAGGCCCCCTGTGCAGTCTTGATGGCAACTAGGGCTCCATGGAAGAGTTTGCCCTAGATCTGGGAGGCAGCCTGGGTCCCAGGGCCTAAGACACAGGTCCTGGACCAGCCCAGTGTCCCTAGAATAAAGTGGCAGGGGGTCTTTGCCCCCATCGTCCTCTCCATTTGGAAGGCCCACTCCCAAATTCCAGATCACTGCTGTCGAAGTCCTGCACATCCCTCTCTGTTCTCCTCCAATGCACCCAGGCTTTCTGCATCTGTTCTCCCCCACTGCGTACACTCAGGACTATACATCCTTCATTCCATCCTGAATTACAGCCACCTGTGCACATGCCAGCCCCCTCCGCTGGCATGCTGTTCCCATGGGAAGGTTCTATTGTTGATACAGAGCTCTACGTGACCCTCAAGGCTGCAGCCCACAGTAGACGTTCAAGTTGCATTAATCAAACTGGCTTAGATGACCCCTCTGAGCATCTCCATGGACACAGAGCACGCAGAGGTGTGAGGGGATCAGAAAGGGGAGGTGACTGAGAGACTGGCCCTGTGTCAGGCCCTCCTCAGCCCCCCCAGCCCCCAGGGAGGCTCTGTGGAATTGTGTTTTCCCTCTGTTTGGGGTTGAGCCTGTGTTTAGTCCCTGGAGGGGCCGGCATTATTCTCCTCAAGGTTTCAAGGGGGTTGAGAAGCGTTTCATGTTTCTCTGTTTGGCAAATAGTTCATCCCCTGCCTCCCCTCCCAGGAATCAGGAATCTCAGAAATTAAAGCCAGAGGGATTCGGGTTTCTTTCTGAGGAGGGGCTGCCACAGCAGATGCCAGTCGAGCCAGGAGGTGGTGGTGCAGGTGGGGGGCACAGCGCCTTGGGTTTTCTCTGCGGGGGTGGGAAGTGAAGGAAGGAACAGCTCTGAATAAAAAGCCCCGGGGCGCGGAGGGCAGGCTCCGGTTGCCTGCTCCTGCCAGACCCCTTTCTTTCAGAGCAGGGTTGGGACCACAGGGACCAAGAGCAGCCATTCTGCTCCCTCCTGGGGGCACGTTTCTCTTCTGGCGGAAGGGAGAGAGAGCAGGCACGGCACTTGCTGCGCTGGAGAGGGGGCTGGAGGCGCGAGTCCCAGCTGAGAGCGGCAGGCCCGGCCCAGATGCCAGCAGACAGGGATGGGGCGCTGCGGGAGGGACGGGGCTGAACCGGGCTTCTGAGCAGAGGCTCGGAGATGGGCGGGCGATGGCGTGAGCGGCAGAGCTGACACCTGGATCTCCGCTTGCCTCCCCCTGGAGAACACTTTAATGAGGCTCAAAGCTGTAATATCACAGAACGAGCATTAACAATGCTAATTACCTAAAGTTTAGCCCGGGAACGTTCTCAACCCACCCGTCTTGGGAACACACTGTTGTTCCGGCCCTGCTGGAGCATGGATGGGCTGAGGCATGTGACGGAGGAGCTGACAACAGAGTGCCAGTGCGGGCCAGGGTGGGAGGGAGGCGCGGGGCGCCGGGGGAAGGGAGGGTAGTGTGAGCTGCAGGCTGCAGGGACCCCCAGCAGAGGAGGAAGTGAAACCTCCTGGTCGTGAAGGATGTTCCTCCGCGCTGCTTAAGAGAAACCCAAGGGAGAAGCGCCCCTGCCTGTCAGGCCCACTTTGGGGAAAGCTGGGAGCAGAGACTGTGTCCATTTGTGTCCAGGCAGAGGGTGGTGGGCCCACGACGGCCTCCCGCAGCCTCAGGGGACACCCCTCGTGCCCCTCCTGCCATGAAGCCCAAAGGCGTTTTCCCATTGTTGTGTGTGTGTGTGTTCAAAGCAGCTGAACAGAAGTTTATGAAATGGATGAAATCAGAGCTGGTCAACGTCTGAGTTCAGGTTTGGGGCTTAGGACCCTTTTATCCACCCCTGCCCCCTGAGGCCCCTGGACATCTCTAAGGCCCCTTCCAGAAGCCTAGGCCTCTGCACTTGGAGAAAGAGTGTTGTACAATGACCTAGACTTCCAGCTTCATTGTGTCTGGCATGAAATCATGTCCTTCCCAGGGGCTGCTTGGAGTCAGGCATTGTTGGACGCCCCGGGGCCTCTGACCCAGGCCAGGAGAACGCACGGATGCTTGCACGGGTACCTACCTGATCTGTTGGCTCCTTACCCAAGCCTGCCTGAGTCTGGGAATGGCTTTATAGACACTCACGCCTGTATCTACAAAAGGTCACCCAGGGAGATAACGCAAGACTGAGACCTTCCGACTCCTTTCTGCTCCCCCAAGGAGGGGAGCTCACACTATCTCTGTCACAATGCCACCCCCTTAGACTCTCTAACATGAGGGGTTATCCCACTGGTCACTCCTTAGTCCCCCCGCCCCATGCTTTTTCCTCTCCCCAAGGAAAGAACAAAGGAAATCCATTCTGCTCTGAATTTGCCTGAACACAATCTGGGTCCCTCCGGTTTCCCCCTCACTCCTCCATCCCTGCGACCCCCTAGAGCCACATCAGTGTCTGGTCTGTGTTAGATCACTTTCCCAGGCCCCAAGACCCATTGCCTCCCCTGAAGCCCTCTCTCAGCAACTGTGGATTGAGACTGCGATGCAAAGCTGGTTCCCTGGGGTCAAAGCAGAAACATCACAGCCCCCCATGCGGATGAAAGGCCTGTGCGTGGGTGTTTGTACCACCTTTTCCTGCCTGAACTTGGTCACAAGCCTGAGTCCCCCCGCTGCTGGAATGAGCAACTCAGCATTGCCAGCCCAGCTCCCACCTGACACCACACCGCATGAAGGCCTGGCCTTTCTGCTCTGGCCCCTGGGCGGGCACATCACTCCCTCCGCAGAGACGGCCCACCGACCCGCTCGACAGCCCATGTCTGCAGCCACAATCAACAGCTCCTCTGCTAGAAAGAACCGCCCTACACTCTGCTTGGAAGGGAAAGCCTGGAGGCACACGATGACTTATTCAAGGACAATGGAGAATTTAATCAGCAAAGGGACTGAAAGAGACCTCGTCTTCCCCTGCTGCCATGTCCACCTGTGTCTTCAAAAAGGCACGAGCAGACTCTGACTAACAGCGCACTGACTGAGACCAGAAGTCCCTGATCGTGGCCTGGCTCCCCGGATGTCCCCCTGGGCTGTGTCCATCAGATGTCGTATTATTATTACCTGTGTGGTTCATAAGCCCCGTGGGAGTGGGGTCTTGCTTCTCTGCTGTATCCTGAGTGCCTAGCACATGCTAGAGGCTTTATTTACTTATTTACCTTAAATGTGTGTGGGGGAAACTGACTCCCAACTTGCAGCCTCCGGAAACCACTTCCACATGGTTCAGAAGTCCTGCCCCCAGAGGCTGTTCCTTTGTGGAGGTCGCTAAGCAGGCTTGGGGACTCTCAGGGCGGATATGCCTCCTGCAAAGCCTCTTGCTCCTTACCCTGGGCAGCCACCTCACTGCCTTTGATGGAAGGAGGGGCAATGACTCAGCTGGCTTCTAGATGGGTCCTGAGGTCCCTCCTTCCCCCACCGCGTCCCCACCTCAGCTGTGAGTCATCCTGAGTCATCGGCCTCACCTCCCCCAGAAGCTCCGGGGGCTTCTCTTCAGGATGCCCTGCCCTGGTCCCAGAGGGCCCCTCAGATGAAGCTCATGGCGGTGCTGCCTGCTGTGCCCGCGAAAGCCGCCGTGAGCGTGGCCTCCCTGGAGCCTGTGTCTGACGGGGTCAGAATTGCATCCGCAGGAGCCACTGGGACCTGGAATGTGTTGCTTTCCGGGTCTCCTTGCAAACATGTAAGCTCCAGTGTTTCTCTGGAGCCTGACACACAGGCGCACGTGTGCTCACACACACGCACATGCACGCATGCGCTCACACGTGTAGTCCCACTGGACACCACAGAATGAAAGGGCTCTACTCACACAGGCTCTGTACATTTGCAATGGATTTTTAAAGATGGGGGTGGCGGGGGGTGGGGGGGAGAGAATAACCAAAAGTTGCCAGGAGTTTTGAAGGCTTTTATTTGTTTCCACATTCTCTAAATTGCAGACAAAAAGATTCGCTACGTAGATCATCAACACTGCTAGCCAACCACAGAACGAGGATACAACCACAGCGAGGAAGGGGCAGGGCCTGCGACTCAGTCTTTGTGGACGTGCAAGGGCTCCACGGAGGGGCTGAGGTCCAGGGGTCCCCAAGATAAAGGCTGCTCGATGCCCACTTCAACTTGGCTACGGGACTTAACATCTCCCAGGTGCCCCTCCCAGAAGCCGCTCAGGACAGGAGGAAGGCGCGGGCAGAGGGAGGGGTCCTGGTTCACGGGCAGTCCTCCCAGCCAGCCCTCTTCTGAAGGAAGCAGTGGACTCCACTTCTGGGCAAGTCCTCCTCAATGGATCCAAATCCAGATGTGGGCTGTTTCCAACCTGGAGATCCTCCCGGAGACTCACAGTACACCCGCTCTCTGGGCAGTCACAGGACCCACGCGTCCTCTCAGGACACTGGGAGACGTGGCGCAGCCTCATCTCCGATACCGAAACACTGAGAGACCTCAAAACATCCCTCAGACAGGGCAGAAATGTCACAGCACTTTTCACACCAGGAGCCACAAAAGAGTGGAAACTTAACACACAGGAGAAAGGAGCAGCCCCGGAAGGCAAAGGAGAAGAGTGGAGCACACGCACCTACGGGGGTGACGATCACCTGAGATCGTCAGGGGATGGGGGCTTTTGTTTGTCTGTTGCTTTTTTTTTTTTTTTTTTTTTGGCGGTACGCGGGCCTCTCACCGCTGCGGCCTCTCCTGCCGCGGAGCACAGGCTCCGGACGCGCAGGCCCAGCGGCCACGGCTCACGGGCCCAGCCCCTCCGTGGCACGCGGGATCCTCCCGGACCGGGGCACGAACCCGCGCCCCCTGCATCGGCAGGCGGACTCCCAACCACTGCGCCACCAGGGAAGCCCCACTGTGGTGGCTTTTTACAGGAGCCAACGGAGATCTCTCCTTCAGACCATTACACACAACTCCCTAAGTCTGGAGCCCATCTCTCTAACCTTGTGAAAGCTGTGTCTGCCTCAGCCCTGGACACTGTCAGAGCACCCGAGCAGCTCAGGGCTGGACGACTCTAAGCTGTCTCATCAGTGGGAGGAAATGGGGTATTGGATCCCAAAGTCCAGTGGGGAGGGAGTTCGAGGGAGCAAACAAGGAAGACCCTTGTTAGCAGGCATTTCTATTGCTGGAGGTCAACTCTCTTGGCCATTCTTTTATGACTAAGAGTTTTAGAAAGGGTTGAGGCGGCGGGGGTGGGGGGGGGCGGGGGGCGGGGATGGGCACAGTGAAAGAGACAAGAAAGCATTTCGGAATGACGGGGATACACTGTGAAAATGGCCTCCTCTCTTGTGCCCACACCTGCAAGAAATGACCCCGAATTTGCATCTTATCTGCAGGTCTAGAGATATAAATGCATCCTCGGCAACTGGAGATCATTGGAACATCTCCTCCAGGGGTCCCCTTTCCAACCACAGCCCAAAGCAATCTGGGGACAGTAAATGCCTGAGGCTGCGAGGCACCCACGGCCTATTCACCGGCTGGGACAGGCAGTGTGGAAGCTAAACGGACCCATTCCCAGGTTCCTCACGCTCTGACTCAACCGGAGCCTGCAGAGGCTTCAGCTTCCTGCCGTCCCCTCCTGAGGGACCCCTTCAGCCTTCCTATCCCAGGGGCCACAGCCCACCCAGAGGAACCCCAGGAAGCCCACCAAAGCCACCAGAATCAGCCTCTCTCTGAGGAGAAACACAGTGGGGCTTTAGGCAACTACGAGAAGAAAATCAATTTCTCTAGGCTTCCTGGCAGAGATGTTCCACTTTTTGGCTCTCCGAGGGGAATGCTATCGAAACCGGGTTTTAAAATTGCCCTCAGTCTAAACACATTTGGGAAGGGAGGCACAGACCTGTCTGAGGACTTGTTCTGGCTCTCGTGCTGGTGGACTGTGTGACGTGGATGGGACAGCCTCTCCCCCAGGCCTCCATTTCCTAATTGGTCCAGTGGGTCAGCATCAGGCTGGGAAGGGGTCTGAGCAGACTGGATTCGCAGCCTGAGAGCAAACTTGAGTGGAGGTGGAGGGGAGACCGTCTTAGGGCTCAGCCCACTGGGCCAGCGATGTCCACCCTTCATGGAGCCTTGGCCGGTGGGGGTGGGGGGTGGGCGCTGTGAGCTCGGGTCCAAGGCCAGCTGCCTGGGGGCCGTGCTGCCAGTCTGGCCTGGTTGGGATCCAAGTCAGATGGGCTTCCCCTCCCTCCTCCCGCCAGCAAAAGAGACTGGTGAAGCTGGGTCAGTCGGAAGAGCCTCGCCCACAGGCTCTCAAATGGATGGATGGATCAAGTTCCAGAATGCATTGCGGGTTCTCAAGCACTTTAAAACCTGACTCCCGGCCAGGCATCATGAAAGCCTCGTGTCCCTGGACTCTCCACAGAAATCACCAAAACCGCCTGCTGGGAGCCACGTGCCGTCCAGGGAAGAGCCTGCCCCCAAGAGAAAGCGCAGGCTGCTTTAGGCCATCTCTGAGCTGACACCTACCCGGAGGCAGACATGTGCCTTCCCCCAGCCCAGGCGCTCAGCCTGAGAGCCAACTTGGTGCGGCTTCCTCAGCTGGAATCTGGCTGTGACATGTGCAGAGGAAGCGGGAGCTGGAGCAAATGGCCAATTTCTGGTGCTGTCAATACAGACAACGGGAGTCTAACGGAGCGTGAAACTCGGATCTGACGGACACCTGGCCAAAGGAGGGCATAGGAGATTTACTGAAAATGCCTTCGCGTCGCCCACCCGCACCAAGCCAGAAACGCTGCACAGCTGAGACAGCCTGGCTGGGGTCTCCACGGGAGTCCACCCAACCCATGCATGAGGCCCCCATCCCACCACTATTCATCTCTGCTTCCTCCAGTGGGGACTGGACTAGACCATTGCGTGGGTCACTTTCCACCTCTGACCAGGCCCTGCCAGTCGCACCTGCCTGCCCGCCGTCCCAGGAGTGGAAAGGCAGCATCTGGAGGCACAGGCTCAGAGTCCCTCTGGCTGGTGACATACTCCAGCCCAGGTGGCTTCATCGTCTCACTCCCGTTCATGTTAAGGATGCTCGTCTTCCAAGGGCAGCCAGTGCTTGGGAAACTTAAAAGCAACCAGGCTGAGGTCAACTGCTCTCTTCTCCCCAACCCCCAGAGGGTGAGAATAACTGGACACCTAAGCCTCATCCTCTACTGATGAACATGGGTCCCAAACAGAGAGACCCAGACACACATACACCTTCCCTGATGGCACACCAGGGTGACCAGGGTCCCTTGGGGGAGTGTAATTTTGGGGGCTGAAAAGCAGCAACTTTGGGCCGAGGTGTGCTTTATTTCCCCAGCACATCTGGGGAAATACCCGGCCAAGTGTTTTAGCCAGCACCAGCCTGCCCAGCAACCAATCATGGCAGGCAAGAAGTGTGTTCATTTTCCTCTGGAGGAAAGATGCCCAGAGTGGGCCAACATGGCACATGAGGGGTGGGCGAGGATGGACACACTCCCTTTCCCGGTCCAAGGCACAAAGGCTCCCTAAGCATCTGAGCATTTCTTGCCAAAGCGTGACTCTCTGCTTTCCCAAATGCCACATGGACCAGATGCATCGGTGAGCCGGGACTCTGCCTCCCTACCCCGCCTCTCTCCAGCCACCTGCCCCCACCGCCTCTGCTCTGGGATTGTTCTGTTTTCATGCTCTCACTCACATATTTGTGTTCCTTTCCTTTTTTACTAGTACCTAATTTGGGCCTCTTCAACTACGTGGTGAAAATGTGCAGGGGGGTTATTTTCTTTTTCTTTTGTGCTACTGTTTCTTTCCACCACCACCCAGTCCTGCAACATCCGGCATGGCAGGAGGGACGGGGGTGGTGGTGGGGGGGGAAGGTGCAGGAAGGGAGAAGGCTGGATAAGAAAGAGGAGAACCAAGGTCTCGGTGGGGAATGATCATGAAAGGGCAACGTCAGTAAAACCCACAGCCCCAGTTCTACCTATAAAATCTTTGCAATCCCTTAGACAAAGCAGAATCGAGACTTTTTTTTCCAGGTTCCCAACTACTGCCAAACATCTTCCCCAAAGAAGCAGTGGAGAGTGAAGGGGAGAGATGAGAGAGTCCTTGCAGCCAGTGGTTTTCCAAGCACGAGGCTCCCTTTTCAACTCCCTGTGGTTGTGCAGGGGCTAGAAGCTGGGGGAGCCAGCCTGGGAGAACCCGGGGGAAAGAAAGCATCTTGTCTGGCAGCTCCTGGTTACTGGCAGTTCTCCCTCTTGTCCTGGAGCAACACATAAGGTTCGCTTTAGTTCGTTATGCGAGGGGTGCGTGCGTGTGTGTGTGTGTGTGTGTGTGCACATCTCTGTTCTCATCATCCATATTAATAACATTGATAGGAATGATGGGGTGCAGAGAGGCAAGCAAACGGGATGCAGTGAGTGTGAAGATAACCTGGAGACTTGAGGGGTCGTGTTGCTGAGGGAGAAGAGAGGTCCTGGGGGCCCACCTCCCCCCCATTTCCTACAGCGACCACTTACCCCTTCATTTCCCCACCACAGCAGCCTTTTTTGCCAGACTGGGTTGGTACCATCCTGAATGGCCACTCTGCTCGCTGCCTGGGCTAGAGGTCAGGATTAGTCATTGTATCTCCTGTCAAAGAGGGTTCTGGCTGCCCGCCAGTCCCGGTCCCTGCCTTCCTCTGGCCTGCCTGGGAAATGTCACCATCAGCACAAATACTTCCTTCTCTTGGCGGGGCCAAAGAGGGGGAAAGCCTGCAATGACCCTCTTTCAAAACACTGGAGCGAAGACAGGGAGGGGGCTGGGAACACAGGCCGTGAGCAGGGGCGTCCCTGCGCCCTCTGACCCCCGTCCTGCCCCCTCAGCCATCTGAGGGGACACGACCAGGGCTCACTCAGAGCCCAGAGCGCCTCCTCCGGGAGCCCGGCCCCTTCCGAAGCTTTCCGCTCACACAGGGAGCCCCTGTTCCTTCTGGGCAGGCCCAGACCCTTCCAGTCCCAGTCCCCTGCAGGCGCTCCCTGGGCCTCTCTTCCCAGCAGCCTGGGGAAGGCGCCATGCAGCCAACGCTTCCCAGGAGCCGCTGCTGAGAGGCTCAGGGGGCGTCCCTGCTCTCACAGCCAGGGCACCCGGGCAGGCAGCACCCAGGGACATCTTCCTCTCCCTCTGGCCTCCCTCTCAGAACAATTACCTCAGCTGTCCCACCTCCTTAGAAAGGGACCCAGCTCCCCAGGGTCAAAGCCCCGCTCTAGCTGCCTCAAAGGCCCTGAACTAACCCATCTGTTCTGCTGTTTCTCCCCCCCACCGCCCCGTCCAGGGCTGGTGGCTGCAGAGAATCATAACCAGACCCCCAAGCCCTCGAATGTTCAGGAACTCAACCCACTGACAGCTGCAGAGCCCACCTCTGACCACTGACCAGTGAGACCCAAGGAAGCCAGCAGGGCTGTGGGCCCAGGTGGGGAGGCTTGTAGGCCTGAGGCAAATGAAAGTATCTGTGCTTCCCACCACTTCCCCATTCCTCACCTGACATCCAGAGGAATCCAACAGCATCCTTTGGGGGTGGGTGGGGGGGTAAGATCGCAAAAAGGGGAGCACACAGCAGGGGTAGGAGGAACCCCATCCACTTTGCCGGGCGGTGGGGAGGACCGGCCAGGTGCCCCCTCTCTTGGTGTCCCAGATGCTGGCATCCTGGACTCGGGGACTTGATGGGGAGGGCCTCCCAGGCCCGACCCCTCTGGAAGCAGCGCCTAGAAATCCTCTGTTCCCAGGGTTGCAGGCCGTGATCTAGCCCGTCCTTTGCTGCCACCTCTTTCCCCACCAAGCCCCGTCCTTCCATCCAGACCAGGAGGACCTCAACAGCTTATCTCACTAAGTTCGAAGGACACTTTTTCTGTGGGGTTGGGAAAATCCACATCGACTGGAAGACCCTCTGTACCTCCCACCTCCAGCTGGGTGAGGGGCACCACTCCTGCCTGCTTTGCCCTCTGAAGCCCCCCAACCAACGGGGAGCCAGAGGCCAGGGGGCCTTGAAAAAGGAAGAGCTGTCCTGGTGTCCAGAACTGACAAAGGCTGGGCCTTTGGGGGAAAAAAAGAAAAGCACGTTGCCAGGAACTCAGGCCTGAGGAAAGAAAAGGGCAGGGAGGGGGGGTGGGGTTATAATAACTCTTCCTTTCCATGCCCTCTAGTTATTTAGGTGCAGGACTTCTTTGTGAGTGGAAACCAGGTCTCTGGCCCCCTCCTCAGGTCCCCCTCCTTTTACTTCTCTTCACTTCTCTTTACCTTACTTGAAAGATCTTTGACCTTCCCCACTCCTCCCTCAGGGCCGCCCCTTCCTCCCCCATCTCCAGGGATGGGAACGTACCACAGGTGACAGCGGTGCCCAGCTCTGAAAAGGAGGCAGGCGTGGTGGTCAGGGCATCCTCACTGGGAGTGTGAGCGCGGCTCTGCCCCCCGGGAGCCATGTCTCCCTTGGGTTGGGCACGGGCACACCCTAAGGAGGGGCCCACGGTGGGCAGCAGGGGAGAGGCTGGGGGGTCGGGGAGCAAGAGAGGAAGGGAGGCTGCCGTCCCAGCACCTGCATTCAGTCTGAGAACCACCTGAGGGGCAGGGAAGGTGGGTGGTCCTCAGAGCTCCCCACCAACCCCCTACACACGACTCAAAGAGGATACTAGGGGCCCCTCTTCTCTGAGTCTGGAAGCCTAAGTGTGCCCATAATCTTTCTTCGAGAGCACAGATCTCTCTCCTAAACTTGCCCCCATAGGAAAAGTAATAATAATCCTCTAATTTTTCTTCCTTAAAATATCTGAACTTTTAAAGGGAAGGGCCAAAAGGAATCATGCTGTGTTCAAAGCACAAAGACTAAATAAGATGCACCATGAGTGTAACTCTCCAGGGTAGCATGCAACCATCACCGTGAAACCCAAACCCTCCCCCAACCTTAAAACCTGTTATCTTCCCCAGCTCTGAAGGACTCTGGCCTGCCTCCCTCCCCACCCCCGCGGGCTGGCTACGTGGTCCCAGACGGCCTGCGCTGAGCCTGGGGAAGCAGCTGCTCTCCTAGGCCTGCCTGGCTCCCTACCTGACCCTGGGGCAATGACAGGAGCAGGGGCTCATTGGGACCTGCTGGCTCCTGCCTTAGGGGCTCTGAGCCAGTGGTGGGTTTAGAAGGAAAGCCACCGGAAGGTAAATCTCCTGGCAGGGGCCTTGTCTCTAATTCCTCACGCCAGTGCCTCCAACTGGATTTGCTACAGGCCCGAAAAGCAGTTTCAAAAATACGCACAGGAAACAGAGGGTTTCAACTTCCGGTTGGGATCCCGCAGCCTCACCTCCTCTCTGGTCGGCGGGAGCCACAACATCGGGGTGAAGCAGAAGAAAGGCACCCTGGCTGTTCCCAGGGTTTGAGCTGTGAGGCAACAGCACCATTATCTCCACGTGGTGGCCTCTGGACCCAGTGACCAGAACTACCAAGGTGTGGGTCCCTCCCCATGCCAGAGCCCATGCCCGGACCTTCAGCAGCATTACCTCTCGTCCCCGCAAAAACCCTGCCGGAGAAGCCATATCTCCCTGCCTCACAGATGTGGGAAATGAGGCTCAGAGAGGTTAAGTCATTTGCCTGAGGTCAACCAGCTAGAAACTAACAGAGCTGGGCTTTAAACCAAAGTTTTTAAGTGACTGTTACACTGAGCTGAATTATAGCCGTCTCCAGAAGTTAGCACCCCATTCTAGGCTGTGTTGCCTTTATAGAAGGGAGCATCTTCATTCGGAAATCCCCAGCCCCAGGATAGATCTCTCACCTTCCACCACAGATCCATGCTCAGTCACAGTTTTCTTGTCACAGCTTGACCTAGTTGCCCTGACCACAGGCAGCCTCTTCCTTAAAACATAAACCCCCTTTGGTCAAAATGGAGATTCCAAGAAGGCGTCTAACCTTGGCTAACTCACACAAGAAAGGGGGTGTAGAAATCATTTGGGGTCCCTACTTGACAAGTCCAGCTCTCCAGTGATGATTTATATAACATTATGCTTTTTAAGACTCCTGATGTCACTGTGGGACAGGCAGGACAAGTATTTTCTCCATTTCACAGCTGGGCAAACTGAGGTTCAGAGATGTTAAGTGATTTGCCCAAGGTCACACAGCTACTCAATGGCAGGGGCAAAACAAAAACCCTGACCATCCATGTGCACCCTGTGATTCTAGTTCATTCTCTGGGGCTCAAAGAAAGAGCAATTGTTGACCAACACTTTCCTTTTCTCAACACAGAAGGTGATAAATGTGACCATGACTTCTGTTTGCTTGCAGTGTCCTGCAAGTGCCACCTCACAAGCTGGCTTTGCTGTCCCCATTTTCCAGACGGGGAAACTGAGGTCTCCAAAGAAGAAGGGGTTGGGCCCATCCTTCAGGGAGTGAAACTGGGAAGGGAACTATGGGCCTTCCTGATGTCTGGTCCAGACTCCTGGCCACCCTCATCCCTGTGGAAGGTTACAGCACCGTCTTTGGTCTGCGAGACCCAATCCTACCCTCTCAGCTTCTGTGGCGGCAAGTGTGGCTGGAGAGAGAACAGAGCCACCCCATCATCTGCGTTGAGGTGGGGAACAGATTTGCACACACTCCAAAGAGGGTCTGTCACTTGTAGGGTCACTATTTTGGTTTCAGATTTGCTTTTTTTTAACTTTTAAGCCATTTGTGGCTTTTGAGAACATTTTGATGACTTTTTTCCTAAAATTAAATCAAGGTGATTTTTCAAAACCAATAACCAGGCTTTGAGGACGCTTACTTTGGGTTTTGTGGGAGGACAGAGAGCCGGAGTGGTCAGGAGAGGAAATCTGGCCCTCTGATATGACCCACCCGGGGTAAATGGACGATGCGACCACATAGCAACTTCCCAGACCCTCCCTGGGCCTCCGGAATCCAAAACGGGTTCACCAACCAGCAGGGGGAAGGAAATATCTCATGAGGAAGATGAAAATCTCATCTGGTCAGGCCCTTTAAACGAGGTCCTTATGTATGCATGGAACCCCCTCCAAGGCCACAGGCTCCTGCAGGAGACTGACTCCCGTCATTGGCCACAGGTCACCCCGTAGAGGACCTGGGGGAGACCAGCACAGCTCGGCTGTGTGCCAGGCTGCCCCGAGTCTGCCGGCCAAGAGCAATTAGCCAGGAAGAAGGGTTCTTGCCAAGTCTCGGCGAGAAGGCCGCAGCCCGGCAGAGGTAGCCCAAGCGGCCAGAGCCTCTGGGGCTCCAGAGGCTTCTTCAGGAGCTGAAGGACTAAAAATAACTTGGGCCTTTGTTGTAAGCAGCCAGACCACAGAGATGGAGCTGATGTCAAGGAAGCTGAGCGTGCGCCAGGGTCCTGCTCACCGAGACCTGTCCTTTAGGCAAATGATTTTTCCAGAAATGTGTCAGTTTTTGTGTGTTGCTGCTGTTGCCACTGCTGCGGAGAGTCAAAGGCAGCCCGGTCCGCTCCAGCCCACAGGGCTGACTTCCAACACAGACTTCTGGGAACTGAGCCTCCCCAACTCTGGCTTCTCAAAAGGAGAGTCCAGCATGTACTGGGGAGCTTAGGAGACAGGAGCAGCCCTCGAGCTGAAGCTTCTGTGTGATTGTCGCCCTGGTCATAAATAATCACATCACCCCAATTATTTGTTTAGGGAACAATCATTTCTCCCCCATCCTGAAATTTCAAGAGTCAGGTCTCAGTAGACAATGGCAAACATACACTATGTGGAAGGAAGGAATTACTTGGGAAAAGGAATTCGTAGTGTCACATCAATACTGAAGGGTTTCTCAGAGCTGCAGTCCTTGGGACCAACCTTCAGATTCTTGACCTGGCAGCCTTCACTCACCTTCCTGGTTCTTGAGTCCCACCAGGGAAAGCTCCAGACCCAGGCTGAGTGGAAGGCAGCGTCTGGGTCTCTTCCTCTGCCACAGGCTGTGGCCTGTCTCTCCTCAAGGATGCCCCAGCTCTGAAGGTCCGGTGCCTTGCCAGCCCATTCCTGATGGACAGCAAATACTGACTGGCTATGGCAGGGCCTCAGAATTATCTTCACAACATTTCCATCCACCCCTCAGGGCCTCCCCCCGACCCCCAGCCCCATCAAGAGATCGCCCTGGCTGTGGATGCCACTGGATATCTGCTGGGGAAGCAGCTCTTCCTCTTCACGGGGACCAAGGAACAAGGAGGGATTTCAGGGCTCCATCGTCTAGACAGCCTCTAGGTTCCGAGTCTAGAAGTTTCCAGCGGGACTTGTAATAAATAAAAACTTCTCCACAGCTCTTTGCTCCTCTGCTGGGTTCAGGATGAAGAGGCTAAGCTGGGGGCAGGGAGGCTGTGCGAAGATTTCTTGGAACACAATAGATAGGAAACACCAAACCACGCATGAGTGACTGATGGGTGGTCACAAAATGGGACCAGTGGCTCCTTACATGGGAACCAGTGAGAGGGCCGCAGTGCTAGGGTAAATGTGAGGGGGGTCCACAGGGCTGTGGCTGGGGTCCTTCTTCAAAAGTTTACCATCTTTCTGGCAGAAACAGGAGGGGCTGGCTGAAGAACGGAAACCTGTGTGTAGGAGTTAAGCAGATGTCTCGCCCCCTCGGTTCCACGTGTCCACGCCCTCTGTGGTTACTGATGTTCCTTACAGTTGGTCTGTCTGGAAATACAGGAGTAGGGGCTCGATCTGATCTGAACTGGGCTCTGCTTCAGCCTCTCCGGCGGCAAGCCCCATTCTGTGACCTGGGGCCCTAGGCCTGGCAGCCGAAGGCTGAGGCTTTTTCTTTGAGCAGTTCCCAGCATAAGTGGCAGCTCCAGCTCCCTACAAGAAATGAGATGGCATTACTAGCAGCCCCGCCCCCGACCCTCAAGCCCCACCCCTCGACCCTAACCTTTTCGTAAGCCCTGTTTTAGTTTGACTTTCACGATTCAGAGACCGAGTCCCAGTTCTGAGTCTGTCGCTCAGCTGCTCGGGAAACAGAAAGTGCTCAGAGATGATTGGTTGAACTGCAGTGAAGACCCTCCCTCCTTGGCTGTGCCTCTTAACCAGCATCACCGGGTCTGGACCACTTCCTCTAGAAGCTCACACCTCCCCCGCCCTCTCAGCCATATGTCTGGGAAACACCTCCTTGGCCCTCAAGTTGAAATGTCAGCTGGTTGAGCTGTGCCTCAGTTTCATCATCTGTAAAATGGGAGTGGTCATACCTGCTCCGCAGGGTTGTGACGACTAAATGAGATAAGACACATAAAGCCCTTAGCGCAAGGCCTGCACATTAGTGAGGGCTCAGTAGGTGGTAGAAGCAGCTGTTGTTGTTATTGTTGACTTCATCACCATTACCTTCTGGGGGCACACGCAAAGCCCTTAGCGCAAGGCCTGCACATTAGTGAGGGCTCAGTAGGTGGTAGAAGCAGCTGTTGTTGTTATTGTTGACTTCATCACCATTACCTTCTGGGGGCTCAGCCACTGGGGGATTTAAACAGTACATGTGGTAGCCGCGGTCACAGTCATCACAGAAGAGGAGCTGGTCCTGGTGGAATGCAGAGTAGGAGGAGAGGAGGAAAGTTTGAATTATTTAGAACCAACATCTGGCCCCCACCTACTCCGCCTGCCTTATTTCCATTGATCAACTTCCCTGGACGCCCCTTTCCAGGCCCCATTTAGTGTCCTCACTGTCCCTTGAACATGCCTTGTGCTTTGCCCACACCTGGAATTTCCCCCTCTGTCTCCCAAACTATGCGCATCCTACTCCCACTTAAGAGTTCCGTTCAAATCATAGCTCCTCCAAGAAGCCTTCCTAGACCACCACCTCACACCCAAGCTGAAAGGGATTCTTTATCCTTCTGAACTCACATAGCCAATAATTCTGCCTCCATAAGGGCGGAAAACTAATTTCATGCATTTCTGTGTTCTCCAGGATGATTGCCTAGTGCCTAGAAAGTACTTTCAATGTTTGCAAATTTTAATTGAATTCCTCTCAACCTCACTCTTCCCATTTGTGCAACGGGCAGCAACCATACTTGCTGGTAACATCCATAACACGTCAGAACTTTTTCAGGGTTTCATTATGCAAGTTTAGAGAAATGCAATGCCACCTTTCAGCTCTCAAAAGCCTCTTCGGGGGCTGGAGGCTGGAGCCAGGTGAGAACTGTCCCCTCCAGTGCTGTGGTTAACTTCCAAGGACACAGTAGGCACCTTGGCTCCTGCAGTTCCCTCTGCCTGGAGACTCTCCCAGTGCCTGACCCCTTCTGTTTTGGACCATTCCCTACCCACCCTTCAAGTCTTCAAACACTTCTCTTCCACAAAGCTTCACTAATCTTCGTCAAATGGAATTTCTCTGACCCCTCTTGCATCCTCATAGTACTTTCTCTTCCTTAGGACACTTAATTGTACTTTTCTTTATGCTACAAAGCCTGGCATGTGGTAGACATGTTCACCCAGTCCATTTGGGACATGCCTCTTTTGTCCACTCCTTTATAGACTGCAAGGCCCTTGGGGCAGAACCTTGTCTTACTCATCTCCGCATCTCCTTCAGAACTTCCTTGCACATAGTAGCTACTCAGTAAGCGTTTGTGATCTGGTCCCCATTCTCCAGGTTCAGCCCTGTTCTATTCAGTGACCTTTGGGCCTGCTTTGATGGCTTATAAGATGTCTGCAAAGTTAAGTTCTGTATCAAATCTCACCTTGGCTCTCACCAGTGTAGAGATCCTAGAAAAAGTAGATATAGAAGTTGAAAACCCCTGTGAGCAAGCCAATGGGGCAGGAGAGATCATGAATGATCTTTTTTTTATATCATGCTAAGACCTTTCAATAGGACAATGGGAAGCTTCCGAAGAGTTAGCAATAGAGGAATAACATGGTCAGCCTTGCAGTATAGAAAGATCTCACTAGCTGCTGTATAAGAAAAGATATCCAGGTGGAGAGAGATTGGTTCTTGAGGCTGGAAGGCCACTTAGGAGGCTACTACAGTCGTCCAGGTAAGAGATAACTTATGATGGTGGCCTGAACTAGGGTTGTGGCTTGGGGGAGAGAAAAGGGGCTTGCTTCCATCTGAGTGTCATTGATTAGATGTAGAGAGTGATAAGGAAGAAATCAAGGATGTCTTCTAGGTGGTGGCTTGGTCGGCAAGCCAAACGATGTAGCCATCCACTAAGGCGTGGGCAGAGGAGCAGACCTGTGGGAGGCAGAAGGCAACCCCAGCTATGAACATGATCTGTAGGTCTACAGATCACCTGGTGAGGGTGCCTGGAGGCAGCTAGAGGTCGGGAGAGAGGCCTGGGCGTAAGATATGGACTGGGGAGTCACTGGTGATGAGATGGCACTGGAGGTCCTGGGAAGGGAAGTCCAGAGTACGTGAGAGCAGATGTCTTTGAACTTGTGCTCATGGAGGGGTGTTCGTGAACTCCTAGAAATTATATGCACAACTCTGTGTATAGGTACAGAGGTACATTTTTCTGAGCAAAGGGTAAATCCATAGCTTTCGTTGAATTTTCTGAAAAATCAAGGACTCAAAAAAGTTACTGAGGAGAAGGCCAAGAATAGATCCTCGGGGAACACCAAAGCTAAGGCCCAGGCAGAGAAGAAAGAGACTAAGAAACAGCAGTCAGAAAGGTAGGATGAAAACCAGAACAGTGTGGTTTACTCCAAAAGAGTTACACCATTATTGTTGGAGCTGAAATAAGCTAAATGACAATATGATTTAGGGATAATACAAGGAGAAACCAGTTAGGATAGGGACAGAAAACAGGGAGAGACTTGTGAGAAACAGTATTATTAATATCTGAAATACACTGATAACTCCTACTCTAGTGCTGACACGAGAAATACAAGGAGGTAGAATATACTGGATTGGACTTTCCCAAAGGGAAAGCAAGGCATCTGTGGGTTTAAATGTCTCTTTCATGGGTTGACCATTGTCTAGCACCATATTCTCTTCTTTTCCATTTGCTTCTCAGATAATTGCCAGCCAAACCCACCAAAAAAACCCCAGCCCATGCGGACCCCCATGAGAAACACAATTTCAGGACATCTTACTCCCAAGTAGTCAAGAACCAGAATTCACCTATGGCTACAGTTCCAGGAGAATGGGAATCCCTTTCTGGGATGTGCAGGGTAAATCCCTGGCTATGTGAGAGGCACCCCCTATTGCCCGAGCAGCCTCACTCCTTGATTCCTCCCCTAAGGTTCTGCCAAGTCAACAAAAAACCTCTACATTAACATTATTTGTAAAGCCAAAGACCAGAATCAACCCAAATGTCCATCAATAAAGGACTGGTTGAATAAACTAATGAAGAGCTATGCAACTGTAGGAAGGAGTTAAGATCATGTCTATACATTGCTGTGGAGTAACCTCCGGGATATTCAGTGAAAACGCAAAGTAAAGAAAACAGGTATATCTTTCTACCATTTTCTAAGAAAATGCATCCACTTTCTTATGGATTCATGTGCACATACACACGTTTCCATTTAACACAATAGAAAGATAAACCATAATTTTTTAAAATGGTCCTATAAGCAGGGTGTAAAAGAGGTAGGGATAGAAGTTAGATTTCTTTGAACATACTGTTTATTTTAAAAATTTGACTCTGGAGCCAGTAAATATTTTACATGGTCATAAAGCAAAATTCACAGGGTAACTATCACTAAAAAAAAAAAAAAAAAAAATGAAACAAATGAATCTAATCACGTACTAGTTGGTGGCATAACCACACAGAAAGAAACTATTCCAAGTGACTTGGAAACAAGTAGTTGGACTGTACCTCCTCAGTCAAATATATCTTAAGGACAAAAACAAGTGCAAATATGCATATACATATACATACATATATATATTTCTTTTCAGCAATCATATTAGTGTTGTTAATAGTGGAATTGATATTCTATGTGTGTATCAAATGAGTGGTTATGTTGGTAATGAGTAGCAAAAATTTTGACATGGTTAAAAGAAAATACAGATGTAAGAGTGATAAGGTTAAGTGAAAACCCTATAATTAGTTCTGGCAATGAATTGGAAGTATCAGTGTAAATTCACAGTGTATTTTATCTTTAAAACAAGCAAAACCTATTTTCTAGCTCTGTCCATTGAAAATGCTCCCAAACAATGACTAATGCAGTAAAAATTAGCACCCCATCACCCATATTATATCTTCTAAAAACCATTGCCCACTAAAAGGAACCAGGAGTCATTGGATAAATGGCTGATTCCAGGTCTGGAGCATGAAATGTGTAAGTATCGTTACATATAGGAAAGCAAGGAAACAAATACTACTGAGATAGGGACTTCCCTGGTGGTCCAGCGGTTAAGAATCCATCTTGCAATGCTGAGGACGCCTGTTCGATCCCTGGTCGGGGAATTATGATCCCACGTGCCGCGGGGCAACTGAGCCTGCATGCCACAATTACTGAGCCCGCTCTCTCTGGAGCCCCTGTACCTCAACAAAGAGCCTGCGCGCTGCAACAAAAGATCCCGTGTGCAGACCTGACGCAGCCAAAAAATAAATAAATATTAAAAAAACAAATACTACTGAGGTCATGTCAGAAGGACTCAGGATCCAAACTGTGTTCCCACTGGAACAAAAGTGGGAACACTGTCCCAAATATGGGACAATTTTAACTGTAATGGATTGAAATAAATCAAGTATGTATAAATCCTCGAGTCCATAGATACTATTTTCTAAAAACTTTGTCACTTTTGTTAGATGCTAGGGAAACATCCCATCATTTTTTAATTTATTATATTGAAATAATTTTAGTCTTAGAGAAAAGTTGCAAAAATGATACAGAGTTTCTGCGCACACTTTACTGAGCTTCCCCTACAGTTAACATCTTACATTACCACAGCACAATCATGAAAAGCAGGGAATCACCATTGCCATTAGCATGACACTATTGACTAATCTGCAGACCTCACCTCATTTGAATTTCACCAGCTTTTTTTCCCACTTAAGTCCTTTTCTCCAGGATTCAATTCAGGATCCTACATTCCATTTAGTTGTTAGGTATTCTTAGTGCCCTGAATCTGTGACAGTTCCTTGATTTCTTTGTCTTTCATGACTTTGACACTTTCGAAGAGTCCAGGCCAGTGATTTTGTAGAATGTCACTCAGTCTGAGTTTGTCTGATCTTTCTTGCATAAGAGGAGATCCTCTCAGTGCACCTTATCGGGGGCACGGACACCAATGTATCTTATTACTAGTAATGTTACTCTGATCCTATAGTTAAGGTAGTATAGTATCTGTAGTGTAGTTTTTCCACGGTAAAGTTATGGTTTTTCCCTTTGTAACATATTAATAAGTAATCGGGTAGGGGAGATACTTTGAGATCAAGCAAATATTCTGCTTCTCATCATACTTTTGCCTGCTAATTTTAGCATCAATTGATGACTCTTGCTTACAACAACCATACCATGATGTTTGTCTACTGGTGATTTCCCTCTGCCCTCTACATTTATTAATTGTAATCCTGCTCTAAGGAAGAGTTTACCTCTTCCCCATTCATTCATTAATTCATTCACTTATTCAATTTTTAAAATGTTAATATGAATATTTATTTTGTCTTTGGGTTATAATCCAATACTATCATTATTTACTTTGTTGCTCAAATTGTTCCAGATTGGGCCATTAGGAATTCCTTCAAGTTGGTTCCTGTGTCCTTTACCAATTTTTTAGCACCTCCTTACTTTCTAGTACCACAGGAGGCTCCGGCCTCCTCTTACATTTTCCCAGCTCCAGCTATTTCTCCAAGAATCCCTGGCTCCTTTTACTGGAGAATGGTATTTAGAAACCAATATCTGGGTGCTACAGGTCCTCATTGCTTCTGGGTTGTCATTGCTTCTAGGCCCTTACGACAGAGTTAGGAAATAAATGTACGTGTAGGTGCACATCTATATTTATTTCTGTATTTATCCACATGTGTGTGTACATATAAATAGTTATAGATATATAAACAAAATATATTATATTTAAAAGCGTAAATTCATACTGATACCCCCTATTCCAACCCAGGACCACAGGGTTCAGTCTAGCCTTCCCCCTTTATTTGATTTTTCTTTCTCGGACATTGGGAAACCTGGCTCTCATTATTCACAATATATATGTATCAGTTCAGACCTGCAGACACATCAAGTAGTTTCAGAATGACTAACTCACATGCCTGTGAGAAACAAATTTACTAACTAGCATATAATATGTGTATAGTCATTTCTGTCTTTAGCCTTAAAATACACAGTCAAATACTACTTTCCAAAGTTATCTAGGTTAATTTTTTCCTTCCCTACCCTTCAGTATGGCCATGTTACTATTTATATTATAGTTAAGTTCATTTGTTACTGTTCATATTCCATTTTCGCTTCCCCCAACTCCTGGCTGAATTTCAGTATTTATCTTGAGGGTATGTGAAACAATACCTTGGTTCAAAGAGTCAGAGCTATACAAAAGGTATTTTCAGAGAAGTGTTACCCCCCATCCCTACTATCCCACCCCCATTTCCCCATTCTTTCTACCCCATTCCCACCTACCTTGTAGATGACCAATCTCTTTAGTTTTTTGCTTATCCTTCCTGTATTTCTTTCACACAAGTAAATAGATATATGTATATTTTCTTATGCCTTTCTTGCAAGAATGGCAGCTTACTGTAGATATCATTTTTACTGTGCTTTTTTATTTAACAAATTCTGGAAATCGCTCCATATTAATTCATAAAGATCTACATCGTGTTGTTGTTGTTTTACAACTGCCTAGTACTTCATTGTGCCATCCTTTATTCAACCATTTTGTGTATAAGCATTTAGGTCATTTCCAATATTTTCCAATTATAAACAGTGTGACTATGAATAACCTCACGCATATGTATTTTCATAGAGTTGTGGGTATATCTTTAGGGTAGATTCCTATAGGTGAGACAGCTGAGTCAAAAGTCAAGTGCACAGTAGCTGTGTTAGGTATTGCTAAATTTCCCTCCAGAAGGGTTGTACCACTTTGTATTCCCAGTGACAATATATAAGGGTGCCACCTTTCCCACAGCTTCATTAACAGAATGCACTGCCATACTTTTCTTTCCCATTCTTATGGGTAAGAAATGATATCTCAGTTTTGTTTACATTTTAATTTCTTTAATTATGAGTGCATTCAAACTTTTTTTTGCAAATATGTAAGGGTCATTTTTATATCTTTTGTGAACTGTTTTTGATACCTTTTTCACATTTTCTATCAGGTTTATGGTCCCTTGTTCCTCAAATTTTAAGAGTTCTTTATATATTGCCACCTTTATCTGTGGTATATGATGCAAATATTTTCTCCCATTTTATCAGTTGTCTTTTTACTTTATTGTGTTTTTTACTATGCAAATGTTTATGTGGTCAGATTTGTCAACATTTTCTTTTATTCCTTCCGAATTTTGAGTCACAGAAAATCTTTCCTTATATTTAAAGAGAAATTCATCCATGTTTTCTTCTATTACTAGTATGGTTTTATTTTTTATATTTATATTCCCAGTCCACTTGAAGGCTGTTCTTACATATTACATGAGATATGGACCTAATTTTATCTTTTCCCAAATGGTTACCCTGTTGTCCCAGCACTGTTCATGAAAATGTCCATCTTTGATCCAGTAATTTTAGACACAACCTTTATTTTATACTAAATGTCCATATGTAGTTGGGTCAATTTGTGGGTTTTGTATTCCATTCCACTGGTCTTTTTGTCCATACTGTTTTAGTTTCAGAGGCATTACAGTATGTTTTAATATCTAGCAGGGCTAGACTCCCTCCATAATTTGTTGTCTTTCAGTGTTTCCTTGGCTATTCTTGCATGTTTGTTTTTCCATATGAACTTTAGTATCACTTGTCTTGTTCCATTAAAAAGCATGTTGGTGCTTTTATTGGGTTTGAATCAAATTTGTAAATTAACTTAGGAAGAACTGAGATCTTTACAATGTTGAGTCATTCTATCCAAGGTCACACAATGTCTTTTCATTTGTTCAAATCTATTTCTATGCCTTTCAAAAGCATTTAAAATTTTTCTTTATTTAGGTTTTACATACTTACTGTTAAGTTTATTTCTAAATATTTCTTATTTGTTGCTACTGTAAGTGGAGTTTCTCTACCATAATGTCTTCTAACTGGTTATTATTTGTGCATATGAAAGCTATTAATTTTTGTATGGTAATTTTATATCCTGCTACCTTTAATGTTTGAGTTAGCTTTACTATTCATTCTCTAGACTTGCCCAGATATACTATTAAAGTTATGAAATAGAGAAAAACTTTCTACTTTGTTGCCATTCTTATACTTATTGTTTTCTCTTGCCTAATTGCATTAGCTAATATCTCTAGAAAAATTATGAATAGTAATAGAGATAGTGGGCATCCTTACCTGGTTCCTGATCTTAGCAGAAATGCCTCTACTATTTCTCCATTAAATAAGACAATGGCTTTAGTTCTAAGGTATAAAAAGTTTATCATGTTAAGAAAATATCCCACAATTTCTATTTTCTTGAGGGTTTGATCATGAATACGTGTTGAATCCACCCCTTATTTTGAAAACTGATAAATAAAGGGAAAGAATCTAGTATTTATCCTGCCTCTTCTATATAATCTATACATGAAGGTAACCAAATATGAGGTTGGAAAAGTTTCTCTTTATAGAATTATTCCAGCTAATAAACAAAGAAGAAATTATGGAATAAGAATATCACTATTTGCGACCCCTAATGAAATAGTTAGTGTAGTCAAAGATGCTGCCATCATGAAAAGAGAGACACCAGGTATTACATACCTCCTAATGAAAGTATACCTCACTATTTATGAAGTAGTCTTGCTATTTATATATTTTAGAGACAGAGAAAGAAAGAGACAGAGAAAAAGAAAGAGAACCTGGATGTGATCAAGCCTCTAGCTCTAAGCACCAATGTACAAGAAATACAAGAGACAGAGGAAGATGTCAAACACCACCACAGGGATGCAGTTAGTAAAATACAGTCATGGGAAACTCTATTGAACAAATAAATTGATTTCTTCAACCAAAAACATCAAGGGAGGGCTTCCCTGGTGGCGCAGTGGTTGAGAGTCCGCCTGCCGATGCAGGGGACACGGGTTCGTGCCCCGGTCCGGGAAGATCCCACATGCCGCGGAGCGGCTGGGCCCGTGAGCCATGGCCGCTAAGCCTGCGCGTCCAGAGCCTGTGCTCCACAATGGGAGAGACCACAACAGTGAGAGGCCCGCGTAACACAAAAAAAAATCAAGGGAAAAAAGATCAAAATAGAAGGAAACCCTATATATTAAGAAACTTTAAAGATATATCAACTAATTGCAATGTATGAGTCTTATTTGAATCCCAATTCAAATAAATTGTAAATAAAAACGTTTTAAAACAATTTATGATTATTAACACAATGTTTAAGACAATTGAGGCAATAGGAATGTTGACTGGATGTTTCATTATATTAAGGAATCATTGATTTTTTAAAATATTATTGTTAATATTTTAGTTATATTTGTTAATAAGTAAGTCCTTATCTCTTTTTTTAACTTGAAAATAAATATATTCACAAGCTGTAAAACATAAATCCTTATATTTTTAGACACATATGGTATTTACAGGTGAAATGATATTATGACTAGGACTATAATATCGTGGAGAAAGACGTGGCAATATTTACAAAAACAGGATTGGACATGTATTGATCATTGTTGAAGCTAGTCATGGGGGTACCTCAGTTTCACTATTTTCTCTATCTTTGTATATATTTGAAATTGTCCATAACAAAATGTGGGTTTTTTAAATTCTGCATCTATTATACTTAACATTTAGACCAAGTGAGATGACACACTCCAGAACGTGGTGTAAAGAGCCAAGCACATCCCGACCGTAAGCAGTGGGCACCATTGTCTGTCAATGAACCCTTGAGGGCTAACGGCCAGCAAGGCAGCCTCTGGCCATCACTTCCTGCACCTCTCTCCACAGGCACGAAGAGTACCCAAGGTCCCTGGAGCACAAGGGTCCCAAGGGTCCTCGGGGCAAAAGTCAAGAAGGAGGTCCTGATGGATATTTTCCCCAGGAGTCCAGTGATGAGAATCCTGCCTTCCTCTCCAATCCTCGAAGGACTCCCAGCTCCTTGTATTTCTCCCTCCCATGCGGGAAGCCCCACACTCACATCATTCTCCGAGGTCCCACAGAGGATACAGGATTTGCACTCTATGCACTGCCACTTGTAGGTCTTGACAGCCTCGGTCATGTTCAGGGTGAACTGCAGGCAGGTGGGGTGACCTGGAGGAAGCAGAAATGGCAGCATTAGGGCCAGAGGGTCTGACCTGTCACCCCTCAATGCCACAACATCATGGCCAACTTGGAGGGAGGGTGGGGTAGCACGGGTTTTGGAGTAAAGTGGGAGCCTGGCTGGAGCCCTACCCACCATCCTCACCACCACCCACAGTTACATCAGATCAACGCTCAAAGAGAGAAATAGGTATTAAGCCTTTTGCTGAGGAGAGATGTCATCCAAGTCCTCTTGCCCTAAGAGCCATGTTCCCCCAGAGACGTAACCAGTTGATGAGGACAGAAAGTGGTGATCAGAGAGAAAGAGAAAGGAAATCGCACAGCACAAGGCGACACCGTGAGAGTCAGCAGCATTACCTCCCCGGCATCGATTGTGGTGGGAGGTAACACACATGGGCTATTTGCAGCTGAGCCTTCTGACCTGCAAAGCTGTGCACACTGCCTTAGGGTACCGGGGAGGAGATCAGAGGGAACATGTGAGGCTCCCGGGAACAGAGCTCAGGGGGCACTGGGAGGCACTACACTGCCACCTAAGGTGTCCATGTCCACGCCCAGGGGACAAGCAGAAGTCCACGCCCTGCACAGTAACAGGCCCTATGGAGGGAAGCAGCCTGGCAGGGAGGGTGAAGAAGTGGAGCACCACTGCAAGGGAGCACGACAGCCAGGTCTATCCTGAAAGGACTCGTCACTGGCTCTAACTCTTCTCTCCATCCTATGTATCACGTTAGCCAAGCCAATAATAAGAGCAGGGAGGGACATTAATGTGACCTAAGAGGACCCAGCCCCAGCAGACCTACACTGGAGCTGGGCTCTGCTCTCAGCCACCGCCCACTCAAAAGAGAGACACCAGCAGCAGGAGGACAGCTGTGAGCCACAGAACGTGAAGACCTTGACCTCCTATTTGGCAGGGAAGGGAAACTTGGATGATGACCCCCGGTTTCCCAGGGCTGTGAATCAGACAGGGATCTGCCCAGACACCCCGGGCAAAGCCCTTTACTGACTCTGTCACAAAAGAATTGATAGTTTTGCCTATTGCTAGGGGTTCACCCTTCTCCCAATTCTGCCAAATCCACCATATAGTGCATGTGTCGCCTCTTTCACGTGAGGGATTGTGAGCTTCTAAAGAAGGATAGTATAGATGGGGCACCAATTAGGGGCAACCAACACAGTGTCCAACCCAGTGTCCCCCACAGTCAAGATCCCACGCGGTACCACCACTCCTTGGCAAAGCCACATCCCAGCAGGAGGCCCCCATTTCTTCTTTTCCAAACCCTCACAGAGTTCTATCATGGTCCTTTGGGGGAAATACTGTCTATTCAGTCACTATAAGGACCCTTCAGGTCTGGGCCGCCACCAATGCAAACCACACTGAGTTATCTCTGAGAGTGAGAGTGGGGACAGAATGACTCATGGTGAGGGGAGCTGGGGACACCTAGCAGATAGCAGGCGGGAGCATTGAGGAGAGGACTGATCTAAAAGCATTTCTAGGACTTCTCAGGAGCCATGCAACTCAGACCCTCACAGCTCTGAATAACCCTCTCAAAGTGACACCATGCCAGTGACCCTGGGGAGAGCAAAGGCTTACATTAAAAGCCTGGATGAACATCCAGCTGATATTCCTGACAGCATCTCAAAGATCTGTCTAAGAAGAACACTAGCCAGGGTTGTTCCCTATTCTGATCTCTCACACAGAACACTGGGATGGGAATAGGAGAGAAAATACCAGTTTGAGATTCTGGGTGGTCTGGGCCATAGATGCCCAGGTTCTCAGATAGGGCATCTGGTAAGGTTGAAGATGAATTCATGGAGTATATACCTAGAACAGCAGGTTGATGTTGCCCTGTTCCGCTGCCTTAGGGCACACCCAGCCACAACCAGCCAGCTTACAGTAATTGTTCATGAACTAGGGTTTATTGAACATCTGCTAGGCCAGCCATGGCACTAGACAGAAAAGATACAGTGGTGGGCAAGACCCCCACCCCCAAACCCTTCTAGTCTGGTCAGAGAGAACTCAAATTAATAAACTACGCACATACCTATTTACCTATAATTGTGTAAGTACTGTAAAGAAAAAACACAATTGGCAATGAAAAAAATCACAGGAGAATCAAATCTAGTCTGAGATGTCAAGGAAACCTTCCCTGAGAAAGATCTTTAAGCTGATACCTGGCAGATGAGGGGGAGTTAGCTGAGTGGGCGAGGGAGAGGATTCCACATGAGGAGAACAGCACGTGGAGAGGCTCTGAGCAGTGGAGGAGCTTGGCAAATTCAACGGAAGGGAAAGGCCAGTAGGCAGAGGCTTGCCGAGCAAAAGGAGGAGGGCAAGAAGTGCCCAGAGAGGTAGCTACAGACAAGTTACATGGGCCCTTGTGGCCCTCATTTAAGGATCTGGGGCTCTAAAATCATTAAAGCATTTTAAGCAAGGCAGTGACTGAATTGCCTTGTGTTTTTAAAGGAGCATTCCTTCAGCACGAGGGATCTTTGGGTGGTGAAGCAGTTCTGAACCTTGATTGCAGTGAGTTACGTATTGATAAAATTGCAAAGAAGTGTACACATACATGCATAAACACACATGTGTGTGAATGTAAAACCAATAACGTATGGATAAGGTCTGTGATTGCATCGTGTCAGGTGCCTGGTTCTGATAGTGTACTATGGTTACGGAAGATGTTACATTGGGGGAAACTGGGTGAAGAGTGCATGGCACCTCTCAGTAATGTATTTTGTAACTTTCTATGAAGCTCTAATTATTTCAATATAAAAAGTTGAAAAGGTCTTTTTAAATAAGGAAAACACAAAGAAAAATTTAAGTCATCAAAAAGGAGGGAAGGAAAGGGAGGAAGGGAGGGAGGGAAGAAGGGAAAGGAAAGGAAAGGAAAGGAGGAAGGAAGGAGCTGCTGTCTAAGGAAAGAACTGGGGGCGGGGGGCAGAGGGAATGTAGAGATGTAAGAATTGTTGCCAGGAAACTAGTTTGGAGGTGGATGTTGCTGTTAGGAGAGAGACAAGGATGGTGGAGGTGGAGCTTGGAGAAATATTAAAGAAATCATTGACAGGACTTGACCATTATTTGAGCATTGGGAGTGTGGGAAAGAGATGATGAGAAATAGTCTCAAGATTCCGACCTAAGAAACAAGGTGGGTTGCAGTGAAACTTACTCAAATGAGGAACTACAGAAAGCATATAGGGACCAAATGGGGGAGGGGGAGGAGAACTCTGTTTTGAGCATGTTGAATTTGGGAAGTCTGTGAGACTTTGGGTGGAAATGTCAAGCGGATGGTCGAATATAGGGGTTTAGCGCTCAAAAGAAATATGAACTAGACATAAATTTAGGAGGTTTTGCTAAATAGGTGGTCATAGAAACCATGAGAGTTAATGAAATTATCTAGGAAAAGGGAAAAAAGAGAAAGGAAGAGGAAAGAAGAAAGAAAAAAGTCTAGGACTGAGCTTTGAGTAACTCAACCATTTGAAGATCAAAAGAAAGGACCAACAGAGGAAACTGGAAGGATGGCTGGAGAGAGGTAAGATGCAAACCGTTCAAGTATGGGTCTCAGCGGCCCAGAGAAGAGCTTTCAAGAAGGAGAGGGTGGTCAGCGGTGTTGACTGCCAAAGGTTCATGAGTTTGTCATTGCTCGATAAGGACCCTGAATGAGGGCCTGCTGACAGAGCTGAGCAGAAGTTGCCCTACTAATAATAATACCCTCAGCAGTGTCACCTTCCCCGGGAAGGAAGGTCAGCACATTCCAGAGCGTGACATGTAGCTCCACAGCTGGCCTCTGGATGCCTCCGGGGGTGAGGGTGGGGGGGTGCATGCTTCATGAAGCCAACAACACTCCCCAAATATTTACTGAGAGCCAACTCTCTTTTCAAGACCTCTCGACCACTGAAGACATTTTCTGGGATAGCTTTGGACCAGTGAACAGTAGCAAGTGGGCTTGAGAAAATCCTGTTGGAAGTGTCTCAAAAAATCCCATGGACTTTCTCTGTGTTCCGGTTTTGAGAAAGTCACCAGCCTCCCCCCAAAGACCTTCACACCCAAAGGAAGGGAACGAAGCTCACACAGCCTCCACCCCAGGTAAAATGTAGGACTAAGATTAGCCTCAGCTCTGGCTACAGAGCTCCTTCAGTTCAGAATTCAGACTCAAGTGGGAGAGGAAAGGAGGGGATGCAATTTCTCAGCTGCGGAGGGTGAGACACAAAGAGTTAAGTCACCCAAGCTGCCATTAGCAGGTGCAAAAACTATGCCCAGAACTAAGTCCTCCTTTCTGTGCCACCAGAACAGGTTGCCTGTCTGCTGCCTTTCTCTACAAACTGGAAAAGTCATTTCCCAGATAAAACTATAGGGATAAGACTTCTTATCTACCATGGAAATGACTGGAATAAAGCATACTGTTGGACAAAAGGAAAAGTTGCTAAGGAAAGTGCTAGAAGCCCATATCTAAGTTTTACTGCTAGAAGTCCTTATTTTTGCCCAGAACTAATTTCTAAAATCCTTGGAAGTAAGTGGATAATAGTCTTTCCAACTCAAGGGTGGTAGAAAATAAAGAGGCACCTTGGCAGTAAAGCAATTTACTTATGGCCACCCACTACTTAAAGATTCCTGTCTTAATCTGTTTTGTAAAATTAACCATCATTCTCTAAAGTGCTTGCTTGGAAATCTAGATTTTCCATATATCCAGTTTTCTTAAAGCGAGGAATACCTGCATTGCTATTTAAATAGCCCAATGGAGTGAAGGGGAAACAACACTTCCCGGGTCCCCTGGGTGAGATGATTCAACAGGACATTTATAAGATTTCAATTACCAAAATGGATTTAGAAAGTGGCGTGGTGTGCATGATTCATCCCAGCTAGATCATTAAAAACCAAGTCCTTCCTGAGTGTTCCTCCAAATTTGTTCTATTAGGAGGGTTCAATAAATCTTCTGCCCGTTTGTTCAGTTGGTCCAGTGGTGAACTTGGTGTAAAGAGACATTCTTAATCCAGCCCTAATCCCTTCCAAAACGGACCTCAATCTTCCCTACAAGTTGAAACAGGAAATATAACCCATGACCACCATGTGCGGAGACCTGACTTCTGGACAGGGCTTTCAGACAACGGAGATTTGGCTTTGGGGTGCTGTTTCAGCAGCTGGGTAGAAAAGGGAAACCAGCAGGATGTGAGACGCTTCTCAGAAAGAAGATTGTTCATGAGGTTGGTATGTATGAAATTGCAGTCTACTGAACTCAGTGAAAAAGAGAAGGCAGGCGTCTGAAAGCAGGGACTGCCCCCTTGCCACCTGAAGGATACACGTCATGGCTTTCCAGAACCCATGTGCATAGACACTGACAATGTTCAGGGACAGCGAACAGGAGTTCGCGGTATTTGAGTGAGAAGGCACACAGATGAATATCCAGGCAAAACCAGCATTAGTTTTATATTTACAGCTGCCTACTTCCACACATGCTCATACACAACTGCCCACACACATGGATATTTCCAACCTTTTAGGGACAAAAATATCTAAATATATCTTGTTGACTGAGTTCACATTACAACTGTGACTTAGAAGCTAACAGAGCCATTAACCAGTCAGTGTCACTGTCAGCACAGTGAGAGAAACACAGTTCATTTTCAACAAACCCTGGGCAAAAAGAAATCTACAAATGGCTATGACATGTGTCTCTTACATTATGATCCTTATTAAAAGAGTTTTTCATTACATTATTGCCAATATTTAATTTGGACTAGGCTAAGCCACATCACTGATTAAATTAGAGCTCCAGAAAAAAAATTATCTTGCTAGGTATGTGCTGAAAACATAAATAAAATAGATACAAATAACTGTGGGACTAGCATGGTCTATTATTTATTCATTGTGAAATGATAAACACCCAATTATATTTTATTACCTTATTCATCAATGTTGATCTCTTAAAAACTAATTTCTCAGGAAAGGAAAACCTAAATACCACAGTTCTCAGGCAAGTAACTGCAAAATTCAAATTGCACTCCTTGGTCTGATGCCTGGTTTATAGAAATCATATCATATAAAATATGTAGGATCGATTCCAATCTGAAAAAGCACCAAAAACAAGTCTCCATAGGCATTCATTAGAAACTAATTTGGCTCAAGTTTCTAGCAGTTCTCTATATTCATACACATATACAATTTCTAATATTTACATATTGCAAAAATATATAAGAAGCTTTAGCTAAAGAATTTATGCACAGTGCAGTCAAATCTGAATCACCCACGTTAAAGAGTAATTTGCGGAGAAAAAAATATTACTAGCTCACTTTGGGAAGCCATCTCACTCCATCAGATCCATTCATTTTCACTTCTCCTCTCTCTCCCTCTCTCCTTCTCTGTCTCTCTCTGTCTCTGTCTCTCCCTCCCTCCCTTTCTCTCTTTCTCTCCTTATCTTCCTGTTTCTAACCTCCTCCACTTTGAGACCCAGTTTGTCAGGTGGAAGGAATGAAGCTCTGAGTTATTATACTTAATCTGTAAAGGGAGGAACCAATTCTGAGCCATCAAGAATTTGAACTCTGTGCACATACATTGTGACAAGCGTGTTATCCGGGCACTGCTTCCCCACATAGATTGCTTCTCCAGCCCTGCTTTGCAAACCTTCTACAATGGTCTACAGGCTTACCTCCCATCGGCCCCAGATGTTCTTCTAATACTAAGACATCTACAAATCAAGGACCACAATGGCACTCCAGAGGCACCTGCATGGCTCCCTTTTTTCTCACCATTTTAATGTACTTCAAAGAGGACAAAGAAGAGAAAGAGTAGAAAGGATAAAGACCATACAAACAAAAACGCATTCAAAATAAATGATGGTGGATGCCATGGCTGCCTTTTGCTTGGCTAAAACACTTTACCATCAGCAAGTCTGACCCATCTTAGGGGTCTGTTTATCCTCCCTCAAAGCTGTCAAACTCTAGGGCACCCAGATGTCACACAGGAGACAAGCCACAGGGATTGTTGCTTCAATCATTATCATTAATAATCATAGAAAGCCATTCAAGCAAGGACATTAGGAGCACTTTTAATGGGCTCAATCACTAAGGGCTCATGGCTCCATTCTCAAATGGCCCTAGAAATTCCCCAAGTTTTCATGGTCAAGTGTGGTCTCACATATAAACCTGAGGGCACTTCAGCTGGTCCTCTTAAAGTGAAATAAGGGCATGGGACGGCCTTGACCTGCTTTTATATAACTTACCTGACTGTCCCAGGTTGGGGCCAAGGTACCAGAAAGATGTCAAGAACCACGGTAATGATCCCAGTGCCCCTAATTAGTCACTGCAGCTGAGTACCAAGGATCATTTATTCATTTACTCATTCCCTCAACAGTATTTTTTGAATAAATAAATGTGGCCGGCAGTGTTCTAGGCACTGGGGATACAGTAGTGGGGAAACCCAAAACCTGCCCTCATGGAGCAAGTACCACAATTTGATATATGATGCAGCATCTGAGGCCCTGAGAAAAGTCACTTTGCCTCACAGGCCTTAGTTTTCCAATATAGTAAATGAAATGATAGGAATCTGTTATCCGTAAAGCTGTGGCTCTGTCTATGCCACCTATAAACACTATTTTTAGAGGTATTTGTGATCCCAAATTGCCCATCTGGTTGGTGAAATAAGCAAGCCTTCTAAAGTTTGCCAGCTGACACTCAATGTGAAAGACACTAAGAAGGAAATTAAAGTAAGCAGTTAGTTCTGCTAGAATTTCAGGCAAATATTCCACTGAACTAGCCCATTCCTAGTCCAATACCATGACAGAAAGCACAAGAAATCTAGAAACTAAAAGCACTTTTCATCAACCACACCACCCACCCCCATGCAAAACGCTGGGTCTGTCCAGATGGGTGGTCAATGAGTCTGCAGGCAGCAGAGGCCTTGGGTAAGGTTTCATCATGAGCGATATTGAGCTGTTTGTGTGACAGTGGGCAGATATTACCAGGCAGGCATGGAAGAAGAGGGTCCCCTACATGAGCAACTCAGGTTAAGTCTCCTTCTAAATCTTCACTTGGAACTGTAGATTGGAGGCAACCATCTGCCAAAGTGATGCTTGTCCCACAGCAGTGCATGGAGCCCAGACTGAATCGTTGTCCAGAGCCCAACATCAACATTGTATGTGAATCCCTGACATTGGCTGTGCATGTTAGGCCTCTCTGGACATCATGAGCATCTAGCCATGGGCGCTGGCTAAAGGCTTTGGGTTTTCTTTGGAAAAGTGAGGCCGAAGAAGAAATTGTTGCTCAGATTGGAGAGTCTGCGATCTTCTGTCTGGGAGGATTTTATGGTATAATTGATGGAGAGCTGGTAGAAAAGAGCAGTGATTGGTCAACACTTGATTGCCTGTGATCCTCCAACTGCTGATCTTCCATGAACTGGAAGATGGACTCACGGGTGCTGTAAGTTCTCGAGTTGTCTGAGGAGCTTTGCGATGGTATTCCAATTTTTTCTTTCAAAAATATTTCAGAGTTGTGCCAAGTCAAAAGGAAAATGATGCTTTCTTGCTTTGCTGGCCTTTTCTATGTGCTGCTGGGAAGCAATCATAGAAGTGCCTAGAAATAGAGTACTGACAGTGTGTCCATGACACTTAAACACTTTGTCTTTCATTTTATCTTTTAAATCATTTTTAATTCTAATTTGAGGGTTCTTCTGACTTTGCAATTTACTTTATCATGATCAGGTTCTTACAGAAAAATAATTCTATTGAATTTGACCAAATTCAATGAGCACCTACAACTGCCAGGAACTATACTAGGTGCTGAAGTTTCGAAGATGAATGAGGCGTGGATCCTGCCTTGAGGAGCTCAGGTTTAGGAGGTGTGATAGGCAGCTTCTGAGATGACCACCAATGATCCCCGTCTCTTGGTATTCATAAGCTTGTGTAATTCTCTCCCCTTGAGGGTGGGCTGGACTTAACTGACTCACCTCTAGCAAGTAGAATATGACAAAAGTGATAGGATGTCACTCCTAATATTAAGTTTTAAAAAGACTTTGGCTTTCATCTTTGGCACTCTGTCTTATGCTTTCTCACTCATTTGCTCTAAGGGAGGTCAGTTGCTGTGTTGTGAGATGTCCTTGGAAAGGTCTCAGTCCAACTTCCTGGGAGGAAATGAATCCTGCTAAAAACCATGCGAGTGAGCTTGGAACAGGGTCCTCTCTCAGTCGAGCCTTCAGATGAGACCATAGCTCTGGATGACAATCTGACTGCAACTTCATGGAAACCTTGATCCAAAGACACTCAGCAAAACCACACCTAGATTCCTGACCAATACAAACTATGAGATAATATTTATATTTTAAGCTGTTACGTTTTGGAGTAATCTGTTATACAGCAACAGATAACTATTATAGGTTATATTTTTTGAAAAAACTATAATACAGTGTAATAAGTGCTATAATAGGGGAATGAATAGAGTGCTTACAGATGGAGAAGCAATCAATGATGGGAAGCTTGGGGAAAGCCACTGAGAGGAGGTAGCATTTGAGCTGGGCCTTGAAGGACGAATTTCCTAAGGGAAAAGAAGGGTAAAGAGAATTACAGGGAGAGGAAATTGCAAGAAGTTTAAGGTGCATGGTTTATTCAGGCAAAGTAGAGTAGCTCAAGAAGAGCAGGAGAAAAGGGAAGTGGCAAACGATGATGCTGAAGAGGTAAGAGGAAAGATTGTGAAGGGCCCCTTATACAGGCATACACATTGGAATTTGACTCTGTAAGCAGTGAGGAATCCTCAGAGTTTTTTAAGCAGGGAGCTGAGTTTCTTGTACCCATGCTTTAGAGAGATGACTCTGGTGGTTAGGACAGACGGTATGGTGGAGACGGCTAGGGCAGGATAACCAGTTACAATATCCATTTATTCAGAAAATTTTTATTGAGCACTTACAATGTGCCAGGCACTGTGTGAGGTGCTAAGCAGTGAACAAAACAGATAAAAGTTCCTACTCCTATGCAGCTTATGTTCTAGTGGGGGCACTAGCATAGGACCAGCCTAGAAGCAGTGGTGATTAATGTAGGAAACATTTGAGAGGTAGAATTAGTCAATGGGACATGATTCTTGCCTGGACATTGGTGTGAGCAAGAGAAAAAAATTTAAAATAACACCAAGATTCTTAGGTTGGGCCACAGAGTAGATGATAACACTGTTAGCTGAGATGGAGACAGCAGGCTTGCAGAGAGTAACAATAGATTCGTGTTGGTACATTGCACTTAGTGTGATGAGACTTTCAGTGGAGTTGTCCTTGGGTCGCTGAGAAAATACAGGTCTATACTCAGGAGAGAGGACCAGGCTGGAGATATAGACTTAGAAATCATCAGGTGTGGGTGGTAGATGAAACCTTGGCACTTGGTGAGATACTCAGTGAGAGACCACAGATTGCAAAATAAGAAGGACCTCGTTGGGAGGAGGGGGGAGGGTAACCACCAGAACTAAAGGCATGAAAGGGCATCAAGAAGAGAATTCAGTGAGAAAGAGACAATGGTCACAAAAGGAGGAGAACCTGGAGAGAGCCCTTCCTGGCGTCCATGGCCACCACCGTCAAGGGAGAGATGAAGTAAGATAAGAACTGAAGAGAACGTATTACTCTGTGAACCATTGCTGATTAGAACTGGGTAAAGTGATCCCCAAGAGTAGCGGACCCTCATGACTCTCTGAATGACTGGGTGGTTTCAGCGTTGTAGAGGGAAGAATTCACCAGTAGATTATCTCATAACATGCTTCTCCTTCCACAGGCTTTGTCCATCAGGCTCAGGTTTGGAAATACCATATAAAATAGTCTTAAGAATATTGCCTTTATCTGATTCCATTCGTTGATAGCAGGGGTCATTTTTTTTGATGTAGGTTCCATGGCCAAAGCTAGGCCCTGCCGGCATCACTTTCCATCCTTGCCCTAGGAGATGCATCAAGTCTCTGGAAGCCAGTTCGTTCCTTCTGACCTTGGATTGAAGCTCTTCAGTCCCAGGTGTCAGAGCCCTGCCTGCAAGGCTGGGGCAGGTCCTAGTGGAGGCTTTTCCCACAGTTCCAGAGTTTGGTCAAGTGGCCCTGCATATTCGCCAAGAATGGCCAGATCCAGGAGAGATGCTGGTGCCCAGGCAGGAGAGCAGCAGTGCAAGACAGACTGAACAGTGGAGAGGATGGAAATAATCACCAGCTAGTAATGTTGGTGGCTGTGGTGTTTTTTTAAAATGCCATCAGATTCTTTGATTCTCCTCTTTTCAAGAGGTGGAGAGGCTATTCCTCAACTGTTGAGTGTGGGCTGAACTTAATGACTTGCTTTAACAGATACAGTAAAAAAGGAAGTGACAGTACGAAACTATGGAGGCTAAATTATAAAAAGGCACTCGGGTTTCCATTTTGATCTCTCTCTCTCTCTCTCTCTCTCTCTTCCTCCCTCTTTCTCCCTCCTCCTAAAAAGGTCAGCTGCTATGTTATGAGCAGCCCTATGGAAAGGCCCACATAGCAAGGAACTGAGAGAGGCCTCTGGTCATCAGTCAGTAAGGAACTGAGGCCCTCAGTCCAACAGCCCAAGATGAGCTCAGCCCTACCAACACCACATGAGCAAGCTTGGAAGTGACTCCTTCAACCCCAGTCAAGCCTGGAGATGACCGCAGCCCCATCCAACATCTTGACTACCACCTCCTGACAGAACACGCACCAAAACCACCCAGCTGAGCCATTCCCAGATTCCTGGTCCTCAGAAACTATGACATAATAAATGTTTGCTGCATCTGGGGGTAATTTATTACGTAGCCACAGATAACTGAAACAGTAGCAAAGGAGAAAAAGTAAGGGGTCTGGTGTGAAGGCTCTAGAAGAACCAGGCACTTGACAGGACTCCTGCTTAGGCGAGTCCCAGACACAGAAGGACCAGCACTGGGCTGAACAATGAAGGGCAGAAGTGGGGTTTGGGATTTTATCTCATTTCCTCTGCTCCATGCAGGGCTGTTAATTTTTTAAAAGAACAAATAGTGGAGGGCTTCCCTGGTTGCGCATCGGTTGAGAGTCCGCCTGCCGACGCAGGGGACGCTGGCTCGTGCCCCTGTCCAGGAAGATCCCACATGCCACGGAGCGGCTGGGCCCGGGAGCCATGGCCGCTGAGCCTGCGCATCCGGAGCCTGTGGTCCGCAATGGGAGAGGCCACAGCAGTGAGAGGCCCGCGTACCGTGAAAAGAAAAAAAAGAACAAATAGTGGGTACTAAGACAATTTATGCAACAATATGGGGATGACTAAAAAAAGAAGTGAATAGGTGTGAAACCTCACCATGCAACAACAGCACGTCTGTGGCTTCCTGGTCCCAACCTGTCTGCACGGTGTGGGCCAGAGGGGACCTCTTCACCATAGAAGATGCCATCTTTGACCTCTGGTCTTGACCTCTATTCCCATCTCACCCTCACCCTGCCCCACCCTCCTTCCACCTTCCTGAGCCCCTCTCTCACCTCCAGCAAGCTTTCTATGTAGGTTTTCTGGAAGAAGTCCCCCCATATTAGAAAGTCAGGGACTTCCTGGAAGTTCCACAGACTGATATGAGCAGAGCAGCAACCTACAGCCAGTATGTTAGCTAAAGAAAGCAATGCTTGGCCATCTTAATGATAATTCTCATAACATTTTTAAGTAAACACCTTTCTATTCCCTGCTTTCCTTTGATTCCCCACAAAAATCCTCTGAGGTAGGCAGGACAGATATAAGTATTCCTAATTTACAGGTGAGGAAACTGAGGCTCAGAATGGCTTAGGTGGACAGCAAGTCGTGGAACCAGAGCCAGTAGCCATGTCTTCACACCCTCATCATTTGGACTCTTTCTGCATCATGGTCTCTCACTACATCATGACCCAAGATGGCCAACCTAAACGTGGTGGCCCAGCTTGAGTTCAGCTCCTTACTTGAAGCTGTTAAATATAATAGCATTTTCCCCTTTTATTCACAAGAAGTTCGCTAAGGCACAGTAATGGAGGTCACTGAGTTTCTCTGTGCCTCAATTTCCTCAGTTCCTCAGTTTGTACCACACACAGGTGACTAGTTGTCCCCTAAAGCCTTTTTGGGCCTCAGTGTTCCATGCCTCTAGCGAAATCCTTCAGGAAGCTGGGCTTGCTCACACGAGGCAGGACGTCAAGCCCTCACCATCTGGCAGTGGCTAATCCTGGAAAACCCGGGGGAAGACTCACCCCGCAGTGAGACAGTCCAGCCCACGCAAAGGGGCCCTAGAGGCTGCAGGAAGTAGGGTAGCGGCCTGTGGTGACATGATTGGGCTTCAGCTCCTGAGAATCTCAACAGAGGTCCCCTGACCCCTATGGGCCACAGCTTCTCTGCCAGAGGCTGGGGTGGGGAGGTGTCCTTCCCCTCTCCCCACCTCACTATCCCATGCAGCTTTGCTGGGCCAGTTATCCCACATGGAGCTACCAGGATGGACGTCCCATCACCAGCTCCCCCAGTAGAGCCTCTGAGAGGAGCACACAAAGACATATAGCATCCAAAGCCAAGTTCGCATCAGCCCCAGACACCTCGAGTACAGTCAGTTAAGAAAGGATAGGAATGTTTCTTACTCACCTTATTTAGGAGAAGAAGAAAAGAGCAGACAGGGCCCCCCTTTTGCATTCACCAGACTGCACCACAATCAAGACACCTACAACCCTACCACCCACCCTGAAGCCCCAAAAATGGTTCACCAACTCCTTTTAATCCTTTCCCTCTTCACCCCCCAATTCCCCCACATCACTAATCCACTTTCCAAGTTGTGATGGCAGGAGAATGGAAAATGAGGATGACGGTGATGACAACCAGCTTCCCCTGAAGCCTCTCTCCCAGGCTCCTTGAGCGCCTGAGGTCCTTGATATCCTTCAACACCCTCCACGAGAAGAAAACTAAAATCAAGCTGAACCAACCCTACTTAGAGGAGAAACATCCTTGGGCTCCAAACCCAGCACCATCTGTCTGGCCTTGTATTAACTCAGAATTTGCTTCCAACCCCCAACACAAAGGCAGCACCAGCTTTGCACTCGTCCTGCATCTTCGGGCACTCAGTCCAACTCACAGATCATTTTCCAGCAGTCAAATTCTAATCTAAGATTAATCTGACTTTTCCTTACAATCAAATATTTATCCAACAAATTCATGAATGAGAATTGATCTCGCTGTTTATTTAGAAAGCTGGAGGAGTTGATTTTACATGGGCTTTATTTTTTTTCCTCTGGATAAATTAGGGAGTTGAGATAGAACAAGAGAAAGCAAATCAATGGCTATTTCCAGTTACCAGCATTGTCTTCAGATTTAATAGAAATGATGCCCTAAGACACATAGTTTATTCAGTACGAAAATACCCATCGATATTAGAGTAATGCAAAAGGAAAGCCTTTCCTGGTACTTTGTAACTGTAGACAAGAGCCTCACAACTGTATGAAGATTCACAAAGCCCTTCTGATAGGTGGTCATCAACACCGTTCCATAACCAGGGAAATTAAGGCACTGAGTGTCTCTGAAATGGCTCTGGTTCACCTGAGGAATAGGTATGAGAGGATATTCATCACCAGAAATCTGACCCCCCTTCAGAGAGAGCTAAATACGTGGCATGGAGGTCACCAAACAGACATTTAACTCCTGTTTGCCTTTCTGTGAGTCAGAGACCCTATCGAAACAACTAGGACCACAAAACAGATGGTGGCCTTGTTTTGTGGTTGGACTAACAGACAGTATTCCTGGAGTCGCATACTTCTGTGTACACAGAAAATCATCTGAAAGACCCTTTCTGAAAAGAAAAAAATTAATAGTGGTTAGTGTTTTTTTCTACTTCATTAGTTATGAGGTACTAACCCACCCCTCCTTAAGCGATTCCTACGTCTCTCATTGCCCACGGCGGGAAGTAAGCTCCTCCGCGTTGCAAGCCTCTTTGCTGCCTGGCCACAGCTGCCTGTCTTAGATTCATCTTCTTTCTGACCACTGACCCAGCCACTTCTACACCCTATGCAACAGCCTCAAGGAAAAGTACTTGCCATGATATCCTCCCTCTCCCCACCCCCACCCCCAAAAACCTCCTGTTCTTTGTGCACTTCACACTTCTGCACACAAAGGTCTCTCTGAGCCGTCTCTCAACTCCCATTCACAGCCAAACCTGTCAAGCAGATAGTCTACGCTCTGGTTACATGAAGTGTGGTCCATGAACCAGTGGCATGAGTATCACCTAGGGGCTTGTTAGAAACACCCACACCAGACCTATGAACCTAAATCTGCATTTTAGCAAGATGCACTGCCCTAAATTCGCTCCCTCTCTTTCTGGGAAACCCCACCCAGTCTTCCTTCTCTCTAATCTGACTTCCTTCCCCACCTCTCCATCAAAAAGACTCTCATTGAGTGAGTGAATCCGTCAATTCATATATGAATAAAAGGATCCATGAAATATCACTTCCACTTGTGCCCACCCTAGGAACTTCTATTCAGCCTTCAAGTCCAGTCCAAATAGCCCACTTCTGTGAAGACATTTCTGCTCTCCAATGCAGACAAGGAAACCAAAGTGCTGAGAGGCTGGACAAACTGCCCGAGCACACCCAGTGCACCCACGGTGTGCCATCTTTAAGAATGACATCAGGAAGGATTCCCTTGACCTCCCCAGAAGCCCCTCGTGGCCACTGTCAAGGGCAAAACTCCATGGCTGAAACGGGTATGGCAAGTCGCAAGTTGCTTTGTGGACGAGGCCCCCGTGTGGGCTGATCAAAACCAGGTTTCCTTGTTCAGGATCTTAACTACTGGGGCGCCCTCTACCCAGTCTCTCAATCCCCTTGAAGACTCTTGTATGCTCTCTTCCTTCAACACACATCCAAAGAACACACCTCTTTCACCCTCCTGGCCTCAAGGGGGAATTTTTCCTTTTTCTTTGGAGAACAAAGACCTCAGGGAGGAAATATCAGTTGCTGGTCTTTCCACGTCCCCAGCCCACAGCAACGCCATTCTGGTGACCCAGTGGCTTTCCAGCTTTAGGGTATGGGGGAGAGGTTTTAAACATGCAGGTCCTGATGCAGGGTCCGTGGGCTGCGCTTGGTGACACTCTGCTTCCTAGACTCTCCTCGAGGCTCCTGCATATCGACAAACTGTGCCATGACGCAGGTGTGTAGGACCACAGGCGAGTCCACCAGCTACCTTGAGTCCACCGTGGTCAAAAGAGGGCTCCAAGATCTCTCCTGCCCGCCTCATCCTTTTATTGTAGGATCACAGCAATAGGGTGTGTGCTATGGCTTTGTTAAAATGGAAAACATTCTTTTTGAAGGCAAGGTTTTACCACTCTTCTGCTTGGTTTTGGCACTAACAAGTAACCCTCTATTCCCATTCCCAGAAATTCTGAATTTCTCTCAACCTCAGAGCCTACTGTCAACATACTCTTAAGTGTTTCAGACAGTCCTGTGATTGTTGGATGCAAAGGACAGCAATTCATACTGGCCAGTGTCCAGACACACATAAGCTATCTTCCCGATAGCAGTTCTGTTTGCCAGAGACCTGGGGGGTCTTGTGCATAAGCAGGGGGCCTTAGCTTCCTCTCAGCAGCTTGAGACCGGCAACACACACTCTCTCCCCAAGATAAGGCCTTACAGACAACAAAGCACTTAGAATATTTCCTTTGTGCTACTGAGAACAAACACAGGAGCCCACCCCAGTGTTTGTGGGACTGATCTGACAGGGGTAGGAGAGATGTAAGATATCATTTCCATTGTGTCGTCATGAACCATTGAAAATCTTTGCAACCTAATTAAACTGCACTCACTGAATGATGAGTGAATTCAACAGCCCCAGAACAAGCATTGCTTTTCACCATTTTCTATTTTAGCGTCTGTTCAACTATTTTAAGAAGGACATACCTGAGCCAAAAAATCAAAAGAGCACAGCTAGTAACAGCCAGCGTGGTCCTAACTTACTGACGATGCCATCAGTCCGTGGGGTCAGGGGCTCCAACACACTGACCTCACCGCTTCTTACCACTTACCACCCCCTCAGTCATCACCTCTCATACGCCCATAGCCATAGCCTCCTTATCCACCCCTAAAATCACACCCTTGCCTCTATCTACTCACCCCTCTTTCCTACTCACCTCAACTCCACTTCAGCCCAGCCCTCCACCTGTTCCATGCTGAACCCAAGCAGAGCAAATCACACCCCTGTGCTAACCAGTCTCCACTGAATGGGGACCACAAATCATTCTCCCTCATCTCTCCATCTTCTCAAATCTCCCATACCTCGTATGCCTTTCTCGCACTCTTCTCATTTAGCTGAAAAAATACATAAGCAATAAGCATAAAACGTTCTCATCTTCTCCACGGGCTTCCACCCATCTCCCCACACCTGTGCCCCTACGCCTGTCTCCCTCCTGTTACCAGGAACAACTCTTCCAGCTGCTGCTTGTGCCTGGATCCCGACCTCTCACACCTCCCTCTTGCATCATCAGTTTCTCCCTCTCTGGTCGACCAGCGTACAAATATGCTCTTGACAGAAGAGCACCCATCTCTCAAGGAGACCCTGACCGAGCAACCCCCCTCCATCGAGAGACACATTCCTGCTCCTCTTTTTAGCACAGCTCCTTGAAAGGGCCAGTACTCTCCAACCCCCTTTCTGCACACTCTCTCCTCAGCATACTCACCTGCCCTCCTCCCACCTCCCCGCTGCCCTTTTTCAGCCTCCTTTACTGGATACTCTTCCTTACTCCAGTCTCTTAACTTTATCTAGTTAGACTCACTTCCCCTAAATATCACCTACACACTTGTCACTCCCAAAGTGATATCTGCAGCACAGACCTCTCTGCTGAGTTTCAGACTCATATATTCACTGCCACGGTGGTTGGGAACCCGAAGAATAGAAAGTAAGAAAGATCCGAGATGGCAAAGGATCCTTGTGGGAAAATTCCCATCTCAAGAGGTGGTGCTGACCCTGCAGCCAGGAAGGGAGGCTGCAGTCGAGGGGGACTGCAGGGTCTTCCTGGGGTTGGGAGGCGGAACTCACAGTGAGCAGAAAAGCTGATGGTACCAGCTTTCGGAACGGCCAGGATGCATTTCGGACCATGAATAAGTAAAGAAAAGAGGTCATCACGGTTCCAGAATCATGAGAACAGAGAGGAGAGAGAAAGTGAGGAGCGGAAGAATTAGTAAATCTTGGGGGAAGGACTGCTGAAGGAAGAAAGGAGACAAAGAAAAAGGTGGGAGACAAAGAAGAAGGAAGCGAGAAGGAATGGGTAAGAGAATGAAAATAAGAACCCAGGAAAGAGATTTTGTTCCTTGCTCACTCAGGAGATACAACTAGCATACTGGCTGAATTCTCAACAAGAGGCAGAAACTCAATTCTCTGAGTCTTCCCCAGAGGGGTAGTAGTATTATTACTATTAATGGCTACCATTTGTCAATGTGTTTCCTAGGTGCTAGGCGCTTTGAACACACTTCCTCATTTAATTCTTAAAACAGCCTGTGACTCGGGTGTCACTGTCCCCATCTGATGGAAGCTAAAACTCAGAGCAGTGAAGTAATTTACTCAAGACCACCTAGTAAGGGGGTGGCAGAGGCAAGATGCAAACCTACATCTTATCCCAACCTCCCCACAGGTAACCACCACACCCCTGGGCCACAGGAAAGAGGCAGTGGGGAGAGACCTTCTCCTGACACACGGAGGCTGAGGCGGGGGGGACGGGGTGCGACGAGCAGCCCTGCGGAGAGCACTGACCACCCGGCAGCTTCCCAAGTCAGAGGGCCGCCCACCTGCGCCGAGGTGCTGCTTTCCTCTCCACAACCCGCTGTCCCCTGTCCGCACTGCCCGCTGCCTGGAGGGGAACCTGACGATCGGCAGGGTGGCGTGAGGATTTGGGCGAACCGCTTGTCCCAGCCCTGGCAGCTAATGTAGGATGCGGGATGAAAAGCACTCCCAAATTATCCTAGGGCAAAACCAGGTCAAGCTCACCTCCAAACCCAGCCCTCACAGAGGTAAAGGTGAGGAACCCGACAGGCTCAAAAGGCAAAGAAGTTAATTAGCTCCCTGAAACCAAAAGGGGAGGAACAGAGCCTGGATAAAGGGGTAGCTGGAGGCGAGGGAGAGGGCGCTCAGCTGGAGTCCAAAGCCTCACAGCCTCAGGGCCTCCAGGGAGCTCTGAGGTCTGGGCCATGACTCTCCTGTGTCTCTGTTTCCTCCTCTATCGGACCAGGTCTGAGGCCCCTTCTCTGCACCCGACAGCCTAAGACAGGGCAGCATATGGGGCCAACGCAGCCCCGTCTGAAACGGGCCCAGCGGGCGGGACGGTGGGGCCTGACTCTGGAAGTCAGAGCTGGGAGACAGCAGTGATTCTCGGCAGGTGTGCCCTCCGCAGGCACCCCGGACCCACAGGGAAGATGCCCTGTCCAACCCTAACCCAGCCGGGTCTCCATCTGCCTCTTCAATCAGGAGAAGAAGTGGATGGAGCTGGGGGGCCAGGGGGGTCACACGTGTGGGTGGACAGAGAGAGCAGGCGGAGGGGGCAGCTACCTCCCAGACATGATCAGTGGTCATGCTGCAGGGGGTTGCAGGGAGAATATAAACATATAAACCACCATCTCCCCTCCACGACCCCTGCAACAGTGCCTAAACCTTCCACCACCAGAGCGACCCCAGGGGCTTGAAAAATGCAAACCAGTTTCTCTGACAGGATAGCGCAGTGTCACATTCCTGACGTGATCCACCCGAGCCTCTGACTGTCAGCACCAGGGTGAACCTTGGACAACCTGGTCCAAACCCTTCTTTAAAAAATACAAGGAGGGGCTCCCCTGGTGGCGCAGTGGTTGAGAGTCCACCTGCCGATGCAGGGGACACAGGTTCGTGCCCCGGTCCGGGAAGATCCCACATGCCGCGAAGCGGCTGGGCCCGTGAGCCACGGCCGCTGAGCCTGCGCGTCCAGAGCCTGTGCTCCGCAACGGGAGAGGCCACAACAGTGAGAGGCCCGTGTACCGCAAAAAAAAAAAAAAAAAAAAAAAAACACAAGGAAACAGAGCCCCCAAATGGTAAAGCGACATGCCCAGGGTCACAGGGCACGGTGGCAGCAGGGCTGGGACTCTCACCCAGGCCTCCTAAACCTTTCCACAGCGCGGACTGTCCTCTGGGAGCGTCCCCTGGGGGGTCTGGCATCTTGGCATCCTGCTCCCAGGGCTGCCTCTGCTCCTGTTCAGCCACGACAGCAAACGAGCCCCTGGGGCCTTGCCAGCTGACCCCTCCTGACCCTGCCTTCCGGAAGGGTGAATGCACATCAAACCCTGAGGCTAAGGTATTCCTGGGTACCGTCCGCTTGGCGCCCAGCTCCCTTTTCCACAGCCTACTGGGAGGGAGAAATTTCCAGAAGGGATAGATCTAAAGGCTTTCACAGAAGCGGGACTCTCCTTAGAAACATTCCTTCGCTTGGACAATGGGGGTAAGGCAGGAAGATGGGGGGGATGGAAGAAAAAGGTTAATTTTTTATAACGTCACATTCTTGCTAAAATGGCGCCCTGGAACTTTCAAGATCATCTGACCAATACCAGGTTGGACTCCTTAGTTACAAAGATGGGGACTGAGTTTCTTTTGAAGCAGGTCAACCAAATGATGCCCAGGGGACTTAAAAAGAAGTAATGAAAGGGAAAGAAGTCCCTTTGTGCCCTACCTGGGAGTCAGAGAGAGCCCTTCGCTCCCCACCTGACAAGCGCGCAGCTACCTAAAATGGTCCTACGGAGCTGCCCGGCACAGACAGGCCTGGCCAGGGCAGCTGGCTCTTTGCAACTGCCCAGTCTGTCCTTTGCTGGGAAACCTGGATTCATTAGCATATGGCTAAACCCACAATGCTGGCCAGCCAATGGGTAACAGGACTCCCAGCGAAGATGGATTTGCCCAGTAGCCAGTGGGATTCTTGTTACTATAGGAAAAAGCCAGGTTCCCAGAGGAGGCTGGAGGACAGGAAACAAGAATGAACAGAAGCCTAGAGCCCATGGTTTAAGGAAGGAGGGGGAGGACGCGGGAGGGTCCACCTCCTTGGGCAATGGTTAAAAGGAAGAGAAAGAAAAAAAAAAAGGAAAGAAAGAACCCAGCCTTTGATGTCAAATAGACATATGCATTTACCAGGTTTCGGGCAAATTACTATTTAACCTTTCTCCACCTCAGTTCCCTCAGCTGTAATATAGGCCCAACATCACAGGTCATTAAAGGAAGTGAGGAGATTAGAGAACCTATGATGACGTGTAGTTGGCGCTCAGAGAGCCTGGTCCCCCTTCTCTTCTTGGCATCCAAAGCCAGCCCCACCTGGTCCTGGGAAAAACCCACGGGGAAACTCTCACCCAGTGAGCCCCGGACAAAGCACAGGGGCCTTCCAGGGAGGAGGATGGCGGTCCCAGTGACAATGGACTGACCCATTTGGCCAACCATCCTTAATTTCCCTCTTCACATTTTGGGAGCCCTGGAGCGCTCTTCTCCCAAATGAGGCATGCAGCAGAAATGAGCTGTGATTAGCGCAGGGGAGAGACCAGGAGGACAGGAGAGCAGGGACAGCAGCTGCAGAGTTTCCTGGAATTAATGGAGAGGGAGCAGGGAGGGCAAGCTGCTGTCTCTGAAGCTCTGTCTCCCTGCGCCAATCACCAGGCAGAGACTTCGTTTAAAGCCAACTTTCTCAGCCTCAGCAGGGCAAAACCCACTCTGAGGGTTGCCTATGATAGACTTCATGCACCATTTGAGGCAGGCCTGAGGTGTTCTCTATGGGACACGCAGGGAAATTTCAAGCCAGTATGTAGATGCATGAAACACACAGAACACTGCGCTAGAGGCAGTTAAAACTCAGCCCCGGAACGTTGGCTGTTCCAGATCTATGGCAATGTTACAGTCTAAAGGCAGATGAAGGAGAGAGTGATTTTGAAAGAGTTTGGTGAGATAGTGCTGTACGAGGCCCAGGTGCTGCATAAATGTTGGGCGGGTGGGTGGAAGGGGAAGGGGTGGATCTAATCATTTTTCCAGGGAAGGTGGTTATTATTCTACCGTTTCAATTCTGTGCTGTCAGATGACCTTTTCCATCAAGGGCTCTGCCACTTTTAGCCAGGCCTAAGCCAAGGCAATTGTCACTGAACATTACAGGCGAGTAACAAGCAATGCAAATGCACTCGTGTTAGAAAGAAGATCTGGAGTCTAGTCTGGGCCCTACCACTTCTGTGTATCTTTGGCCAAGTCACTTAACCCTTCTGAGTTTTGGTCTCTCATCTGCTAAGTGGGACAGTAACCCCTGTCAAGGCCGCCAGGAAGATTCCATGGAGAGTGTGGTGGCTATGATGTAGCATGTCAGGAAGAGCCAACCATACTTGGCTACCATGGAGAAGATGGCCCATGAACTTTGGACTCACTGTCCGTAGTCTGCACACACGGCTACACCTCTTCCAGCCTCAGGGGCCAGTGAGGAATCCATCAACAAGATGAAGTGGGGAGTATGAGATAGAAATGGAAATGAGGACAGGGGGTTGCAATCTCACAGCTTCTTCATCCTCCAACATGTAAATCAGCTACGGGTGTCCAGACAGTGGTACCAAAAGGAGCTGCTACCCCCAAACAAAGGCCATGGCCAGAATCTAAGCCTGGTTGCCTGATTTTCCTCAGTGACATTCACTGACCTTTCAGTCTAAAGGGTGCTTTTCCAAATCAACCCTTTCTCCAACTTGACTAGGAGGACAATCATAGATTTTGACCCCAAATTTCAACTGGTCTGTCAGATATAAAGCTCTCTGGGGCCAACCAGCCTCTTGGGATATCCCATACTCCTCCCCAAATGCACTGCAAACCAATCGGTAGTATAATAGAAGATTCTCTGGTTTCAGAGTATACTTCATGGACGATGCCCACGGAATCGTTTGATACCGAGAAAGATGAACCTTTCATCAGCTGGACAAGTGTCACAGAGAAGACGGGATACAGTGGGGTTCTGTTAAAAGGCATTTAGAAGGAATTCTGATCACTTCTTTTCCCCACAAGGGCTAGGATCCTATAACCACAACAGGGTCAGAGGCAGCCTGTTGGGAAGCGTGTACGAAACCCAAACTTCTTGACATGTGTGTTGGGGCTGTCCTCGCGTAACCATCCTAAACATCACATTCTCCTGCTCGAGAACTCATGACGCCCCTGACTTCCTACCATTCCTGTTTCCTTTGCTATGGATCAGGCCCCACCACAATGAGGATGCTACTTACATTCCTATGACTCCTCACTACAGCCCAGGATCTCCCCCAACTCCCTTCAGGCTCATCTCTGTGACGGCTTCAAACCTACAGTGTCACTCGCACCTCTGAGCTTTTGTTCAGACATTCCCCACTGCTGCTGTCAGTGGCCTGCCTTCTCTTTACCCACCCGGCTCTACTCATCTTTCTTTTTTTTTTTTTTTTTTTTTTGGTACGCGGGCCTCTCCCTGCTGTGGCCTCTCCCGTTGCAGAGCACAGGCTCCGGACACGCAGGCTCAGCGGCCATGGCTCACGGGCCCAGCCACTCCGCGGCACATGGGATCTTCCCGGACCGGGGCACGAACCCGTGTCCCCTGCCTCGGCAGGCGGACTCTCAACCACTGTGCCACCAGGAAAGCCCTACTCATCTTTCCATGAAGACATACTTCAGCCTGCACTCCTAATCCTAACTCCCTTTGCTGAGCCCATCTGATACTTTGCTGAGCTCCCTTTGCTGGGCCCATTTTGCACCAACTTGACACTTAATTAGATGGTCTTGTCTTAAGTAATATACTAGTTGCCTGTCTCTCCTCCTCATGAACAGAAAAGCTTTCTTACACACTGGAGAGAGTCTTAGGGCCAGAAAACCCTTGATTAGAAATATCAGACTTTACCAGCTGTGACTACTATCTTTGTCAATTCCATCTCCCTGAGCTTCAACTTCCATTTCTGTGAAACAGGAATAATAATCTTAACCTGAAAGGACTAAATATGGCTTTCACACGCTAACACCTATAAGAAGCCTATCGGTGACTAGCACATAGAAAGTACCCCCAGAGGTTTGTTTCAGTTCTCCTTTGCTCCTCTTTTATGTCCTGCAAAACCTAGCACAGTATTGCAACATAGAAGGCCTTCAATAAATGTTTGATTAATTGATCAGTATCATAAAGCAAACCAATAACTAGGGGGTCATTATGCAAGGTAACAGTATATGGTCAAAATGTATTGATCTATTCTTCAGTTGTGGATGAAAGGTTGATGTCTACGGAGGGAAAACAATCTATTTTAACTAAAGAAGTTTTCAAAATTACCAACTGCCAATCTCTCTGAACCCATAACTCAGCCAAGTAGCAGTTTCAGCGTAAGTGTTCACGCTAGCAATTCATCACGCCCCTCCTCCACCCCCTCTTACACAAGTTACCTCCATTCCCAACCTCTTTTACATATTTCTGGCCCCCAGAAAGTTGACTTCACACCCTAAATACAGCACAATCCTTGCTCCTTCTTTAAATCAAATACCAAGCAAAACCATTCTATAGGAGTTCTTTTCTAAGTTATTTAGAAAGCATCCTGATCACTGCCTTTCCCAAACAGAATTTTTGTCTAATATACACAAATATAAAATTAACTTTGTCTTCTAATAAGACCTTTCTTCCCCCACCAAGTAGAGGAGAAGAGAGTAGACAACCATGTATATTAGTGAGGTCTTCAACCAAAATCCAGCTGGGAATAATATCCAGGCCATATGAGCAACTATGAGGTCCGTGCACCAAGGATGACACTGGACATGGTGGGGTCCGATGACCTGAGAACTGGAGGGGAATTCAGGTGGAGTTTCAACAGAACAATTTTCACTTCGTGGCCTCTAGGCCTTAGTGGTTTTTTCTGCTGCTTCTCACTGTTCCTTTTTCACATGTTTGGTGTTTCTCTGGAGGAAAATGTCTCTTGCCACCTCATTCACTCTCCAGCTGGTGTCTCACACTATCAAAACAAGAAGAGTCCCCATACGGGCTTGGGACATTGCTCCAGGGTGAATAGGAGCAAGCCTAGAAATGTAATTTTAGTTAATGATCGTAATGAGCATTCGTGAGAGTAATTTTCCCCATGCCTCCCACACCCTGGTGGTGAGTCAGGCACTCACTCTTTCAGGTTGCCCAGCTGCAATTCAAAGCATTGAAGAGGTAGACAGGTCCCCAAAAGGTCATCTAGCCCACGTCCCTAGCTCCACGCAGGAGAAATCCTTGACTATCAGCGAGTTCCATTTGAACCTCAATAGTCAAAAATCTTTGATATCAAAAGAAGTTTGTCAACTTGTTCTAAGCCCCAAGGTGCTCCTCCTGTCCTCTCTAGAGACCAAAGGCAACTGGTCAGTCTACTTTTCTCAATGATACAAATAATGATGGTTACTAAGTGACCCCTAATTCTCTTCCCCAAGTTAAACAAGCCCAAATCCTTTCACCTTTTCTTAAGGGGCTTACTGTCCATCCCTTTAAACATGTTGTTAATGTTTTTGTACCTTTTGGTTTTTCCACAGTTATTTTCAGCTAATTCGAACATGGCGGTGTCAAATATTAAATAGGGTGGCGAAGTACTTTCCAACCCTTGCACGTTATTCCAATATAACACGGCCTGGTTACATGCTCACTTAAAAATAAACAACATAACACTCCTTCAGCTAGTGCTCCACTAGGACTTCCAGATCCATCTCAGCTATGATTTTGCCTTGCCGGGCGATCACTAACAGCACAGTCAATGTAATTGTATCAGTCAGATTGGTGCTAAACCATTGATGGCCACTGTTACCACCTCTCAACAAAGTATTTCCTATTCTGGTGTAAGGAAAGATCAGGTAACCAAGGAATTGTGCCGCTTATACCATGTTTATGTAAAATACATAACAGGAGTTTCTAACTTTTGGTCTGAAGAATCTTTCTCCTTTTTTTAGTCTATGCCTAAAAGCTGACATCTGGGTGACCTCAGATGGGATCACAGGGTAGAGCTTGCAGCAAATGGAGCTGACATATAACATGTCCATCCCAACCCCTGCCCCTTTTAAGGAAACTTGGAAATAACCAGGGGAACCTAGCAAAAAGCACCACTAAAAGGTATCCTGAGATCTGAAAAGTTACAGATCCTTTCCAAACAACTGAGCATCCTCTAATAAGGGCTAAAGAGGGATCTTGGGTACATTTGGCATAGCTGCTGCCACCTGGCATGACTAGCTCAGAGGCCACCCTTCAGGATCACCTCCTATTCAATTTGTAAGAAGGTTTTTTTTTATAATTTATTTATTTTAATTATTTATTTATTTTTGGCTGTGTTGGGTCTTTGTTGCTGCATGCAGACTTTCTCTAGTTGTGGCGAGTGGGGGCTACTCTTCATTGCGGTGCGTGGGCTTCTCATTGCGGTGGCTTCTCTTGTTGCAGAGCACAAGCTCTAGGCGCATGGGCTTCAGTAGTTGTGGCACACAGGCTCAGTAGCTGTGGCTCATGGGCTCTAGAGTGCAGGCTCAGTAGTTGTGGCACACAGGCTTAGCTGCTCCGCAGCATGTGGGATCTTCCCGGACCAGGGATTGAACCCATGTCCCCTGCATTGGCAGGCGGATTCTTAACCACTGCGCCACCAGGGAAGTCCCTGTAAGAAGGTTTTAATTCAATAGGATGTCTGGTATCAGGAATCTTCCCCACCATCCAGGGAGGCAAATTATTTCTTAACAGTTCTTTGGGGATGTGAGGTTGAGGAGGTGGGGGAAGTCTCCTAATTCTGAATATGACCACAGAATCTGAGTTCTTAGAAAGAAAGGCATCACAGCAACATCCTCAAAGGCATCACAGCAATTGTTAAACACCCCGTGATTAACAATTTCAGAGAGCCACAGTCATTGAAGAATCGGTAGTCACCAGAAAGAGACCATTTCTCTAACTACAGCAATTCCATGCCTCCTGTGTCAGGTTCCACTAAATTTCCATTATCATTTATCTCATAAGATGACATGCATTTGCACAAATCCGTCCATTTTAAAGTTGGCCTTTTTTCATACTTAAGTTGCCAGAGATGAACATTAGTCATCACATCCCCAGAGTCACTATTCTGTATGGCCAGCACATAGACTAGCTAGATTATTGACAGACTCTTTAGATAAGCATTGCACTATTGTAGTTTGGACTCGGCACTCAAACTGGAAAATCTAGTAGACAGCTTTCTAAAATCTTTTGATGGAATATTTTGGCTCTGAAACATTTTTGCAAATAGGCCTCAATACAGTTGACATTGCTGACCCTGAAATGCACCCCTAGCCTTTCACCTCATGATGTGAAATTCTCTTTCCTTAGTCCTGAGACCTAGAAAATGCCCTAAATATTATCACCATCCAATTTAACAGTATAATAGTTGCTTTCTAAATCAAGGATCAGCAAACTGTGGCCCCTGGGCCAATCTGGCCAGCTGCCTATTTTTGTAAATAAAGTTTTATAGGAACACAGCCATGTCCATTCATTTACACACTGTCTTGGGCTGTTTTCATGCTACAACTCCAGAGCTGAGTAGTTGCAACAGACTTCTGGCCTGCAAAGCCTGAAATATTTATTATCTGGGTCATTATAGGAAAAGTTTGCAAACCCCTCATTATAAATCACAAGGAAAACAAATCGCTTATTCAGAATAACCTTCTCTCCACCCTGACAAAAGAAAACAAAACAGAAAAAACCCCTGAGCCAAGTGAGTAGTTTTTGCATACTACTTTGCATGAAATCTGGCCTGCCTCTCTTACAAAGTGTCCTCTGAAATAAGATGCATAGAAGATGTAAATCACAAGACAAATCTCAATAAAAATTCTAGAGTAATAATAATAATAGATAAACATATGTTATATATAATATATTATGGTGTATATAAATATATATTATAAATAATATAAATATATATATCCCTCCAGAATTTTTATTTAAATTTATAAGTATTTTACATCTTCTATGTATCTTATTTCAGAAGACACTTCGTGAGATATCATATATGTTTTTCTTTAAATCAAAAGCAGTTGTGAATTTGCTGGTTTGGGGATACAATAAAACTTGAATTCCATTCTAGTCTCATGGAATAATTTGAAGGTCTTAGAAAAGAAGGGTAAAAGAAATGTGATATAAGAGATAACTCATCATCAATAATAAAGTGAAATAAAAAACATTATCTCTAAACTATAGAGCCGTGCCCAGAGTTTTAAACGGGAGCTCTTTCAGAGGGAAAAGGACTGGATGGGGGGAATGTTTTTACTGGAACCCCATCCTGAATCCCTAGCACATGGTGAATAATGATCTAGCTCCATCCGGAGAGCAACCCAGGGACCCATTCCCAGCACATAACAGTTCTAAGGCAGGATACACTAGACACCTCCATAGGTTAAGTCAAGGTTCTGCTGTCGTGAAAGAGTTTGGTCAAGGCATCCTAACCTCGACTTCAACTTTAACCAGACCTGCAGCCTTGGGGAGCTGCCCCACAGCCTTCAGAGGGTGTCTGCCACATGCTCACCTTTGGTTTCACCCACACAAAGTGGATCTTCAGTGTTTTTAATTTACAACCAACATTTTAAAATAGGGAGATCTCACCAAAATTTTTGAATTTTTGGCCCCTCTTAAAAACCCAGAAGATCTGGGAAGCCTGGGCCCGTGTTCTTTCAGGCAGCATCCCTTGAGCTGGTGGCAGCTGCCCCATTCAGAGCACAGGTGCTCTCTGGCTCTACACACCCCCTAATACTCTCTGTTGCTCCCCTGTGCCCTGAAGCTCAGCATAACGGCTACTCCCTGTCTCCCTGGCACTGTTCATTTTCTCATCCCTGGCCTGCTTTACTCACTAAAGATACCTGCTCTGTAGGCATCTGAATGTCAAACCCAGAGCTAACCCTTTATACAAACTAATATATTTCCAAATGGATGAGGAAAAATGACTTCATCTTTCTCATTCTCTGGCTCACATGTATACTTTCCCCCTCCCACTTGGTCAGTGATCACCTACAGACAGAAAGCACACATAGGCTTTGCCAACAACTACCATCAGTTATTTGGAAAAGGCAGTCCCTGCTCTCAGGACCTGCCATTAGAGACATTAGATTCTCCTGGGTCTCCTCTATCCTTATTTACGCTGATACTATAGCTCCATGCTAGACATCTCATCCCTACAAGCAGCCCAAAGACAGTCTCTACAAAGAAAGACTTAGTCGTGAGGTAAAACACACTTTGGGTAGAAAGTGTTCGCCCATCAAAGTACCCTTTTCCAAGGTATAAAGTAGAAGGAAGATTTCAGGTGTAATCACTTCCCTCCTCAGAAGATACTGAATCCTCTAGGTAACCTCTGAATTGGATCTAATGTCTCAAATGAGTCGCTGTAGGAAGTGGGTGTGTCATAAATGTGCAAAACTTCCTTTCTACGCCAAGTATCTATAAGCAGATGAATGGGAAAAGAAAAGGTGATATATACACGCAATGGAATATTATTCAACCTTAAAAAGGAATGGAATTCCGACATGTTACAACATGAATGAACCTTGAAGATACTATGCTAAGAGAAACAAGTCTGTCACAAAAGGACAAATATTGCATGATTCTACTTATATAATGTACCTAGAATAGTCAAATTCACAGAGTCAAAAAGTAGAATGGTGATTGCCAGGGGCTGGGGTGAGGGAGAAATGGAGAGTTGGCGTTTAATGGGTATAGAGTCTCAATTGAAGAAGATGAAAAATTTCTGGAGTTGGATGGTGGCGATGGCTGCACAACAATGTGAATGTAAGTAATGCCGCTGACCATACACTTAAAAACAGTTACAATTTTAAATTGTATGTCATGTATATTTTGCCACAGTAAAAAAGAAAAAGAAAAAAGCCTAAGGAGGGTAGATTGGGGGAAAAGAATTCTTTTTACTGCTAGAGAAATGTACAAAGTCCATAATGAATGTCATGAGGTGACGTTCATTTTAAAGTAAGATAGAACATGCTAGCAGGAGCAACATGATGTCATGTTCCCTCTCCACCTGGCCTCAGCGTGAGCTGGCAATGCTCAGAGGGCAAGACCTGGCCCGAGAGGCTGGTCCTGTTCTCTCTGACCTAGAGGACCCAACAGAGAAGATGGGAGAAACCTATCTCAGGCAGGGGGGTGGTAGGTTTACAGCTGCACCAACTGGCAGCTGGGGCGGCTACATCACTACCTTTCAGGCAGTGGAAACAGTAACCTCAGCTTTTTCCAAGCACATGCTAAATCTTGCATTCTCGTGCAAGACTATCTTAGCACAGGTGCGACGGCAACATTGGACGGGTATATTAAGTCAGTATCCATAACTAGGCTCTCCATAAATCCATTTAGGCCATGGAGAGGTTGACAGTGGCCGTGGTGATGGTGGGTAGGTGACAGCAACTCTGGACTCAAAGCTCAGACGCTGGTACCAACCCTGGACATTGTTCACTTTCCAAGCCACCGCCTGTCAGCTAAGCCAGTGGCAACCTCTGTTCTAGACTGCGCTTCTAAATAAAACAACAGGGTTCAACAAATCCCGGGCATGCAGAGGGGCAGAATCCTTTCAGGAGTCCCTTCTACAGGACGGTATGAAAGTTGAACTCATGCAGGATGAGGTTGGAAAAGCAAAATTTACAGAGATGCTATAGGAGCATTGGAAACAGACTTTTATTTAACAGAAACGTACACAAACTTGATACAAACCCTACATTATGCAAAGCTTTATCATGATTCTACACATGTTATAACTTGTGGGAGTTGGTTGGAGAGTGGATTATTATTATAATTATTAGCATCTTGAAAAAGGACATTTTCTCTCAGAAAATGTCAAAGGAAGGACTACAAAATGATAGAGACCTTCCTGGTGATCTCCGCCAGGGACTGGCCTTGAAAGGGCTGGCAAGAAGTCCGTGCCCATCTAATCTGTCCTTGCAAAGGCGAAAGAGAGACTCTCGGGCTCAGAACCCTTTCACTAACACTGCCGCTCAAGACTTTTGCAGAGAGAAATATCCAGCGTTGGACTGTGCATTGATCATTATGACTCTGCTCGCCAGTGAGGGAAACTCAAGAGCATGAACGTGTAAGACTGGGAGTAGAACCCGGTGGCCCGGCCGGTCACCCCAGCTCCTTCACTAGGCCTCAGACACAATGCTGAATGCATTTCATAATCCACCTTCACTTCCACCAACATGGCCATAGAAGGACAGGTCAGACCACTCGCCTTTCTCCTTTTTACCCCCACCAGCAACTGAATTTGAGGCTTCCGTCTTTCAGGCTGGCCTTCCTTGCCTTGGGGACACCCAGCATCTCAGGCCCCCAAAGCCGGCTCCCTTTGCAAGTCTCCTCTAGGAGCTGTTAGGGAACAGAATTAATATCATCCCAGCTGATGTTTATTTTTTGTTCTTTTTCCCCTCTCTCTTTCTCTCTGCCTTCACTGTACTATTTTAAACAAAGCTGTCTTTGTTCAAATCTATTGAACTCGTAGAGATACATTTAATCGCTAGATGGAATTCCTTTCAGAGCTAGGCCTTGTCAGACATGATAACCAGGAGGCAGGCTGCTTCTTGACCTCAGATAAATGGGGCTTGCCTTGGGTGAGGGGAGAGTTTGTTTGTTTGTCTGTTTGTTTTGGGGGGAGCAGAGAGACTGCTGATAGCCCTTGTGGCTAATTTATTTCAGTCAAGTCTTAACACATAATCAAACACTTTCAATAGACTTTTGAAGAAGAAGGAAAAAAAAAACTGATCACTCCTCACTTACCACATCCAACTTGCAGAAATAAAAATACCTAAAGAACATACATGAATGGCTTTTTCAAAAGCCTGAGAGAGCAGAGTTGATCTTTATTCTCTTATTAAAAATGTGGGCTACTTTTCCTTAGAGTTAATATGCAGTCTTTATTTTACATTAAGTCCTCTTTTGATTTTCATGTCTTCACAAAATTGCTTTTAACTTTTGAAGTTGAAGGTACTTTAAACAAAAATACCGTGCCACAACAGCACCTTTTCTTTTAAATATTGAAATAAATAAAATAGTTAACTCTTTTTCCTTTTGTCAGTCTGTTTGTGTTCAGTTATTTCTATTGTAGAGCAATTCCAGTCTGACCTGGATACTGTCTCACAGACACTTACAGAAAATGTAATGGAGGATTTAAAAAAAAAAAAAATCTTCTTATTGCACAAAGTGAGGCCATTCCAGAGACTTCTCTGAGCTGAGCTGAGTTGTGCTGGAGGCTTTTCCACAATCCAGGCTCCTGTGTTGGCGGAAACACATGCGCAGGAGGGGGCCAGGCAAGGGAAGAGGAAGAGAAGGAGGAGGAAGAGGAGGAGGAAGAGTGCAAATCCTCGTGGCTTCTTTCCACCTTCTTCGGAAATGGCTTGCTTGAAGGACGCCAGAGTCCCCGGGCCATAGTGTGGACTGCAGAGGGAAAGGCAATGAAAGATAAAACAAAAAACAACAGCACAGGACAACTGCCTAAAAAAGAAAGATTTAAATTAAGGAAGTGGTGGAAATGAAATGAATTGAAAAAAAAAAAAGAAAGAAAGAACGGAAACAACTAACTAATTGCCACATGAATGAGGCCACGGCTGTGTACAACGAGAACCAGACTAGTGTTTCTTGTGCCTTTAACAACAGCAGCTCAAAATCAATCAGGAATGGGGCAGGTCAGTTGCTCCTGGGCAACAGAATGACACAAGAAACACGATGCAGCTGGATTTTTCAATTCCTAGGTGGCGTAGTAGGCAAAACTGGGTGTTGGCAAAATCTTTTTTTTCTCCTCTACTTGGAAATGAAACAAACAATCTTCTCCCTGTTAAAATACTCCAGAAAGACCACTACGATATAATCTGTCGCCTGTCACCTAAGTGGAAATGAGTAGTTTCTATGGTACAGGACCAGTGGCAGTCATAGAAAACCCCAACGGACGCCCCATTTGGTCTAAAGGCCAAAAGGACACTGCTTTGATGCATACACTCTCACCCCTAATCCTGCCCCCAAGTGATTCCAAGGGTGTCAGAATTACTCAGACAGAGAATCAAGCCAAGATATCTGTTCCAGTCCTCAACTAGCCCCGTGATCCCAAGTGTCAGCCTTGGAACATGGTAGCAGTTCAAACCCGGTGGGTCCTTTAGCCTGGATGGTTACCAACCAGGCATGGATTTTGCTTCTAGCCGAAACGAAATCTGCCACGTTATCTTGGTCTTTGGAATGGAGTAGTCGGCACAAAGGAGTAAGCAAGAAAACCAAGTACTATCACATTTCACCCCAGAAGCAGTTCTTGAGGGCAGAGGTGGGTGCCCCCTAGAGTGTCCAGCTCACTCTGAGTGGTGAGGGAAGGAGGAAAGCGGGGGCCGGGGTGGGGTGGGGTCCAACTGGAAAGCGGCCAAGCCAGCAGGGAACAAAGTTCAAAATCAAATGAGCCAATCAGCCTCTTCCAAGTTGAAACTCCCCTTCCCATCCCCTATCTCTCCTAGTACCCAAGGCATGACTCACTGGTCAGGTGTATAGGACTGGATTAGATGGACTTCCAAAGCTAAGACTCTACCCATCCACCTACGCTTTCAAAGGGAGGCTGAGAAAGGCCTCATTTCCACCCACCACCGAGCCCTCCCTCCACACCTGTTCCTGTTTCTTTCCTCTCCATCCCATCCCATCCCTCTGTCTCCGTCTCAGATATGCTTCTCTGCTGCCCCTTCCCAGGTTCCCCTCCTCTTCCTTCATGCTCATCTCTTCACTGTTCCACCTCCTCCAGCCCCTTCACTCCAGTGACAGAACAGCTGGCCTTTCTCCAGACCTCCCAGAGAGCACCTGCCAAGTTGGGCTTTCAGTCAGACTTTCACCCCCTGCGAGGAGTCTTCCTGTTCCTATTCCAATGGCCCAGACCCCCTGGCCCCTCTGCCGCTCATTTGGTGAGTCTGTCTCATAACCATACCCCATGCCCTTTCCATTTCCTCAAATTTCTACCTTTGACCCCCCAACACACACACACACACACACACACACACGAGTCTTCTTCTGCCCTACTTAAGCCATCTCGAAAATAGCTGGTTGGTTCCCAACTTTCTGCTCCTAAATCCATTTTCTCTTTCTGGGCCAACTGCAGGCCACTGGGAATGTCCTGCTATGTCTTGGTCTCCTCCTCTCAGTCCCCTTCAGGAGGCTTACTTTCCAACCCTCCACACATCTTCAACTTCCCCCTCACCCCATCCTCATGTCCTCATTCACTTCCCCCCACCCCACATCACTGCCTCCTGGCTCTCATCTACCTCCTCACTTGACCAGTGGATGCTGTGTCCAGCTACAACTTCAACCTTTCTGCCAACAAAATTTCTTGAACATCCACTATGCATAGAATGAGACACTAAATCCTTCCACTAATTAGCTCAGAAACATTGCTCAGTTCTGTTTGTTTCAACAAATAATTATGGCACAATGGTGTCGGGTACTGTCCAAGGGACACGAATGACATCATCTTTGCCCTCGAGGAACACATCATCTGTTTGATGAGAAAGACTATAAAAAAATCCTAGTATGTTGTAATAAGCACTAATCCTAGTGACATGAACAAAATGCTACAGAACAATACTTAAGCACTTTAAAAAAAATAATGTGATTTTTGCCATTTTACATGTTTCAGGTTGTGATTCCCAGCTTTGCTTTTTGTTGAGCTCTATCTCCATTCTCTCTGACAATAGACACTTTTGCCTACAGATTAAATCGTCAAGCTAGAGCTCTTTGTTGATCTGGATGGCTTCCCCTAAGAAAATCTCCCTGACTACTGTGATTCCCAGCAAAAATAATCACATACCACCCCATGACACTCTTACACATTTTTAACTACTTATGAATATCTAGTCTGCCCAACTAGATTGCAAATAAATCCACTGGCCCCATGTTTAATTTCATCCTATCCTTCACAGGGCTGAGCTGCCCCTAGCCACAAAATGAGTGAAAATATTTTCCTCCAAGGTCTACAAACACACTAGCCTGAACCTCAGCTTAAGGGCCAAATTTCTAAGTCACTTGTAATGCAGTAAATCAATCATGAACCCCTGATACTATGCACTAAGAAGGATACAACCTCATTTCTGTGGTATTCTTACCGAAAATGCATAACCTGCTTTCAATCATTAGGAAACAGCACACAATCCTAAAGTGAAGGACTTCCTATGAAATGATAGCCAGTATTCTTCAAAGGTGTCAAGGTTATGAAGGTCAGAGAAAGACTGTGGAACTAACTACCCCAGATTAAAGAACTTTAAGAAAACATGACAACTAAACATAACATGTGATCCTGGATTGGACCCTGAACTAGAAAAAGGACATGAGTGAGACAGTTGGCAAAATTTGAATAGAGTCTGTAGATTGTAGTATTGCCTCAACGTGAATTTCTTGGTTGTGATCATTGTACTGTGTTTATTTGAAGAATCTGGGTAAACAGTATGTGGGAATTCTCTGTATTATTTGTGCAAGTTTTTTGTAAGTATGAACTTATTTCAAAACTTAAAAAAAAATTTAAGTCTTAGTCATTGGTTAAGGACCAGTGTTGAAATACTCTGGAAACCTAATTGCCAATGCTTTTTAGTCAATAAAAAGTTGGTAAAGTTTAATTCTGACAGGGATCTTCCATCACTCTCAGCTGTTTTGTAAATCAATCAAGCTGAATGTTTTTTCCTAAACTGTTATTTTGAGTAAATGGTCAGAAATCACTTTTATTAAGTGCAACAGTATCATATAATTCAATGTTTCAGTGTTAGAAGTACTTGGGTATGTGAACAAAACACAGCCTGAAGTGTTCACTCCCTGCCACCTCACCCCTCCCACCTTCACCCCCACCCTGATGTCACCATCAGCACATTGACCATTTAGAAAGCTCAACCTCAGTTCTTTGAGAAAGTTCATGAAGACTTAGACCTAACCTCTCAACAGGATTCTAAGATGATAATAGCTTGGGGGTTTTTTGGTTTTTCAGCATCAGATGCCTCTTCTCAATCCAGTAAGGTCTTGAATGAAAGACCTCAAAGCCCTTGACTAATTTTACTCAAGAAATCTTCAAAGTGAGATCTGTGGAGACATCACTACAGCCTGAGGAAAGAGTATTAGAAGACCCAGATAACACCTACTGACCCTGGAACCTCAGACCGTCATTTAACCTGAACGAACCTCAGTTTCCTCATAAGCAAAACGGAAATAAATAACATCTACTCTACCTCACGGGGTTGTTTTAAGAATCATGGTGAGGTAATGTTGGTTATATATTATGATAGGGTAAGGAACATCCATATCCTAGGGACAGAGAAACCATGGCAGAGATACACAGAAACAAACTCACACAGGAATTGAGTCCAGAACCCAGAACTCTTCTACTCTAGTCTTCTACTCCCTGGATCAAAAATGCCTCACTCAGAAAATACACAACACAAGTAACGTCACTTCCAATGGCTGAACAAGATCCCCCACAGAAAAATTCCTAATACATGAGTCTGCTCAAACTTTAAGTTCAAGATCATGTTCATCAGATGTAACAGGAGGCATATTGGGATAATATTAATTAACTTTATTTCACCATGAAGTGAAAACCTCCAAACAGTCTTTAGTTCTCTCCCCAAGTAATGATCTTGTGTTCCCTCAAGTGCTATATAAAGGCAGTGGGGCAATACCCATTAGGTGCAAAGAGAGATGCAAAGTAAGCAGGAAGACTTAAAGGGACACTATTGATGTGAACATCATATTTTTATTAAATCCTTCTCTCTAAAATACCAGCAGCAAATTGCATTGGTGACTTTAAAGTACCTATAAAAAATTAAATTAACACTCACTCCCAGTGTTAATGGTGATTAGAAGGTCTAATCTCTACATAGTCTCAGTAACAGATGTGAAGGATTAGATTGTCCTAGGTAGGAAAAAACAACAGGTAGACAACAACGATAATCCCCTTTACATCAGCAGTTCCACCCAGGGGATTTGAATGTTGCAACAAATTTAGAAAGTTCTATTATCTTTGATTCTCCTATCTTTGGGCTAGGTCTCAGAAAATTAGGTGACATTTCTGAAGGATTTGGGGTGGTGCTTTACTGACATGATGATAAAAGAAACTAGTCAGACCATTTTCATCCTGATGATTCTAATTTATTTTATATTAATATTTGAGTATCAATACTTTTTTTAACAAAAGCAACAACAGAACGATAGATGCGCTGACTGCTCACACAACTCTTGCAATTTCTGAGGTCGCAAAAAAGTAGATCTTTGTCCCTAATAGGCATCAGGAGGGAACGTATGGAAATGATGATTTAGAAGATGAGCTCTCTATAAAATTCTGCACAGAATTTTAATTGGAATTATCTTTTTGGGATCTAATTGCTTACTCTTCAGTTTTGAAATTGCTTTTAATAAAGTCACCTTTTAAAGGCCTGAGAAAAGGGAAGGGAGATATATATGTATACATATATTTTCCATGTATATGCAAGGGGCAGCACAGAACAATAACAAAAGTAAATAGTATGAATCCTGGGGTCAGGTTGCCAAGGACCAAAATCTGGCTCCTTATTAGCTGCAGGGCTTCAGGTACATTCAATTACTAAGCCTCAGTTTCCTCATCCGTAAATTGTGGATAATACAAGCACCTACCTCACGGGTAGTCAAGAGGATCAAATGAACTATTCCAGGGGAAACAGAACAAGACCTGGCATATAAATGTTTGGCCATTGTTATATAAAGAAAGGAGGATAAAGATATAACAACGACCATCAAGGCATTTGGAAATCCAGGAAAGCCAGCTTCCTCCTCCTATGCCTCCTTTCAGAGTTTTCTTCCTTCCCCTTAAGACATTTTCCTCCAAAGCAATGTCCATTTTACCCTCTCAAATGTAACTCAGTCTCTCCGGGTTGACCTTTCTCAATGAAAAGTGAAAGATTTGACCTTGATTATCTTCAAAGTCCCTTCCAGTCCTTTTCCTGTTTTTTTAAAGGATGTAAATTTTGAGTCTGTTGAAAGATACTGTTCGCAAGGTGAGACAAGGTACTCAGGCAATGCTAAGATGCATGACTATGCTCACCTTGGCTACACCAACTGAGAAAGATGAGGATATCTGCCACCTCTAGCAAGAGACACTGAAGATCAAGCTATACTAGCAAAACTAAAATAGATAAGCAATAGTCATCCTCAGATAAACCTTTCCATGGGAGTGTGTTTAGACAGTTCATTATTGGTTCTCCCTCAGAACCCCAAGCTAGACTCTGAAATTAGGTGACTTTTTATAATTTGTTTTGATTATGTGGGTTTTTAAAAATTTCAAGTTCAAAGTCAAGCTGTCATTGAGAATTTCAGGACTACAAACAACTGTTGGGTTGGCCAAAAAGCTCGTTCAGGTTTTTCTATACGCTCTTACAGAAAAACCCAAACGAACTTTTTGGCGAACCCAATACAAGATTACAAATGACAGTATAGATTGGTTGGACATATTTTTATTAATGTAGAAGCTCATATTTTACCAGTGAGAGCAAGTCGTAATGCTGTGAATCCAATGTCTGAGTCAGAACAGATGAAGTAACAGAACAGATGAAGTAAAGAGGTGGAGGATGACAGCAAGAGCAGGTTGTATCCCCTAAGCAGAAACCAACTGGAACCAACTACACTGGCTTTTTCACACACGTGAGCATGTAGGAATATTACAATGTTGGAGGTTTATGCCATATTTCCTAGGAACAGGGCCACATACAGATTAGGTAGAACATCCCCAAAGTGGGTGACGTGGTTCCTTTCATTCTCTCACAACTGAGCACAAACGCCCAGGAGAGCACTTACACATTTCAAGCAGGAGGAAAGTGGAAGCCCTGTCTGTCTCAGGCTACCAGGGAAGCACAAGGAGTCCTTTTATTGGTTTCTTTGCTTGGACCTTTCTTCTGTTGGGTTGGTTTGTTATTTTAATGAGAGGTCTAATTCGTGAGGTTCTGCAAAGGCTGGATTGTCAAAGCAGATCTTCCCAGACACTTAAGCCTGTTGCCTGGGCAGCATCTTGGATCTCCCAACCCAAGCCAAAGGGTAGTGCCTACATCTCTGGACCTACGCTCTCATGAAGGCCGGAGACCCTGGCCACACTTAGTGGGAGCTTAGAATCTTCAAATCAGCTAGGTTGAATGTTGTGCCTAATCAGAGATCTTCTTTAACTTGGATGCATCCCCCTGGCTGTTGAATTGGTAACTGGAGCAAGGAACTCCACCCTAGACATGCAGCCCCCTCAATTTCTACCTAAGGACAGCAGCCAACTCGAACCTCAGTTCCCTGGACTCTGCTTCCAGGTATGGCCAAGGAAGGCCGAGTTAGCCAAACACTCCCCAGCCGTTTTCTCTTGCAGTTGAAGCCAGAAGTCCACCATTCTCCACACAGAGCCTCCCAGAGCCCAAGCAAGCCTCAGATCCCACACCTAGGCCTGGGCCCACATAGGTATGCATGCACACACAGACAGCAGATGGCTGGATAGAAGATGTTCCAGTGGCCACTCCCACACGAATAAGGGGGTCCGAACCCAGAAAAACAAAAGACAAGTTAGGAGCGGGGGAAAGGAAAAAAAGAAAGAAGGAATAAACTTAAAACAACTATGATGGTTTTCCCTTATTGTAAGACACGTCAGCCAGGACATACCTTTTGACTAGGACCGCACAGCTGTTCATCCTTGGGACTGGCTGGCCAGCAAGGTAGATGGTCTTCATCACCCCAGGGGCCTTGAGCAAGTGTTGCTTTGGTTTATTTCAGGAGGTGCTACTGGAAACATAAAACAAAGTGCCTGGAGGGCACTATAAAAAATAGAAGAAATATGGGAGACTTGATCATCCAATGGGTATTTATACGTTTTTAAACAGGGGTGAGGGGAGAGGGAAATCTACTGTGAAGTAACGTCCTTTCTTCCATGAGCGCGGCCTCGGGTGGTTTGGTCACTGTTGAGTCCATGACTTTCTGCTTATACTCCATTCCTGTGTTTGGAAATTGCTCTCCACCAGGAGGAAAGTGAGGAAAAAACCAGCAACAAGAAAACAGCAGCTCTGCTGACGGAGAAGGAGGATCCCACAGGCGCTGCAGGTCAGGGCCCAGGGGCTGGACGGGGGCCACGCACAGGCTGCCCGGCTTCTCAGGAACTGCTGGCATGTTCTCGCAAGCAGAGAGGAAGATGGAAAGGTCGGGGGAGGAGAAATGGGGAGGGGGTCTGCCGTGGGGAGCCACCAGCTCCGTGGGGTACCAAGTACCATCCTCTCCCGTCAAGGAAATCCTCCCCCATACAGGCTTTCTTCAAACAGGATATTACTTCAGTTTCTTTGATTTCCCTTCTCTCTCTCTCTGTCTCAAAAAAAAAAAAAGGCCTGCTTCTAATCATAGCTAGAAGATATAAAATATCATTTTTTAACGTTATTGGTTCTTTGTTTCCAAACCCAATGTTCCTCCTCTCTTCGTTTTGCCAATAAATAGGAAAACTGAGGAAATCAACTCTGCTCATGTCAAAAAGATCCCCTCCCCCCAAAAAACGAGATAATCCGCCTAACTTCCCATTTCTATGGAAAATAAATAGTACATCACGATGCCATCTCTCTGAAGGACTGTTATTCTTTCTTTTGTTCTGTTTTGTTTCAGTAGTCTGTGCTTCTGCTGTATGTACCCTAAATAAAGGGAAGGAAGGGGGAGGGACAAGTGGAAAGTGAGAGGAAAAAGCAAGGATGAAGGGAAAACCTAAATTGTCTTTCATTAAAAAAATATATATATCAGAACCAGAGCAATGACCAAAGTCACAGGGTGATGGCTAATTGCCCAGAAAGTCCATTCCGTGCGTTTAGCAACTGCCCTTTTTATCTGCTGTGGGCGAACCCCGGCCACTGCGGCGTCCTCGGCAGGAGCGAGGCTCTTCCAAATCGTCCTCATCAAAGCCGTGGAAAGTTGAGGTGTCACTTTCTGACGTGGAACCGAATAAGTCCTCCGTGGTGCGTGCTGCGGCCGCTGCCTCCTTCTCCTTCCTGCCTTCTCCTCCCAAATGAGCTGACATGTATGATGAATATATCAGCACATGGGTTAAGCAACAGACAGCATTATTAATATTCTTATTACATTATTACAGTGTTATTCTTAATAGCAAAATCATAAACCATTTCACACCAAAAGGGATTAACTGGGTGTGTCACCTGGTGACAGGGGTTTGGGGTAACGGGACAAAGCCAACATTTCCAGGGAAAAGGATTCTCCCCTCCCTGAAAAGGCATCATCTCTACCATAATATATTTGTCCACAGCTCTGACAGCGCAAGATTCAACCACGATCTTTCTTTCTTCTCTTCCGAAGGCACACATTCGCATGCACGCTCGCTCAACCCACCCCAGACAATGCGTTTCCTTGGTGGTTTTTAAGCCTGGTTGGTATTTCTTTGGTGTTTTCAGTTGGCGTTTCTTTGCACAATGTTTGTCCTTCACTTTGACAGTCAGCTTTACAAAGGTATTACTGTCAGATAACCCAGTCAAGGTGGTTAAGCCTCCATCCGTTTTATTTTTATTTTTACCCGTTTCTAATCCCATTCTTTCCATACCCTTTCAATTCTGCCCTTACATCATGTAGTTCATTTGCACTGAAAGCAAAAAGAAGTTGGAAAGTCTGATAAGTGGTAGGTAATAAAAGAGTCTCCCGTTTTCTTTAACCACTGGAGGACATTTCTGTGATCTGCACCCACACACGTGCACATACACATACATGTGTGTGTGCACACAGGCATGCACGCACACACGCCAGGCCCTAAACACACCCAGGTCTGAGTTACTCCAGAAAGTCCAGGGTTGTCAAATCTAACTCAGAGCACTGAGAAAGTGGGAAGTAGGGGTGGAAAAGCCGAATAAAAGACTGTATCCTGAAGTCTATAAAACTCCGGTAGAGACTTTTTCACGTTCCAAATGGGCCCCAGGACTGCCCCCGATGAGGTCATAAGGTACCACTTAGGGTGCCAATTTCCGGAATCTCACTTTTTCTCCCAGGGAAAGTAGGTAGTGGGGTGGATGGGAAGGAAAAGACAGCTCTTCCGAGCTCCACACTCTTCCTTGGAAGGACTCCAGGGAGGCCCTAGAGAAGAAGTATTGGCCCACCTGCCTTAACAAGCATATCCCATGGGCTAATGCCACCTGCTTATTCCCAAGGTGTTGACTATTTCAGGAACATCAGAGTCAGACCTTGACTAAATTATCCACCAAAATTAATCCCTGGCGAATGCAATGAGAACACCTAGGCTGGTATAAAATGGCCCCCTGAGTCACACAGCAGACAGATCCTTGGAAGAAGAAGCTGAGTAAAGGCTGTGAAGAGAGAAGCTTTGTACAGAAAAAAACAACTGCCCACTTCTGGTCCCCCATGGATCAGATCCAAGTACCCGTCTTTTGTAGGAAAGGGAGAGGAGAAATTTCAGAAGTTTTCACTGAGAATTCTGAAGCTGCCTTCTCTAACTCCTCCCAAACCCATAGCAGTCCATAAAATTCTGCCTAGAGTATCATGCCACCAAGTAACTTGGTTTCTGGTGGTAGAGATTTTGTCTGATCGCTTGCTTTTTAAAAATGCTGAAGTGAATTTCATTTGTTTCATTTTCTTTTTGAGTATCTAAATTCCTCCACTATCACATGGGCCCTCTCTTCTAAGCTGGCACCAGTAGGATAAAGAGTTCAACGTTAGGTATCACGTTTGGCAAGTGAAGGAATTGACAGAATTGCACAGATGGGCCACCCTGTCAGGGTCCTTAAGGGTTAAATGCGGAGGGTTGTATGCAGTAAAAACCACAGTGCTTTTCCAATTACTGATTTGCTGTTCAAGTCAGTCTTAAAGCTTAAACAACCCAAGACCAAATACAAAAGGACTAAAGCTAATGTCTGCGGACGGAGCGAGGGAAGAACTGAGCTGCTATAGTAAAGCCGGGTGTGGTCATCTCAGGCCTTCTCTCAGGACTAGGAGTAGAACAGATGCTGGGTAGAGAGGTGGGAAGGAGCCATGACTCCTGGCTGGTGGAACGAACCACCCAACCAAACTGTATTTCACCTACCAGTCAGCAGTTGATGAGACTAAAGATGAGTCTGAAACCTTCTCTCCTCCCTGCCTTGCACTTTGGCCTCGTTATAACATAAAACAATATGAAAAGCCAACCACGATCCAGCGCAAAATAATGGAATTGGAAAGCAAAACAGCTTGCACAAAACTTGAAGACCTGTGCTCATTCTAAGAATGGAAGAACAAGACCAATTTTAGTCTCTGAATAGACTGAAGATGAAAATTCAAAACATGCCAAGTCAACTGCAGAGGAGTCCTAAGAACACCTGCCCTTTGCCTCCTTGATCGACCGGGCTCTCTTTTGCTTTCCACATGAGAAGATGGGATAAGTGGCCAATGGGGTGGCATCTATGCAGCTACCCAGGAGCGCAGGGGTCTGTGCCCCCCACAGCTCCAGATGTGGCTGCTCTCCCAGTATTCACGTTTCCACATTCTTCCCGTTTGCCCCGGGCACTTCTGCAGAACCAACACACCTCTTTGTTACGGGCACGTCACCCGATACAAGGAAGCACGTTGCCTGTGTCTCCGGGTGTTTCCACACTGTCTCACTGTCGTCCACAACAACACACACAAAGAAATATCCACCTCACAGAAAGGCCGGACAGACAAAAGCCCAAACCTTCTTCTTTCCCTTTTTCCCAGATCCCAGGGCATAACTTCTAGTTCTTAAGCCTCAAGAAGGAACAAATCAAAATAACCTGAAAACCCATCTCCACTCGAAGTATCATCACCGTCACTTCTGCACCCACCCTTCAGCCCCTGACCCCCACAAGATGGCAGAGAAGTGCGAGTGGAAGAGTTCCTGGTCTACGGGCACATGATGCGAGAAGGGGCCACACTCACCAGAGCGTCCACAGTCTGCACAGGACACCAGCTCTTCCGGCCTCCCACTCTTCTTGTTCATGTTAGAACCCCCCAAGCAGAAGTCACAGTAGTTATTGGGAATGACTGTCCCATCCGGTCCTTTCTGGGCTGTGGAAACATTTTTTTAAAAATCCAATGTTAGGCTCTGGTGAGTCTCCACCGGCCCCTCTTCTCCCATGGTATGGCAGAATCTGCTCCAGAAAGAATATGAAGTTTAGAATCTGAGGTTTTGTTACAACCAAGTTGTTAACTTGGGCAAAGTTTTCTTTATGATTCTCCTCGGTTCAACCATACCAATTTCTTGCAAGCCATCCAGAGCTGAGTTTGATTGTAATGTTTGTCAGCTCTGTGTTTTTATAGAAACTACTCTGCTCTTCTGATTGGATCCCTGGATCAGCGAAGCATCCAGAAGGCCTTACCAACCAAGTGAACTTCTCTCATCCCTGAACAATGAGCCCTTGGGACCCAAACATCAGATGGTAACCATCAGCGGTGGTGCGACTAGAGGAAGAGAGAAAGGTCACTACCTAGGCCTTGCCCTTGGGAAAGATGCTCTCTTCTAGGAGATATTCCTTCTGTCTCTGTAAAGGAAAACAAAGAAGCACTGATGGGGGATCATTTGCAGGAAGGACCCTGAAGATGCTCTGGGGGACTCTGATGCACCTGTGGGCAGGTACACAGGTGTCCACTCTTGTTCAGCCCCATCTCCCTGAAGTCCAGACTTGTTGGTCATGGAAAGCACCCAGGACTAGTTAATCAGCAGACCCCAAGTGCCTAGAATCAGAACTGAACACTTAGCTCAGCCTCATACCGGAGATGGGTTGAACGGTGAGTTAGTGAACATATCGGAGGCTTAAGACTTTCATAAGCCACCCTTACGGAAAGGCCCTACACAAAGACAAAGGAATATCTTGGGACATGATTTTAAAAACAAAGCCTCGTGAAAACAGCACATGTCCTCAAGCACTGAAATCTCAGTGTCTAGGGGCTGGTTAAAAAGCCTTGGACAGGTTCTTTGCATGAGAAGAAATCCTTCCATTTTACTTGTTCTTTGATCCCTATTGTGGACATTTCTTTGTCATGTTAACGCTCCCTGTTTGTGACTAAGAAGAAAAGTCTCTCTGTTTATGGGATCAGCCTAAACCACCGGGGTATCTTCCTCTCGCCTATCCCCAATGTCTGCCCCTATCGTTCATTATTCACTGCCTAACATTCATCAGGGTACAAATCTGTAAAAGGAAGCAGATATGTGAGCAGAAATACCATCCAGACAGTAAGTGATAAACGGATTCACCGACTTTAATATGATTCCCCCTGGCCTCCGCTTCCTCCATGCTTCTGCTTTGCCTCTAGGAATAGAAAAACTTACCTGGGGAAGGCGGAAGACAAAAGCTCACAGAATTGCATTATAGAGGGTTAATCCATTTATCAGTTGCTATTTGGATTGTTTAATCAGTTTCTAAGTCATTGATTTTCATCTTCAGGGAGGCAGACAATTCTCTGCAAGAAAAATGTGGGCTGTTTGTGGCAGACAGAGGAGGGGGCCACGCCCTGTGGCCTGCGGAGTGTGGGTTTTTCTTCATCAGTCACTGCATCTCAAAGACAGATGTGTGTCATACAGAATGGTTTTGCAAATAATCTCCAAAAAGCAGGACGTCCGCAAAAATTTTATTCTGCCTATAAAATTTTCATTGCCCAAATCCAGAAAGAAGTCCCTTTCCTCTTTCTTTCTCAGTTGCCATCTTAACCACTTTTAGAACTCCCTCAGGACTTCCCTGGTGGTCCAGTGGTTGGGACTTTGCCTTCCAATGCAGGGAGTGCAGGTTCAATCCCTGGTCCGGGAGCTAAGATCCCACATGCCTCGCAGCCAAAAAACCAAACCATAAAACAGAAGTAATATTGTAACAAATTCAATAAAGACTTTTTAAATGGTCCGCATCAGAAAAAAAAAAAGAACTCTCTCAAGAAAATCCAAGTATGTCTATGAAGCAAATAAACTCGGGGTTTCCTGATTAAGCGACTATCATGGAAATCAATCAAAAGATGAACAGTAAGAAGAAGTGGGTTATATTAAATGTACGGGCTGAGTGTAAAACAGAGCTAAGTTTCATGATTGCTATGAACTAGATATAAAATGTGGAGATGCCAGTCACAACTTAGGTAGCTTCCTGCATGAAGAGTGATCAAAGAATCCCATGTATATCATCACACTAAACCTCTCAGGAAGCCCAGGCTCATCACCTGCCTCCTGTTCTCTTCGGGGCCCCCTTTTAGGCCAGATTTTCTCCCCTTTCACAAAATCTTTAAGCAACAAAGAATCTGGTTTTTCTCCAACACACTATTCCTTGTGATTTATGAGGATGGAGAAGTAGAATATAGAGTATAAGAATGCCCAGATGATTCTACAGTTTGCACCACCAACAGACCATTGGCAGAACACCCTACCGAATCAGGGACTCTAATATGGCAAGAAATAAAAAATTCAGAAACAATCCAGTAGAGCAAAGCAGACAGTGATGGAGAAATCAATCCTATGGAGAAAGACCAATGGAAGAGGATTTAATTCACCTGATGAAGAGAAGCTTCCGAGGAGACTGAAGCAGAGCAGGGTCCCCGCATATATGTGTTGGTTATACAAAGCTCCTGGCCAAAGGGATGAAAATGGTGATAAACTTCCAGCAGCAGGCCCTGGTGTGTACAGTGGTGACATGCCAGGTGAGCGGGTACCATTTTAGTCCAGCGAGGGCCCAGTGTAGAAAGTGATAGTGAGCAGTTAGACTTCATTTTCCAGTGAAATCCTTTCCACTTCAGTTCCTACTCTCCCCTCACAACAGTGAGCTCAAGCTTCCTTCCATCTTGGTAAAATGGCATGGGATGGACTAATCAATAGCTTTCACCTCTGGTTCTCGTACATTTTGGGGTATTTAGGATTAGTGAGGGTTCTCCCATGGAGCTCTCCCAAGTCCCCAGCCAGAAATGAGCAGTCAGGCCTTAGGGAGAGCACGCTGTTGACATTGCTTCTATGACCCTTCGCTTGTCTATACATGTATACACCTGCCTCATCACCCCATATTCAGTGGTTTACTCCTTCAGATCAGGGACCACATCCAACCCATTGTTGGAAAACCTATGTGTCCTGCACATAGGAAATGGTTAACAATGATGTGTGAGATGAATGGCTTAGAAAACGATGGCAGAGAGGTAGGTAGGCAGCCCAGTGATGCCTCGGGAGCTCCTCCTAGGGGGACTGAGGCAGAGTTATCTGTCACTCTGAATATCACTCACTGCCTGGTTTATTTCCCCAGTCTCCAAAACGAAGAGCTGGTTCACGTCCAAATGAACGGTCGGTCATCTGGCCTGGGTCATGTCTAGCTCCCCGAGTACACAGAGTGGGTGGCCGAGAGCCCTGGGTTGCTGGAAGAATAACACTGCACTATTCCCTACTCTGGTAGGTGAGACATCGTCCTGTACACAGACATACAGGAAAAGTATAAGACTAGGACTCGCTGTTTCTTGAGAAGGGGACACCAGTTTGTGCCTACCCACCCAGCGCCCCCCATTCAACTGTTTGTTGAGAAGATGAAGCAGACACATATGACACTACAGAATGGTGACAGATCTTACGCTGATGCTTTACACACACTATTTCATTGATTCTCACAAGCATTTTGTGAAGGAGGGAGCATTTGACAGATGAGGTAACGGAAGCCCAAAGAGATTAAGGGGCTGGCTTCAAGCCCCAGTTAAGAAGTGGAGGAAGCGGGATTCACCCCCGGGTTGCCTGTGTCCTCAGAGACTCTTGTCTCTAATCACACTTCTCTGCCTCTGGGAAGTCCAGAGCCAACGTTGCATATATAATATTTCATAAACGTGATTCACCCAGTACTTTCTTTGGGAAGCCCAAAGTGATAAAAAGTATTGAGACTGGCCTGATGAAGCGGAAATTCCCTTTGAACTTAAGTTTAATGTCTCTACCACTGTAATCCATCCCGGTGGCCCCAGTTATTGTCATATAACCCGTGAAAACACTTCTCCAAAGAATTCCAGAGGCTCATGAAGGAATTTTTTTAAGTAAAGCTCACACCGTGGCTTTATTGGCCTTTGGCCTGACCCATCCGTGAGCAATTTCCTGGCACCGTCTATGAGGTCATTATAAAAAGGATTTTGCTATAAATAGGAAGCTCGCCCAGACCTTGCAAGTGCATTTAACTAGAGATTCTGCTTCCGCTTATGGGAAATTGAGTCCCACTTTATAGAGCAAGATGACGGGGAGGCCAAAGACCCAAGTGGTATCTCGATGGCAGCGTCCGCGACGATGGCTTTGGTTTTCTGTTGATGAATGTTCATGGGCTGAGATCATATAAGCGATGCAAGGAAGCTGCTGAGAAAAGAAAGTGAGCCTTGAGAGTGTAGGGGTTTACCTGGGGGGCAGGAGGGGAATAAGTTTAAAAAGCTCAAAGGAAAACAAATGGAAATCAGAACAAAGTTCATGAGGAAATCCCCCCAAATAATAATAATAATAACAGAAGGTGGGAGGGAACATTCAAATAAATCAACCCAAGAGAAAGGAAAAGCCAAGCCCCAGAGTCCCACCAGCGCACCCGGGAAAGGGTGAGCAGTCATTCTGGAACGGCAGTGTGGCGCATGACCATACTACAGGGTTCTCTACTTCATTCAGGCCACGTGTCGAGGGCAAACAAGGCCCCTAGGCAGGGCTGTCTTTTCCCCTTTCAGCCTGATTTCCGCCGCAATACGCCTGCCTGCCGCTCAAGAGGAACATGAGCGATGGGCACAGGCTGGCCACAAGCAGCAGCCCTTCACCTGCTTCTGCCGAGACCAGAGCTGCAGCCCTAGTGTCCTAGGGAAAGAGGAAGCAAGCCAGAAGTTTAGGCTCCTCCATGGCACATCCACGAAAGCGTGACTTCACATCCTGGGCAGACACTCCGACCGCCTGCCAGGGCCTGGTGTGCACAGACGCGGGGCCATGTCGCATACCCTCCACCCAGCCTGACCCCAGCCCCAGGCCAGCAGCTGTCTCCCCAGGGCCCGCTAGCAGGGGTGTGCAGCGCTCCGGGACCCCAGGGGCACAGAGGAGAGCCCTCCAGGAGGCGCTGTGCCTCTCCTCGCTCCCCTCACTCATTCCTGCACCACCCTCCACGGCTGACAGTTCCGTCCCTCCACGGGTCTGACATGTTGCCATGGCAACCAGAATCCTGGGCTCCGGCAGCCTCTGGTCTTGCCACCTGTTATTACTTCATCTCTCAAGTGTAAAGCATCCTAGCCTGGTGCCATTTGGCGGTGCAGAGCGCATCTTCGGAGGACAGAGTAAAGAGAAGGGGAAAGGAAAAGACGGAGAGCAGAAGGCAGCCTCAGGCTGGCCACACAGGGCACACTGGACAGGCCAGGCTGGAGGAGGAAGCTGCGGAGACGGGGCGGGAGGGGAGGGAGGGGGTGAGCCGACGTGCCTTCCCTTCAGAATCAGCGAGCAGGCCTCAGCTGGAGGCCACCGCCGCAGCCTGCTCCCTTCCACCCAGCCTTTAATGAGGGACCCGGGAGGGGCGGGGGAGGCAGCGGAAGGCTGAGGCTGTGAAGAGATCCGTGCTGGGCCCAAGTGGAGTAGAGTCAGGAGAGGGTTAAAGTGGCAAGATAAAGACTGTGGGGAAGGCTGGACCAGAGGGCACACAGAGCCTCCAAGCCTGGATAAATGGCCTTAATTCTCATGCTCTCGCTCACCCCACCCCTTACGTGTTTACTCATATAAATTATCCCCAAGGCCTGACACCTTTTTTCATTGCTTCCCTAGAACTGATGAAAAAATAAATCCCACGGATCCAAGGAATAAAAATGTTGGGCTTCCATTCAGGCTGGTTCTTCTTGGCCACCTAATAGCAACTCTGGTCCCACCCTGGGGCTCCAGAGGGAAGACAAATGATGCCTTCCTCCCTGAATGTGGAAGGCGGGGCAGCTGGGGAGCCCGGTGGGGGAAACGAACACCGGGGTCCACTCAGCACATGACCGTCAGACCTCACGCACCATTCTGCCACCTGGCATTGCGCACAGGGTGAGTGTATGATAGGGATTTAGGAGGGGGTACTGCTAATGCAGAATGATTCCAGGCCCCGAGATTAGTCCCCCTGGAGACGAAAAGGCCGAGGGCTGATTTAATAAGCCCTTGGGTTTATGGATGGGCCTAAGTCACCGTATTGTCAAAGACAACAGGAGGCAGAAGGAGCTGAAATGGCAGTGCACGCTACCAGAAAGCTGGACACGAGCGCGATTCAGCAGTTAAAGGCACGGTCGCAGAAGCAGGCTTCTCTGGAGAGGCGTCTGCACCTGGGAAGGTGTCCCTGGCCCAGGTTTCTTTGAGTGCAGGCCCATCTAGAGGCAAGAGAATATGCTAGATGTCTTAAGGCCCCTTTTAGGCCTATTATTTGAGGATTATAATAGGGCGAAAGAAGAGCGAAGTTTTTCAAACCCAGAGGAACTCAGCCTTTCATCCTTGCTTCATATTTGTGTACACATCTCTCTCCCTATTAGCCGTGAGCTCCCTGAGGGCAGGAGCGGTGTCTTTAATCTCTGAATCCCCAACACCTGGCACAGTGATTGACACAGAGCTGACAATAAATACTTAATGAAAGGATGGCAGATCTTCACAGAGGCTTTGGGGAGGGGAAAAAAAACACAACTGCCAGGCAAAGGGAAGTGAAAGACCAGGAATTCAGTGGATGTAAAGTGTCCCAAGTACTCAGTGACCATCCTAAGGCACTGCCAGCATCAGTCCTGCCCATAACAGGGGACATAAAGAGTGAGGGGCAAGGCTTCCCTGGTGGCGCAGTAGTTAAGAATCCACCCGTCAATGCCGGGGACATGGGTTCGAGCCCTGGTCCGGGAAGATCCCACATGCCACGGAGCAACTAAGCCCGTGTGCCACAACTACTGAGCCTGCGCTCTAGAGCTCACGAGGCACAACTGCTGAGCCCGCGCGCCTAGAGCCCGTGCTCCGCAACAAGAGAAGCCACTGCAATGAGAAGCCCGCGCACCGCGACAAAGAGTAGCCCCCGCTCGCCGCAACTAGAGAAAGCCCGCGTGCAGCAACAAAGACCCAATGCAGCCAAAAATAAATAAATAATTTATTTTTTTTTTAAAAAAAAGAGTGAGGGGCAGAAGCAACATAAAGAGTGGGGGAGCCCACTGGAGAGAATAAAGTGGTGGTGGAGAAAGCCAGTGGGTCTGCCCTCCCACGGGAATCCTCTCCCTTAGGCATTTCTTGGAAAACCAGGATGGAAGGAGTTAAGAACTCCCAGGCTCATTTGGCCCCCAGGGCCCCTTGAACCTCATGTTTGGTCTCTTGCCAGGAGCCCTGAACCGTCCAGTGAGAATATAGGCCCTGTCTTACTATGTGCTTTGGTAGCTGTAGAATCTTTCTAAAGATTTTAAATGTGTGTCAGTCATCCCACCCTTCCTTGTACCTATCTCCTTTTCCTCTATCTTTATGGAACACAAAACTCAAACTGTTAGACACACACCTTGTAAATATTTACTCCAAGACACTGTGCTGTAAAATCAGAAATCACGTGTCTGCTCACACTGATGTCTCCATCTTAATGGATGTATCTGGTTAGAGTTGCCACTTGCCAGGAGTTTGGACACCATGTCACTACTTCTGGGACTAGATGGTCACATGACCCTTTGGTAATGTCCTTTGTGCTCCAGCCTTAGGCCAGCAACCCCAGGTCTGTTACTGACGCTTCGGAAGAGTGAGAAGAAGACTAAGCAAAGTTGATTACTTTTCTCAGTGCTGATTAAGGAAAGCACAAGATGTTTCCATTTTCCAGTGGCAGGTCATGTGGGTCAGTTCATGCCCTGGTGTAGCAACTTGTTATTGCCACCAAATGAGTCAGTTGAGGGGGAAAACGTTTCACTTGAGAGGAACTATGTCAAAAGGGCTGTGAATGAAGTGGTGTCATTCCCCTGAGAGAAATGCAGGACATCCCAGTGCTGCAGGGCAGGATAAGCCTCGTCTGCTTCAGTTGTCAGGATATTATTATTGTGATGGCAGAATTCAGCAAGCTCCCTTCCTCTCTTGCTCAGCCTTGCCCCTCTCCACCCCTCGTCACCACCACCTCCACAGGACTCGGGTATGTCAACCCCAACAGTCCACAAGGGACCAGCATTTTCTGTGTCCTTCAGACTAAAAAGCAGTACTCAGGGAAAAGAAAAGGATGAGTCTCAAGCATCATGAGGGTGAGGAGAGAGTCAAGGGACCACAGAGCTGACAGGCAGCCCAGCCTAGAGATGAGGGCCCAGACCAGGAACACACCCAGAAAGCAAACTGGGAAGAGGGTGCTGGGAGCCACAGAGACATTTGCCCGTGGTAGGACAGGGCCTTAGGAAAAGAATGAAAACCAAGTTTCTCCCCCCAGATTGAACAATGCAACCTGTTTCCTGGTTACCTGACTCGGTGCACCCAAAAGTAAAAAGAATTAAAGGGAAACACAGCTTGGCCATTGGTCTTTGAAAGCTGGATTTCTCTAAGGCAGTGGTCCACATAGTTCACATGACTTCTTAAAAATGCAAATTCTAGGCCTCCACCACCGATCTACTGAATCCAAAATTCTGGGGTGGGAGATCCGGAAGTCTGCATTTTAAGGAACAGGTGATTCTGATGTGCTCAAGCTGGAGGACCACAGCTCTGAGACATATGACGGTCATATCACATTGTGTCATACACACCTGTTAGTGCTGTGCTGTATATGAATTAATTTATTTCAGCATTGCATAACCCTATGATACAGAGGCATTAGTGTTCCGATTTCACACAGATGATACTTAAGGCACGAGGAAGCTTGTCTAAAGTCACGCCACGTTGGTCCTGAACCCAGGCAGTGTGGCTCTTAGCTGGTCCACCTGATACTATCCTGCCACGGGTACATACAACAACACACCCGAGGGAACTCAAGTCAGAGTGGTCAGCAGGCCCTCGAGGCAAGGGCTTCTCGAGCTTGAGTGTTGTGCAGGTAAATCACTTAGGGATCTCATTAAAATTCAGATTAGGATTCATAGGTCCAGGTAGGGCCTGAGAGCCCACATTTCTTACACGCTTCCCCGTGGCGTAGCCGAACATCCAGGTTTGCCTAGCACTGAGGTGTTTCCAGGGCACAGAACTTTCAGTCTAAAACTGGGAATACCCTGGGCCAACCTGGACAGGTTGATCACCTGAGCCCTGGGTGATGTGGATACTGCTGACCTCGCTCTGAGAAGCAAAAATGCAGGCCCGCAAGGTGAGGAGTTTGGATTGTATTCAAGTGTGATGAAAGTTTTGACAGCATGGCATGGCATACTCTATTTTATACTTTTGAAAGACCACTTTGGCTACTCCTTGGAGAAAAGACTATAAGAGGTAAGAACGAAGGCAGAGAGACTAATAAAGAAGTTGCAATGATCCAGACAAGAGCCAGTGGTGATAGGGATGGAGAAACGGAAACTGATTCGGGGTATTTTTTGGAGGGGTAGCCAAAAGGGTGGTGAAGGAAAACACAGCCAAGGATTAATCCTAGGATTTTCACTTCAGGTACAGCATTATTTTTTTTTTTTTAAGAACAAGGTCAGAAAGAGATATAAGAGCTTGGAAAGACTGAGACATAGAATGAGAGAGAAAGATGCAGGAAAATTATTGAACTGAGTGATGTGTGATTTTTTTCTAGAGCAAAACTCATTTATGAATTAAAGTCTCAAGCAGAATTTGTAAAGGGGGGTTCCATATAACATCATAAACAGCTAAAGTTCATTCTGAAGATTAAATTTGCCTGCTATGGACTGAATTGTTTCTCCCCTAAAATGCATATGTTAAAGCCCTAACCCTCAATGTGATGGTATTGAGAGATGAGACACTTATGGTGGGATTAGTGCCCTTATAAGAAAAGACACCAGAGAGCTTGCTTCTCTCTACCGACATGTACCAAGCAAAGACCATGTGAGGATACAGCAAAAAGATGGTCATCTCCAACCCAAGGAGAGAGTCCCCACCAGACACCATCCCTGCCATCACTTTTACCTTGGACTTTCAGCCTCTAGAACTGTGAGAAATAAATTCCTATTGTTTAAGCCACCCAGCCTATGGTATTTTGTTACACAGCCCAGGCTGACCTCGATACTGCCCATTAATACATTTATTTCTTTTGAAAAGCCACTATGCAATACGATGCACTTGACAATTGGCCTACAGGGGGAAATTAAGGGACATCAGTAGGACTATGATAAACATCCCAGGTTGAGATTGGGATCCATCACTTGGGGTTCCAATGTCCTGACATAACTGAATGGTGTCCAACTCAAGCACATTCACATCTCAGCTTCTCATCTTGCTAACTGTGTGACCTGGGGAGAGTTCCTCAACCTTTCTGAGCCTCTGTTTCCTCATCTGTAAAATGAGAGTAATGGCACATGCCTCACAGACTTGCAAGCATTACACGAGATGACATGTACAAAGTGCCTGGCACAAGTAGCTATTCCACCATGTCTTTCCCTCTTTCTTTTCCTCTGTAAAATAATTTTATTTCTGAAAAGGCAGGAAAAAGGATCAAAGGTGTAAATAAGTAGGCTTTCCCAAGAAGTGACACATGACTGGAGAATTCACATTCATGCTCTGTGTCCAAGGGCACATCCCTCAGTCTCTGTGTGCCTTGGTGTTCTCTAGGGGACATGGCACCTACCTTATAAGGTTACTGTGAGGAATGAATGAGATAAATGTGGCGTGCCTAGCACAGTGTCTGACACATTCAAGGAATGTCAGCAAGTATTATTGCCCTTGTCATTGATCAGGACACGAAACTCTTCAATCCCGAACTTTCTAGGTAATAGGCCAAAAAGGTGAGAGAAATAAAAGAGGCTCACAGGGCTTCCCTGGTGGCGCAGTGGTTGAGAGTCTGCCTGCCGATGTGGGGGACACGGGTTCGTGCCCCGGTCCGGGAGGATCCCACATGCCGCGGAGCGGCTGGGCCCATGAGCCATGGCCGCTGAGCTTGCGCGTCCGGAGCCTGTGCTCCGCAACGGGAGAGGCCACAACAGTGAGAGGCCCGCGTATCGCAAAAAAAAAAAAAAAAAAAAAAAGAGGCTCACAGAAAGGCAAGTGGCAGGTAGATGCCGGATCCTGGGGAAACGGGATGGTAAATACAGGGATGCACAGCCGGCTAGATTCTGCTCCACAGTTTCCTTCCACCGGGTTTCACATATCCATCTTATTTCCCCAATTAGACCAGAAGTTGTCCTGGGACCGAGACCACATGTTATATCTTTTTGGAGCCCCAGTTACACTTGGCCCCACGAGTGGGTGCATGCACAGTAAGTACTCAGTAAATACTCATGTTTAGCTTATGTGGAAGGATTGGGGTCCCTTATCTAAGATTTAGCAAAGGATGTGCCAGGCTCTGATAGTTCCTCCTGATGCCAGTGAGACTCCCATAGGCAGTTAGCTTCTCAGCATCAACATGGCCACAGACGGGCCCCGACGCAGGTTAGCCATTTGTAGTCCTGGACATGCTCTGCTGGCCTGAATGGCACGGAGATGGGATGTCGGCACCCTCAGAGTGTGGGCCTGGTGCCAGACACCCACGTCACCTCAGGAAGGCTCACGGCAACCCCGTGAGGGCAGAACGATGGTTCTCTCTGTTTTACGGATGAGGCAACAAAGGAGCAGAGAAATGTAAGTACTGACCCACATCTACACAGACAGAAGATGGCAGGGTGGCCGAGTTGTGATTCACACACTGGCCCAGCCAATTCCAGTGGCATTTTCTCAGTCTCTGGGTCAAGAGTGTGGATGACCCACAGGTCTGGAGAGTTAACTCCAAGTATACCTTCAAGGACAGAGCAACCTCAGATTCTTCTTTGCTTTGTAATCTATAAACTGTTTAGTGAAATCATAATTCACCTAAGGAACACCGGTTGTTAGTTTCCAGATTTGCTCTTTGGGGAGCGAGAAGCAGCTCACTTTTCCAGACAGAGCCCTGGATCTGAATTGCCCTTTCTCTCCCCAGTAACGAAGCCTGAACTTCCTGCGTCAAGGTTGGGTAAGTAGTGAGTTGTGTGGGTTTTATAGGTTTTCAGGCACCTTTCAGACTGATCCAAAATTCTTAAGCTTGTGTCAAACGTGATTTTCACTCTCTCTCTTAAAGCTGTATCCATCGCCCCTGGGCTGTATGTTAGAAGACAGAGATGTCAGAAGACTAACATCTGTTAGATCTTTCCCATCAGTGTGGCAATGACATCATGTGCTTCTTTTAGATAATTTACACATTATCAGACTAATTTTCAGATTATCTAATCAGCCAACATTACCCTTAATCAACTCGGCTCTCCTCTTTCAGTTCTGTAGAGTACAACGTGCCCTCCAAAGGCACACTGGTGTGGGGACTTTTCTTCTCTTGACAGATATTGAAAGCCTAGCTACATGCCAGGCCCCCACTATTAGACAGAAGACTGAGACCTCCCGGGACTGAGGACAGCCCAACTTCCATTCCAGGGACCGGAGAAATAGCCTTGGAATAAATTTTATAGATCTAAACTTTAAAACACATTTCCCTCATAAGAGCTCCAAGTATGCTGCAGAGAGCATTTTACATTCATTTATGCTATTAAATAAGAGATACACCATACGATAATTGTTTTGTTTTGTTTTGGTTTGGTTTTCGTTTTTTTTTTTTTGCGGTACGCGGGCCTCGCACTGTTGTGGCCTCTCCCATTGCGGAGCACAGGCTCCGGATGCGCAGGCTCAGCGGCCATGGCTCACGGGCCCAGCCAGTCCGCGGCATGTGGGATCCTCCCGGACCAGGGCCCGAACCCGCGTCCCCTGCACCGGCGGGCGGACTCTCAACCACTGCGCCACCAGGGAAGCCCCATATGATAATTTATAATATGCCACACATATTTCTTTATAAATCATTTGTTCTTACTTCTAGTAATTGCTATCATGGTTCTCCTTTTCCTACAAGATGACAACTACACAGCCTGGCAGAGAAGACGCTTCTAGCTGTGGCCCCTGCCCACATTCCATCATTTCTCCAGTACCACTGTCAGACACAACTACTACCAATTGTCTGAACGCACCATGCTATTTCACACCTCCCTGCCTTTGTACACGCAGTTCCCTCTATCTGGGAAGCCCTCTCCCACCCAGTAAATGTCTCCTCATTCTTCAAGGGCTAACTTGAAGGTCACCTCCTCAGGGAAGCCTTTACAAACTCCCTAATGCTTTTTAAATGTTCTAATGTTTCTAACGTTCTGAAGCTTTCAATGCCCTGCAGGGCTTTTTAAAACATAGATTGCTGGCCCGCACCCTCAGAGCACCTGTTACCACATGGAGCCAAGAATCTGCATTTCCAGGAAGTTCCCAGGTGATGCTGATGTCACACTTAGAACACTACTGCCCTAAGGAGTAGAAAGTGTGCTGTGCCTTTGAGCCCTTGGCTTCCTACACCATATTCTATACACACCCTATTACACATTCCTGCTCACAACTGAGAGCTCCTCAAGGAAAGGGACCAAGGCAGTATTCGATACAAGGTTACTAAACCAATAGACGGTGGTGGATAGATGGATACATCGATGGATGGACAGATGAATGTATCAGACTGAATTTATTCACACAGCTTTTTCATACAGGTCCATGACCTCAGACATCCCCATACCCACCCCCCAAAAAAGGTACCTTAAAAACATCGTCTATAATAGATTCCCAATGTGCAGAGAAGGTAAAAAGAAATTCAAGAAGAGCTTTGACATTGTGAGCCCGTGTCAAAGGAGTTTTGAATTCTAACCCAGTGCTCTTTCTGCTACCCTGTTTACCAAGGTGACATTTAAGGAGTCACACAGGATGCCTCTGAGTGGCACCTCTCAGAGTCCTAACCTGCCCAAACCCTCCCTCCTTTTATTCATATATATGTAGCCTATGTGTGTGTGTATCTATATGTATGCACGTATACACGCATGTGCACACAGCGATTTCATTTGTAGAAAGCAGATGAAGGTGGTCAGAGAAACAGAAGAAGGAAGAAGAATCTAGCCTCCCACAGGGAGGAGAAGGGCAGCAGCTCAGGCAGGGAAGACCCCATCAGAAAATCCTATCTCCCAAGCGGGAGTGTCTGAGCTCCAAGCATCCCCGGGCTGCCTGGAGTTGAGACAGAGAGGTCAGGACACAAAGGAAAGGGGACAAACCTACCAAGGAGACAAACAGTGTATATTCAGGAGAAAATGAGAGACTAGGAGAGGAACAAAGGCGGGAGAACGTCAGCTGGGAGGGGGCGGAGGGTGGGAGGAATGGCAGTTGAGTGCTGAGTTGGTAGCACAGGGCAGCATGGCGGGGGGTGGAGGGCGGGGGGCAGTCAGTGCTGGCTCCAGCACTCCGCTCTGCCCTTTCAGCAGCAGCGGGAGCAAGGATGAGCAATGGGCTTTGCTGGAGACACAGCCGGGGGGATGCAGCAAGGGACAGCAGGAGGACCAAAGTCAAAAGGTCTCTACTGCTGCAGGTGGTGCAAATGCAGATGCCCGTGACATTGACAACTCCTGAGTCTGTAGGGCTATTTTTCCCATAGGCCTGTGCTCACCAGCAGCGGGGTTCCCGCTGCAGCTCTGCTCAAGAGGGAAAAGTCAGCATTCCCACCTCACTGGCATCCAGAACTTTTCCTGGGGGACCTGCAGATTAGCCTCTTGGGTCAAGCTCTCTTGCCTCCCTCCCCCACTCCAGAAACCTTGCCAAGGGAGGATCACAAAGCGGAGACCTTAGGGTGCTGCAGAGCTGTCGCATTCAATTCACCACAGAGCGCCAGTGGCATTTAGGGCAGGACGGGTGGGGGCCCACCCCCTCCCCAAACAGTGGGAGCAGCTAATGACTGCTATTAATGATGCTGGCAATTAGCACTCGCGAGAAAATGGTTGGGGGGCCGCTCACCAGGGGAATGTGGGAGGGAACAGAGCACACATTCAGAGAAGCAAACAGATTGCTGGTGTTTGTGGTGCAGGGAACCTGGGAAAAGCCGCTGTCTCTTGGATTTATCCAGAGAAATTGGGGAAGAGGAAAGGGAGGGCTTCTATGGACATTGAGGGCCTTTCTGCCGTACCCTCCCCGCTAGTAAAATTAGAGCTAATCACAGACTTCTCAGAGGCCTCGTGAGGAGATGTCATTAAAATGGTGTTTGTAGGGCTTCCCTGGTGGCGCAGTGGTTAAGAGTCCGTCTGCCGATGCAGGGGACACGGGTTCGTGCCCCGGTCTGGGAAGATCCCACATGCCGCGGAGCAGCTGGGCCCATGAGCCATGGCTGCTGAGCCTGTGCGTCTGGAGCCTGTGCTCCGCAACGGGAGAGGCCACAGCAGTGAGAGGCCCGCGTACCGCAAAAAAAAAAAAAAAAAGGTGTTTGTGAGGGTTCTGGAACCTTCCTCGTGTGAGAAGACCCCAGATGAGATCAGGTACAGCTATTCTTTTCTATGCAGTTTTTTGTATGTGTGTGTGTCTGTGTGCGTCTGTGTGTGTGTGGCCTCACCGCGCAGCATGCGGGATCTTAATTCCCCAACCAGGGATCGAACCCGTGTCCCCTGCAGTACAAGTGGGGAGTCTTAACCACTGAACCACCAGGGAAGTCCTCTATGCAGTTTAAATCCCTTGGGTAGTTGGATGATCCTTTATGAAGAACCCAATTTCTCATCAGCAGGGAGAGGGGAAGGGGAGTCGAGGGGGGCTGGGGTGGGAGTGCTCACTGGCAAACCCACAGAGAGAGGAGAACACACGGCCGGATACTTAGGGATGCGTCTCCAACCAGGAGAAAAGATGCAGCTTCCTCCCTAAGCAAGGCTGCCTGGCCTCACGGTGAAGACATGAAGAGACAGAAGACACGGACCCACAAGCTGCGTGAGGAGATCCTGGTGGAGAAAGAAAAATAGGGGCCAGTGCCCATCTTGGAAGTCAACAGACAGGCAGGAGGGGCCCACAGGAATGGCTAAGGAGGAGACCCCCTGGACCCACTGGGGGTCCGCGGTGTACTTGGGGGTCACAAGGAACCTTCCTCTGTGGCTGCTATCACCGTGCACACACATGAAAGAGACCCAGACCAAAGAGAAGCACTCCAAACCCCACGGCTCAAGGAAAGCACCTATACACAGGGACAAAACGGACTGACATTTGAGAAGAGATGTAAAGGAGATAAGCCAGCACTGGGGGAAGTGAGAAATAATACCAAGCTAATAAATACTTTAGAGAGAGTAACCATCACTAGTAAACACTTTCCAGACAGCAACCCAAATCAAAGGAGATCATTCTCGGACTCCTCGCAGCATGAGACAATAGCTATGCCTTCGCCACTTAAATCAGAGAAGGGATGAGAGGAGAGACAGGGAAATGCAAAAACCAGCTGACCAGTACAGGTCAATACATTTTCCTTTCTGGAAGACAAGGGTGACTGGACCAAGGGAACCTCTCCCCAGGGGGCAGGTAGAGACCTCAGCATCATAGCTATTCAGAAGCTGGCACAGGGAGGTGGGCACCTCCTGCCTGCTTTTCAGGTTCTGTCCAGATGACAGTAGTTGGTAAGAAAACAAAGGGTCTGTCACATGAGAGGCTTGAACCCTGAAAGAGAGCAAGAATTAAAGAAGGTGTTATGGCCTGAACTGTGCCCCCCCCAAATTCATATGTTGAAGCCCTAACGCCCAGTACCTCAGGACATGACTATATTTGGATCTACGGCCTTTAAAGAGGTGATGAAAGAGCAAAAGTTAAAATGAGACTGTTAGAATGGGCCTTAATCCACTCTGACTGGTGTCCTTATAAAAAGAGGAAATTTGGGGACTTCCCTGGTGGTGCAGTGGTTAAGACTCCACCTGCTAATGCAGGGGACATGGGTTCAAGCGCTGGTCCGGGAAGATCCCACATGCCGCAGAGCAACTAAGCCCGTGTGCCACAACTACTGAGACTGCATGCCACACTACTGAAGCCCACATGCCTAGAGTCTGTGCTCTGCAACAAGAGAAGCCACCGCATTGAGAAGCCAGTGCACTGCAATGAAGAGTAGCCCCCGCTCGCCACAACTAGAGAAAGCCCGCATGCAGCAATGAAGACCCAATGCAGCCAAAAATAAAATAAATAAATTTATTTTTTAAAAAAAAGGAAGAGGAAATTTGGACACAAAGAGACTTTGGAAGTACACGTGCACAGAGGGATGACCATGTGAAGAGGCAGCAAGAGGGCAGCCGCCTGCAAGCCAAGGAGAGAGGCCCCTGAGGAACTAACCCTGATGGCACATTGATCTGGGACTTCCAGCCTCCAGAACTGTGAGAAAACAAATTTCTATTCTTTTTTTTTTTTTTTTTTTTGCCGTACATGGGCCTCTCACCATTGTGGCCTCTCCCGTTGCGGAGCATAGGCTCCGGACGCACAGGCTCCAGACGCGCAGGCTCAGCGGCTATGGCTCACAGGCCCAGCCGCTCCACGGCATGTGAGATCTTCCTGTATCGGGGCACGAACCCATGTCCCCTGCATCGGCACGCAGACTCTCAACCACTGCGCCACCAGGGAAGCCCCCAAATTTCTATTCTTTAAGCCAGCCAGTCTTTGGTATTTTGTTATAGCAGCCAAGGAAACTAAGACAGGAGGCAATGCTACAGGGGGAAAGTTGGGGTGGGGATTAGGGGAAAACCCACACTAATCCAAAGAAAGGTTTTGGCCAAGGTGTGTTCATTGTTTCAAATATTTGGTGAAGGCAGCCAATTGACATCAGCTAATTGAGCTGATTGACTGAAATGCACAGGAATCACCCTCAAACCCTAGAGTCTAAACATTATTAAAAGTCTGATCCCTTTAATTACACTGAATTGTTCAATTTAAGAGCATCTACCACAAAATCCTTTGAGCAAAATTAAAAACACATGGCATGAATCCACGCTCACACATGCCTCGGCTGTGAAAGCATGTGCTCGGCTTCCGAGGCACCCCTTTCCCCTTCACGAGTAGAGCCTGGGTAAAGAATGTCACCACCCTGGGCCTGATTTCATCAAACAAGCCTTCTGACAGGTCTCCCATCCTCTAGCTTTCTCCTGGCTTCAGCCCATCTTCTCCAGGATGACCCAGCATGTGGCTGACAGGGTCTTGGTACTCCGGCCAGGTGTCAGGCCAGAGCCTCTGAGGTGGCAGAGTCGAGTTTAGGACATTGGTCCACCAGAGACCTCCCAGCCCCTCGTAATATCAGTCAGCGAGAGCACTCTCGGAGAACTCCAGCTCAATGCTAAGACCCACCTCCACTCAATGACCAGCAAGATCCACTGCTGGACACCCCATGCCAAGCAACTAGCAAGACAGGAACACAACCCCACCCATTAGCAGAGAGGCTGCCTAAAATCATAATAGGTTCACAGACACCCCAAAACACACTACTGGATGCGGTCCTGCCACCAGAAAGGCAAGATCCAGCCTCATCCATCAGAACACAGGCACCAGTCCCCTCCACCAGGAAGCCTACACAACCCACTGAACCAACATTACCCACTGGGGGCAGACACCAAAAACAATGGGAACTACGAACCTGCAGCCTGTGAAAAGGAGACCTCAAACACAGTAAGTTAAGGAAAATGAGAGGACAGAGAAACACACAGCAGATGAAGGAGCAAGGTAAAAACCCACCAGACCAAACAAATGAAGAGGAAATAGGCAGTCTACCTGAAAAAGAATTCAGAGTAATGATAGTAAAGATGATCCAAAATCTTGGAAATACAATGGAGAAAACACAAGAAACGTTTAACAAGGACCTAAAAGAACTAAAGAGCAAACAAACAATGATGAACAACACAAAAAATGAAATTAAAAATTCTCTAGAAGGAATCAATAGCAGAATAACTGAGCCAGAAGAACGGATAAGTGACCTGGAAGATGAAATAGTGGAAATAACTACCGCAGAGCAGAATAAAGATAAAAGGATGAAAATAATTGAGGACAGTCGCAGAGACCTCTGGGACAACATTAAATGCACCAACATTCGAATTATAGGGATCCCAGAAGAAGAAGAAGAGAAAAAAAAGGGCACTGAGAAAATATTGAAGAGATTATCGTTGAAAACTTCCCTAATATGGGAAAGGAAATAGTCAATCAAGCCCAGGAAGCGCAGAGAGTCCCATACAGGATAAATCCAAGGAGAAACACGCCAAGACACATATTAATCAAACTATCAAAAATTAAATACAAAGAAAAAATATTAAAAGCAGCAAGGGAAAAGCAACAAATAATATACAAGGGAATCCCATGAGCTTAACAGCTGATCTTTCAGCAGAAACTCTGCAAGCCAGAAGGGTGTGGCAGGACATACTTAAAGTGATGAAAGGGGAAAAACTACAAACAAGATTACTCTACCCAGCAAGGATCTCATTCAGATTTGATGGAGAAATTAAAAACTTTACAGACAAGCAAAAGCTAAGAGAATTCAGCACCACCAAACCAGCTTTACCACAAATGCTACAGGAACTTCTCTAGGCAGGAAATACAAGAGAAGGAAAAGACCTACAATGACAAATCCAAAACAATTAAGAAAATGGTAATAGGAACATACATATCGATAATTACCTTAAATGTAAATGGATTAAATGCTCCAACCAAAAGACACAGACTGGCTGAATGGATACAAAAACAAGACTCATATATATGCTGCCTACAAGAGACCCACTTCAGACCTAGGGACACATACAAACTGAAAGTGAGGGGATGGAAAAAGATATTCCATGCAAATGAAAATCAAAAGAAACCTGGAGTAGCAATTTTCATATCAGAGAGAATAGACTTTAAAATAAAGACTATTACAAGAGACAAAGAAGGACACTATATAATGATCAAGGGATCAATCCAAGAAGAAGATATAACAATTGTAAATATTTATGCACCCAACACAGGAGCAACTCAATACATAAGGCAAATACTAACAGCCATAAAAGGGGAAATCAACAGTAACACAATCATAGTAGGGGACTTTAACACCCCACTTTCACCAATGGACAGATCATCCAAAATGAAAATAAATAAGGAAACACAAGCTTTAAATGACACATTAAACAAGATGGACTTAATTGATACTTATAGGACATTCCATCCAAAAACAATAGAATACACTTTCTTCTCAAGTGCTGAAGGAACATTCTCCAGGATAAATCATACCTTGGGCCACAAATCAAGGCTTGGTAAATTTAAGAAAATTGAAATCATGTCAAGTATCTTTTCCAACCACAACACTATAAGCCTAGATATCAATTACAGGAAAAAACCTGTAAAAAATACAAACACATGGAGGCTAAACAATACACTACTAAATAACCAAGAGATCACTGAAGAAATCAAAGAGGAAATCAAAAAATACCTAGAAACAAATGACAATGAAAACACGATGACCCAATACCTATGGGATGCAGCAAAAGCAGTTCTAAAAGGGAAGTTTATAGCAATACAATCTTACCTCAAGAAACATCTCAACTAAACAACCTAACCTTACACCTAAAGCAATTAGAGAAAGAAGAACAAAAAACCCCCAAAGTTAGCAGAAGGAAAAAAATCATAAAGATCAGATCAGAAATAATTGAAAAAGAAATGAAGGAAACGATAGCAAAGATCAATAAAACAAAAAGCTGATTCTCTGAGAAGATAAGCAAAATTGATAAACCATTAGCCAGTCTCATCAGAAAAAAAGGGAGAAGACTGAAATCAAAATAATTAGAAATGAAAAAGGAGAAGTAACAACTGACACTGCAGAAATACAAAGGATCATGAGGGATTATTACAAGCAACTATATGCCAATAAAATGGACAACCTGGAAGAAATAGACAAATTCTTAGAAAAGCACAACCTTCCAAGGCTGAACAAGGAAGAAATAGCATATATGAACAGACCAATCACAAGCACTGAAATTGAGACTGTGATTAAAAATCTTCCAACAAACAAAAGCCCAGGACCAGATGGCTTCACGGGCAAATTCTATCAAACATTTAGAGAAGAGCTAACACCTATCCTTCTCAAACTCTTCCAAAATATAGCAGAGGGAGGGACACTCCCAAACTCATTCTATGAGGCCACCATCACCCTGATACCAAAACAGACAAAGATGTCACAAAGAAAGAAAACTACAGGCCAATATCTCTGATGAACATAGATGCAAAAATCCTCAACAAAATACTAGCAAACAGAATCCAACAGCACATTAAAAGGATCATACACCATGATCAAGTGGGGTTTATCCCAGGAATGCAATATATGCAAATCAATCAATGTGATAAACCATATTAACAAATTGAAGAATAAAAACCATGTGATCATCTCAACAGATGCAGAAAAAGCTTTTGACAAAATTCAACACCTATTTATGATAAAAACCCTGCAGAAAGTAGGCATAGAGGGAATTTACCTCAACATAATAAAGGTTATATATGACAAACCCACAGCCAACATTGTTCTCAATGGTGAAAAACTGAAACCATTTCCTCTAAGATCAGGAACAAGACAAGGCTGCCCACTCTCACCACTATTATTCAACATAGTTTTGGAAGTTTTAGCCATAGCAATCAGAGAAGGAAAAGAAATAAAAGGAATCCAAATCGGAAAAGAAGAAGTAAAGCTGTCACTGTTTGCAGATGACATGATACTATACATAGAGAATCCTAAAGAGGCTACCAGAAAACTACTAGAGCTAATCAATTCATTTGGTAAAGTAGCAGGATACAAAATTAATGCACAGAAATCTCTTGCATTCCTATACACTAATGATGAAAAATGTGAAAGAGAAATTAAGGAAACACTCCCACTTACCATTGCAAAAAAAAGAATAAAATACCTAGGAATAAACCTAGTAAGGAGACAAAAGACCTGTATGCAGAAAACTATAAGACACTGATGAAAGAAATTAAAGATGATACAAACAGATGGAGAGATATACCATGTTCTTGGATGGGAAGAACCAACATTGTGAAAATGACTATACTACCCAAAGCAATCTACAGATTCAATGCAATCCCTATCAAACTACCAATGGCATTTTTCACAGAAATAGAACAAAAAATTTCACAATTTGTATGGAAACACAAAAGATCCCGAATAGCCAAAGCAATCTTGAGAAAGAAAAACAGAGCTGGAGGAAGCAGGCTCCCTGACTTCAGACTATACTACAAAGCTACAGTAATCAAGACAGTATGGTACTGGCATAAAAACAGAATTATAAATCAATGGAACAGGATAGAAAGCCCAGAGATAAACCCACATATGGTCACCTTATCTTTGATAAAGGAGGCAAGAATATACAATGGAGAAAAGACAGCCTCTTCAATAAGCGGTGCTGGGAAAACTGGACAGCTACATGTACAAGAATGAAATTAGAACACTCCCTAACACCACACACAAAAACAAATGGATTAAAGACCTAAATGTAAGGCCAGACACTATAGAACTCTTAGAGGAAAACATAGGCAGAACACTCTATGACATAAACCACAGCAAGATCATTTTGGACCCATCTCCTAGAGAAATGGAAATAAAAATGAAAATAAACAAATGGGATCTAATGAAACTTAAAAGCTCTTGCACAGCAAATGAAACCATAAACAAGACGAAAAGACAACCCTCAGAATGGAAGAAAATATTTGCAAACAAAGCAACTGACAAAGGATTAATGTCCAAAATATACAAGCAGCTCATGCAGCTCAATATCAAAAAAACAAACAACCCAATCCAAAAATGGGCAGAAAACCTAAATAGACATTTCTGCAAAGATATACAGATTGCCAACAAACACATGAAAGGATGCTCAACATCACTAATCATTAGAGAAATGCAAATCAAAACTACAATGAGGTATCACCTCACACCTGTCAGAATGGCCATCATCAAAAAATCTACAAACAATAAATGCTGGAGAGGGTATGGAGAAAAGGGAACCCTCTTACACTGTTGGTGGGAATGTAAATTGATACAGCCACTATGGAGAACAGTATGGAGGTTCCTTAAAAAACTAAAACTAGAACTACCATATGACCCTGCAATCCCACTACTGGGCATATACCCTGAGCAAACCATAATTCAAAAAGAGTCATGTACCAATATGTTCATTGCAGCACTATTTACAATAGCCAGGACATGGAAGCAACCTAAGTGTCCCTCAACAGATGAATGGATAAAGAAGATGTGGCACATATATACAGTGGAATATTACTCAGCCATAAAAAGGAACTAAATTGAGTTATTTGTAGTGTGGTGGATGGACCTAGAGTCAGTCGTACAGAGTGAAGTAAGTCAGAAAGGGAAAAACAAATACCATATGCTAACACATATATATGGAATCTTAAAAAAAAAAAGGTTCTGAAGAACCTAGGGGCAGGACAGAAATAAAGACACAGATATAGAGTATGGACTTGAGGACATGGGGAGGGGGCAGGGTAAGCTGGGTTGAAGTAAGAGTGGCATGGACATATATACACTACCAAACGTAAAATAGATAGCTAGTGGGAAGCAGCCATATAGCACAGGGAGATCAGCTTAGTGCTTTGTGACCACCTAGAGGCGTGGGATAGGGAGGGTGAGAGGCAGATGCAAGAGGGAGGGTATATGGGAATATATGTATACATGTAGCTGATTCACTTTGTTATACAGCAGAAACTAACACACCATTGTAAAGCAATTATACTCCAATAAAGATGTTAAAAAAAAACAACAAACACGTGCCATATCCACAGTTCTTCTTCACCCCATGATCCTAGAATGACCCACATCTTGAAGCAAGCCCTAAAGGTCCCATTATCCCATCCCATCCTGATTTGGGGGTGGACCAGAAGCCATACGGAATGTTGTAGAGGGAAGTCACATGGTGAATGCTAAGCCCTTTGTGACTCCCTAAGTCATAACTAGAAGTTGAGGAAGGAAAGAAAGAATAGAAATGGAAACACAAATCTTCAGGATTATTTTGGGTCTTCAGAGCCCAACATCCCAAGTGACAAGTATACCCAGGTCATGTTTGCTGACTGAGTGCTCAAGTGAAGAGCATGGAGGCTCCAGGGCCATATTTCTAAGGCAGGAGAGCCCTTACCAAAAGTGTGACCCTCTAAGAGCTGAGACAATGAAGCAAGAATATTCTATGTCCCTTGGTGGCCAAGGAGACATTTGGAATGTCTGCCTGAACTGACGCACCCCACAGCTTTGCCCACCTCAGGTTAGCAGCTGTGAATGGATCTTCTGGAGCTGAGGGAAAGGAGTAGCAGGTCTGGCATTTGACAATGGCCAGGTAAGGATGTTTCTCTTCCGCCTTAACACTTACCTCCCATCCTCTAGGAACAGAGCTAGGTGTGCCACCCCTGCCCAGCTCACTCTAAGCTTCAGGCTCAGCTGACCCACAGGGGCAACTGTGGCTGCGCTGAAATAGCCAACTCACCACAGGTCCTTGAGACCAATCAACAGGTGCCACCAGAAGATGCCCGAGGTGAACAAAAAGGAATGCTCCATCGCCCTGCCCAGCTACCTCATCACTCCCCCAACCCAACAACTGGGAACTCACGTCTGTGGTTCTCGTTTCTGTGGTTGGGTGGGGACCGGGTCTCCTGGTCTTGGGCCTCATCCCCCTCCTCGCTGGCCAGGTGGGTGTGAGCGTAGTGGTAGCTGAGTCCCGGCCGGTTTTTATAGCGTTTGCCGCAGACTAGAGAGGAAAAGAGGAAAGGAAGGGAAAACGCAAATGTTAGCAATCTCTGCAGCTACGGCCATCATTCTCCCAGGCAGTGACTCCCATCCATCCACCCCAGAGCTGGGTTTCCCCGAAAAAGTGTCTCCCACTCCCAACAGCCCCCGACCCTCACCCCAGCACCAGCACCGCTGCGACAAGTAAAGAAAAGAACCCAGGTAAAGAAAAACCAGAGAAGACGGAAGTTGAACTGTGTACCATCATTTCCTAGCTGTGAGACCCTGGGAAAGTCACTTGCACTCTATGTGCCTAGTTTCTTCAGAGGGAAAATAAGCATAACAGTAGTACTTAGCTCTTCGGTTGTTATGATGAGTTAATCTCTATGCAAAGCACTGAGAACAGTGGTAAGGGTGATAAGTATTATAACTTTGGTAAGGGTGACACTTATTATAACTTTGAAGTTAAAAGGCACTGGGAGTCTATTTAGGCTAACACCCCATGGCACAGATGAAGCAAGTGAGGCCCAGCAAGCTTAAGTGATTTGCCTGGGAACACACAGCTGGCTGTGGCAGAGCCACTGGAACCCAGGTCTCCTGGATTCCTGTGCAGTACTCCTTCCACCACCCTGTGGTTGACTCTGTACGAAGTACAAAAGCTTTATACGGATCATATTTTTGATCTATCACCCAGTGATTCTGTGCCAGAAAAACACATTCCACCTCCACCATTAAAACTATGAATCTGAGGCATCCTTGGTAGACGTCGCAACCAAGAGCTTGTGCCCTTGATGGCCCGAGAAGCCTCTGATATCCCGAATCTCTAAACACGTGTCCTAGCAGGCACCACCTCTCAGGTGGACAGTAGGAGACAAAGGCAACAAGTAACACAAATATGATTTCTTGGACCCAAGAAGAAGAAAGGGGCAGCTCCCTTGGTCGGCTGCTCAGTACCTAAATGGCTAAGACTAGACCACTGCCACCACCCTCCCTGTCACAAAGCCCAATATCTCAGTCCGTGGAGGGATGGCACTGCTGGTAGCAGAAGCCACAAGGGTCTTCCAGTAAAAATCTCATGCCAACCCTCTCATCTTGTCCCCACCTCTCCCCAGCAGAGCAAACCCCACCGGATCTGCTGGAGTAGCGGAGGTTGCCAGCTTTAAGAGACTCTCGCTTCACATGACTGGGTTTTAGCAGTGAGTGTAAACACTTCACAAGGTGGAAAGAGTACAGAGTTCCTCATCAGACACGGGTTCAAATCCCACTTCCAGGTGCCAAAGTTGACCAGCTGCATGACCTCCACAGTATAGAGAAGAGCTGTTACCCACCCCTCTTACCCCCTACCCTTATTATTTCTGGTGGGGTTTCCTTTCTTACTAGATTCTCTTAGGTTTTTCAGGTATTATAACCATTGGCAAAAATGGATATTGTCATCTCTTCTTTCTCATATATATGTAAACTACTGTATCTTCTTAGCTTAATTCATTTGTAAGAATCACCAAGACAATATTTTAAAATAGCAAAAGCAAGCTTTTCCAATTGTAGTGAAATTGGATTTAGTGGTTCACTGTTTAGAATGATATATGTAGCTAGTTTTTAGTCTTTATCAAGTTTAAGTAGTTCTTCTTATTCCTGAGTTAGAGTTTTATTACAGGAGAATTTTACCAGCTGTCCTTTCAGCATCTACTAATGTATGACTCTCTTTTAGTTTGCTGATATGGTGAATTATGTTGATTTCCTAATGCTTCCTACTATTGAGCCATTCTTGCATTCCTAGAATGTACTCCATTTGGTCAGGGTGTATTATCTATTTGATATACTGCTGCATTCTACTTTCTAATTTTGCATTTTGCGTCTATACTCAGACTTGAGATAGATAAATAATTTTGGGCCTTTTACCATGATTTTCAATTGCATAATTGTGCTGACTTCCAAAAATAAATTAAGGAGTTCTGTGTGAAATTGAACAAGATACATAATCTCTTTGTGCCTTTTTTTTAAAAAATATATTTATTTATTTAATTTTGGCTGTGTTGAGTCTTCGCTTCTGTGCAAGGGCTTTCTCTAGTTGCGGCAAGCGGGGGCCACTCTTCATCGCAGTACGCGGGCCTCTCACTGTCGCGGCCTCTCTTGCTGCGGAGCACAGTCTCCAGACATGCAGGCTCAGTAGTTGCGGCTCACAGGTCTAGTTGCTCCGCGGCATGTGGGATCTTCCCAGACCAGGGCTCGAACCCGTGTCCCCTGCATTGGCAGGCAGATTCTCAACCACTGTGCCACCAGGGAAGCCCTGTGCCTTTTTTTAAATCTGAAAATGATGATGGTATTACTTACCTTGAGGGATTATAAATAATATTTGTAAAGTATCTCACTCAGTACCCAACACCTAATAGATGCTCAATAAACAGTAGTGAGGGGCAAGGGGCTTCAGTGTGGTCTACCACATCTTAAGTGCTATACCCCCCTTGAAAGAGGGACTTTGACCCTTACCTCTCCTATGGAATCTGGGAATTGGCTGGACTTTCTTAAGAAGGTGAGAGTCTGAAATTCAAGTTGGTGATCAAGTTGGTGACCAAGCTGGTGACCTAGTGACTATAAATTCAAGTCCTACAATTGGCTCCTCTCTCCCTCTCTCTCCCTCTCTCTCTCTCTCTCTCTCTCATAAATATTGCAAAAAATAATAATAATAACATGTCACTACACAACTCAATTCCATTTGGCTCAGGAAGTGGGACCTAAGGAGACCCCTGAGGCACACCGTGGGCCTGCTTGTGACTTTTTCTATTTAACTTTTAAATGATCTAAGGTCAATAAACAGCAAATTATGGGGTCACTGGATATAAATTCATTTCATTACAAGGAATATTGCTGGTGAGGAATAAATGTTTATTAAAAATAAGGCCAATAATGTCAGTATTTATATGGGGAAGCCTCAGCTGCCTCTGCAGATCTCCCTACTGCACACTCCACAGTATTTTATTTGTTTATTTGTTTCATTTTCTTGTGTCAATTACCACCGTCTTCCTTAATCACAGAATTCCAGGATTTTAAGATCCTGGTCTAACTGACTATCAAATTGTTTTATTCCCACGAACACTCTAGATGCCTTCCTGGAACAACTCCACTGATGGGGAACTCACTACCCACCCGAGTAGGCATTTCTTCTTTGACCTCCTTGAATTATAGTTATGACTGCACTGGAGGACCTCTCTTAAGGACAGTGTCATATCGATTTCATCTTGATGTCAACAACTCCACCTGCCGTACTGCCATGCACATTTTACACCTTCAAAACATACCCATTGAATAGTTGATGAGTGAACACAGAAACGTTTTGTAGGAAAGCGAGGAGATGGGAGAGGAGGTAAGTGTGTAGAATCGGCTCCATCTATCCACATTAATCTCACACTAATAGTTCTTAAAACCTACAAAACCAAACCCAAGCAAAAAGCTTCCCATATCTCCTTCCCCAATACCATAGAAAGTTTTAGAGCAGATCCTTTTGCTAAAAGAGAGATTCTCAAAGAGTAGTCACCAGACCAGCCCCATCTGCATCACCTGGGAAGTTGGTAGAGATGCAGTTTCTTGGGCTCCACCCCGGACCTACCGAAGCGGAAAGTCTCGGGGTAGGGCCAGGCAATCTGTGTTTTAACAGGGCCTGCAGGTGATTCCAATACACACTACAGTTTGAGAACCACTCTGCTAGAAGATTGAATATATTGAGGCTTAACTCTGCCCGCCCTGCATGCGCCTGCCCTTCTGGATGGATGGAGGTGGCAGGAGGGGGCAGCAGGAGGCAGCCCTGAGACCTGTGTTCAGTTATTAGAGGAAACAGAAGCGGACAGCCCACAGTGGCCCTGGAAGCCAGACCCCTTAACCACAATCCCTGTATGCAGAGCTTTCCAGGTGGAGCTTCATTTTTCTCCACCTGCTTATATCATGTCATTCCTTCATCACCAGGTCTTCAAGGAAACATTTATTAAACACCTAATGTGTACCCAGCCTTGAAGCACCAGAGGACAAAGACAAATGAGCCCCAGTCCCCTCCCTCCAGGAGTCCGAAGTCTAGCAGAGGAGATATACACGTCAACTAGCAAGGAGGGAGGTGGGATAAATGCACCAATGCGAGCCTGTGCCCCGCAAAGAGGAGGGGCCAGCTCATGGGCTTAAGTGGGGTGCGAGGATGGCTTCCCAGAGCAGGTGGATGAGCTGCAGCTTGTGAGAGAGCAGGACATCACCAGGCAGACAAAGGAGGAGGGCATGCGGGCACCAAAGCACGTCCCGCCAGCACCTTTGGGGAACTGCAGGATATTCAGTAAAGCCACTGGGAAGGGGGCATCGGGGTGGGTGTGAGGGGGACTAAGGAGAGGAAGGTGGGCAGGACTTTATCCTGACAGTGGGAAGTGGGAGGAGGACTGTATGCATCCTGAGGACCAACTTAATCAGATTTACATTTTAGAAATACTGCTTAAGCTTATAGTGCAAAGATGGATTCGGAGGTAGCAATAGGCTCCTTTAATTTTCCGTGTGTGAACAATGAGGACTTTGGGGTAGGAGAGAGGTTAGAGAGAATCTGGTAGAAGGGGGAGCGGGTGGGAGTCAGCAGAAAGGAGGAGCGCAAAATGACTTCCACGAACTCGGCCTTCCCGGCCACGCGCCATCCAGCCCCCATCCAGCCCCCCAGCCTCACCCGAAGCCTCCTTCCCAGCCCTCCTGCCCACTGGCCCTTTCGTTTCTTAAACATTTTTCTTTCCACAACAGAGCCTTTGCACAAGCTCTTCCCTCTGCCCAGAATGTCCCGCACCCCCACTTTGCCTGATGAACGCTTCACAATCCTTCAGTTCTCCAGTCTTTCCAATCACAATTAGGACACTGGTGTGTTACCTTCCCAGGACTAGTCGTGTATCAGTATGTGTCTCTCCCACCAGCAGCAAGCATGGCAGGCCCTGTGTGTCTGCACACTGCTGCAGCCCCAGTGGTGAGCTCGGGGCCTGCACTCAATGTCAGCTAAGGGAAGCAATAAAAATACCTAGGTTTCTGACTTGGGCAACTGGGTGGAAGCACGTAGGAGGAAAATCAGATTTAAAGAAGGAAGGGAATGAGCTCAGTCTGGGGTTGGCTTATACACCTGGTGCTTGGGAAAGAGATGTGGATGTTGGAGTTGCCAGGTGGCAGTGGAAGTGATGGATATGGAGAGAAAAGTGCCAGGAGAGAAGGAGGAGAGAAAGAAGAAAGGTGGACACAGGACAGAACTCAGAAAACACCGGTATCTTAAAGAGTCTGGTGAAGAAAGAGAAACCGATTTAAAATTTTTAAGAAACACTCACAAAGGACTGAGCAACATAGGCCAGAGGAGCAGGGCTTCCAGGTGACAGAAACGATGACACCACCAGTCACGGCCCCTGCTAACAGCTACTGAGCTGTGCCAGGCCTGTTGGCACCATGGCACCACGGCACCATGTGCCAGGCCTGTTCTGGTGCTTCAAGTAAATCAGCTCACAGCCACGCGCATCCCCATTTTACAGAGGCAGAGCCAGGATAACGTCAGATGCCCCAGAAGGGCCGAGAAGGCTGGGGACTCAGAAGACAGCACTGGGCTTGGCAATTAGCAGGTCACTTGAGTGAGCAGGGAATCCACAGCCTCAAGTAGGATGACGCAAGGCTACAGGAAGCTAGGATGCTTTGGGGAATGAGGAAGTGGTGATGGGGCCGAAGGACCATTCCTTCCAGCATGACTGTGGAAGGGGAAGGAGTCAGCTGGTGGGCAGATGGGACTGAAGAGTCCAGGGAGGCTGAGTGGGGATTGCCCTTTAACAGAACAGGTCTTGATCAGGCCCGTAGGCTAAAGGGAAGGAGGCAGGAGGGAGGGGAGTTTGAGAGGCAGGGTTAGGAGAGATTGGAGTTCATGGAGCAAGATGCCTGACCCCAAAACAAAGCTGCTGACCCAAGTCCCAGTCCCTCAAATGACTTCATCCTAGGGACGAGAGATTGCTAAGATTTATTTTGGTTGAAGAGCATCTGGGTCAGACTGCTACATTGTGATGAAGACAAACGCCTTGGAAATCCTGCTTTGACTGGTTTGGAAGAGAAGGAAAATCTAGCACTGTCTCACCTTCTATATGTATTTCATCACATCTCGCTGCCACTCTGAACACTTGTGAGCCAGCTTCGTAGACGTGTGACCTGTACATTCAGACAGGGTCCTGGGTTCGGAAGGGTCCCACACTTAGTTTAACGCCTTGCTCTTGCCATCTTGAAATTTTTAATACTATTAAACAAAGGGGCCCTCATTTGCATTTTGCACTGGGCCCTGTGCATTATGCATCTGGCCTTGGAAACCATTTGGGGCAGGGGGTGGAGATCTGGGACTAAGTTATTCCAAACAGCCACATTGATCGTGTAAGAGCTGCCACAGTGAATGCAGGACCCAGCCAGCTCTAGTCGAGGGCAAAATTTCCCTCTGAGGTAACTAGGAAGCCTGGCCAGAGGGGTTAGCCACTCAGCAGTGGTCATTTTAGTGCCACCAACAGCTCTGGCCCTTCATCTGGGTCGACCCTCCCTTCAGAGAGGCAGGCTCTGTATTGATGCGTGGGTAGGCTAGATCCGAACAGCCTGGGTTCAAATCCCAGCTCCGTTGCTGACTGACTGTGACCTTGGGTGAGTAGCTAAATCTCTCTGTGCCTCAGCATCCTCTCTGGAAAACGGGGATGATCATGACAGCACACCTACTGCACAGTTGTGAGGCTATGTGAGAGAATACATATAAGTGGTGCTGGGAAAACTGGACAGGTACATGTAAAAGTATGAGATTAGAACACTCCCTAACACCATACACAAAAGTAAGCTCAAAATGGATTAAAGAACTAAATGTAAGGCCAGACACTATAAAACTCTTAGAGGAAAACATAGGCAGAACACTCTATGACATAAATCACAGCAAGATCCTTTTTGACCCACCTCCTAGAGAAATGGAAATAAAAATAAACAAATGGGACCTAATGAAACTTAAAAGCTTCTGCACAGCAAAGGAAACCATAAACAAGACCAAAAGACAACCCTCAGAATGGGAGAAAATATTTGCAAATAAAGCAACTGACAAAGGATTAATCTCCAAAATTTACAAGCAGCTCATGCAGCTCAATAACAAAAAAACAAACAACCCAATCCAAAAATGGGCAGAAGACCTAAAATGACATTTCTCCAAAGAAGATATACAGATTGCCAACAAACACATGAAAGAATGCTCAACATCATTAATCATTAGAGAAATGCAAATCAAAACTACAATGCGATATCATCTCACACCAGTCAGAATGGCCATCATCAAAAATCTAGAAACAATAAATGCTGGAGAGGGTGTGGAGTAAAGGGAACCCTCTTGCACTGTTGGTAGGAATGTAAATTGATACAGCCAGTATGGAGAACAGTATGGAGGTTCCTTAAAAAACTACAAATAGAACTACCATATGACCCAGCAATCCCACTACTGGGCATATACCCTGAGCAAACCATAATTCAAAAAGAGTCATGTACCAATATGTTCATTGCAGCTCTATTTACAATAGCCAGGACATGGAAGCAACCTAAGTGTCCCTCAACAGATGAATGGATAAAGAAGATGTGGCACATATATACAATGGAATATTACTCAGGCATAAAAAGAAACGAAATTGAGTTATATGTAGTGAGGTGGATGGACCTAGAGTCTGTCATACAGAGTGAAGTAAGTCAGAAAGAGAAAAATACCATATGCTAACACATATATATGGAATCTAAGAAAAAAAAAAAGGTCATGAAGAACCTAGGGGTAAGATGGGAATAAAGACACAGACCTACTAGAGCATGGACTTGAGGACATGGGGAGGGGGAAGGGTAAGCTGTGACAAAGTGAGAGAGGGGCATGGACATATATACACTACCAAACGTAAGGTAGACAGCTAGTGGGAAGCAGCCGCATAGCACAGGGAGATCAGCTCGGTGCTTTGTGACCACCTGGAGGGGTGGGATAGGGAGGGTGGGAGGGAGGGAGACGCAAGAGGGAAGAGATATGGGAACATATGTATATGTATAGCTGATTCACTTTGTTATAAAGCAGAAACTAACACACCATTGTAAAGCAATTATACCCCAATAAAGATGTTAAAAAAAAAAGAAGAGAGAGAATACATTGAAAATAGTACAGGGCTCACAGTAAGCGTCAGCCATCGTCAGCTGCTACTGTCAACACTGCGGATCCGCAAAGGGAATAAACCCTAAAGGGAAGGGGGTGGGGAGGACTAGTAGTTTGTCCTCTGAAGTCTGGGGTGATGGAGTTGCAAGGAAAAGAATGTTGGGAAAGATACATTCTGGAAATAAAGTATTAGAACCATCTGCTATCCCTTTATCACGTCAGCAATCTCACTCCCCACTCTTGTGCAGAATCAGACTGAGCCCCAAGACAGCTGAAGCATTCAGAGAGGGCTGCGCCCCCATCCTCCCACTCCAGGCTCCCTCCCCAGGGCAAGCTCCTTGGCGTCATGCGCCCCTGAAGCCATCACCCCTGGGACCAGGCACAAGCCTGTGCACAGCCTCAGGTCCTTCTTTTCACCTTGGCAGCACGCACCTGGATTGTGTGTTCCAGGCGCCACGCACGTGGAGAGGAACGGCTGTGACAATGAGGAAGGTCCAGCTTGCCTTCCCCTCTCTCCTTCCCCCTGGGGCAGATCCATCTGTCAAGCTGCAGAATTAGTGCTTGCCCACTTCCCAATCCAGAGCTGCATTCGCCAGGCAGGACCTCCTGTCTGGAGTTATGAATACCTTCAGTGCCACCCCAGAATATTTACAACACACCTCTGCCACCCCACTCCAACCCTACACCACTCACCCCTTATGAGGATGGGGGAGGAAGCGGAGAAGGGGGAGGAGGGAGGAACAATCAGGGGCAGTTTGTGTGAACAAAGCCGGCTGCAGCAGACAGCAGAATCCTTCCTGCCAGGGAGAAGCGGCTGCCTTCCCCACTGATAACTTAATGACTCTGGCACATTTTCATCAGCCCAACTTGGAGCACGCAGTGGGTATCTGAGCCAGTGGTTTCCGAGAGCCTGAAAGCAGCGACTGAAAGCAATTACAGGATGAGCGTCCAAGAGACAAAGCCTGGACCTTGGGAGTCACCGGGCCACATCTCTTTCCCAGCTCTGCCCTGTGGCACTTACACACAGCCCTGAGGACACCACTTCCCTTTCTCTGCAGCTTGACTTCCTCTTCTGTAAAATCGACCCAGCAGTGCCTGTCACCTGCTGATGCCTCCAAGGCATCATACTTACAGACTATCAGGCAGGCACACATTCTCACACTGAATCTCACAACAGCTCAGGAGGTAGGGATTATCATCCCATTTTACAGAGAAGGAAACTGAGTCTGGGGGGCATTGAAACAATTCACTAAATGGCAGAGTCGGAATTTGAACTCAGGTCTGTCTGACTTTGAAACACACAGAATCAAAGACTTGCTAGTCATTCTCCATTCACAACCCCTCCCAGTGCCTGGAGCTGACCTCGATGGCCTCTTGCCCTCTGCTTCCGGTGGAGTTTGGCCATCGGGAGGCACTGGCAGGAGGACGGAGGGTGAGAAGAGAGGAGGTGGGGATCTGTGCCCTGCCCACCCCACTCGGGCTACCCTCCCTCCCAGATCCAGCTACCCCTGGGAGCCAATGTCCTCCCTGCTCCTTGGAACTCAGGATGGGGAGGGCTCCCCCTCTCCCTTGTTGCTACCTTTATCCTGCCCACACCTCCACAATCACTCTGACATCAAATTCTCTGCCATTCAGCCCATCTAAGGTTGAAACTTATGTCCTGCTGGAGCCAAGACAAATACAAACAAGGGCCATTTTGACAAGAGAATCATAGCCTACCAGACCGGTTCAGATGTTTGGGGACCTCCACACCTTCCTGAAAACCCTCGGTCTTCTCTCTGCAGAACCATCAAGGTGGGTGGAGGACCGTCTACACCAATCCCCCGGGTGGGAGGAAGCCCCAAGTGAGAAAAGCCCTGCTGTGAATGAGCTTGGGACAAAACCCAGGGAACACTGCAAAAGGCCACTAGCTCAGACCTGTGTACTCAGAGTAGGGTGTTATCCCTACGACTATGTTAAATGCCTAGAAGAGCCAGTGATGGCTCCACAAAGCTCAAGCGATAAAAGTGGTGGCTTCACAGATGGCCCAGGTCCTGCAACATTTAGGCACCAAAAGCTCCTCTTGGACAAGCACAGGTGGGCTTCCCTCCCCACCCCTTCCCGAGCCAAAGGCCAGCAGCGCGGGTGGCCTTCTGCAGACCTGGCGTCTGGCCCTGGCTCTGATACTAACCCACCGTGCATCCTTAGACAAATCCCACAGCTTTCTGGACTTGGTTTCCCTATTTGTAACATATGGCAGTTGCATCAGACCATCTCTAAGTCTTTCCATTCTAACACTGCACAACGCTTTGTTTCTCTGGGTCCTCTGAGGACTGTGTGTCTCCTGAAGCAATTATTCCCTCAACTGTGACAGAAAAATGCTGTAGATTCCCAGCCACAGAATCCACCCAGGGGCTGCCTACACCCTTCTCCCCACCCCACCAAGCCAGGTAGGCAGATGCCCTTCTGTGGCTTCATGCCTTCTTCCAGGCCACCCTTGATGCTTATTTTAAGCTGAGTTCTTCTGGACAGAAACACAGGGGCTGGAGTAGGGGTGGGTTGTAATATCCTGATTTTTCAAAGCCACATTCCTCAGGGTCTGGCACTGACCCATATATTAGGAGTGAGCCCAGAGCCAGGATCTATCAAATGCCTGTGATCCACAAGTCCTGTGTCTTCATCAAGGGAGGGCATTCTGCATATTGTAGGAATTTACTGTATGTGAACGTGGCTACATGTTTTTTTAAAAAAAAAAAAACAGGAAGAACGGAGATAGGCAACAAGGTTTCATTTCAAAATACTCTATAACCTGATTCTGGATCCCCCGCAGAGAAATGCAGAAACTTCCAAAACCAAAGCATTAAATGTGTTAGCAGAACTCTTTCCTGCTCTGTTGAGAAGCAGGGTAACATGATTCTGGTGAACTCTGGGGTCAGTTGTCCTACGTCAGCTAATTGGTTGTGTGACCTTGGGCAAGTTACTCCAAACCTCAGTTTCCTTGTCTGTAAAATGGGGATAATAATAGTTTTATACCTCATGTGGGTATTGTGAGAACTGAATGAGTCCATCCTTGTAAAGTACTTAGCACATTGCCTGGCACGCAACAAATGTTCAACAAACAGTAGCTCTTTCTGATCATTCAGTTCACTCTCAGAATGCTTCCCTGATCTCTGACAATGCCAGCAGCCAGAGCACAAAACACCACTGGGGACTCACGTGTGAAATAAATACCCTTTCTTGAATTAGTGGAAAAAAAAATATTTATTGAGCATATTTATGAACCAGGCAGTGAACTAATTATTTTTACACACGGTCTCATTTCACCCTCTTGAAAACCCTCTAAGGTCAATCTTATTGCCCTCACTTGACAGAAAAAGAAACTGAGGCTCAGAGAGGTTTTTGTGATTTGTCCTAGGTCGTGGCTAGGGAGTGTTGTAGCAAAGACTCAAATCCTGGGCTTCTGATTCGAGAGCCATCTTCTGCGGGCCACCATCCCTTATAGACATGGTGTCTTTGATTCCTTATTCTAGTGAAATCATACATTAGCATGGCCTTAATTCACTTAAAGAGTCAAATATCATTCTTTTTTTAATCTTCATGGAAAATAATTTAAATAATAAATATTACTGTCAACATTTCTGGAGAAGGTAAACAGAGAAAGGCAAAAAAATCAGATGCAATATCATAAAGTATAGTAGCCTCCAAACATTTGGGAATCTGGCCAGTGTGCTCTCTTTGGGGATCTCGGGGTGAATATCTGACATAAACGCTCCTTCAGAGCCTTGATTTGTGAGTCCTGACCTACCAAGTGCGTCTCAATGACCCTTACCTGAAGCAGGCCCCCATCCACCTGCGACATCGGTATAAGATCCTCACGAACTTTGGGGAAACAAATGTATACTAGCATATTTTAGACATTTCTGCCTGGATGTCCTGCCATGTCCACAAACCCATATGTCAAAGTTTCATCACTTCCCCAAATTACCTCCTCCTCCTCTAGAATATTCCAGTTAAGCCTCCCTCATGTCTCCATTACTCAAGCTCAAGACTTGAAGAGTCACTGTTGCCACCTCCCTCTCTCTTGTACCCCACATCCTGTCTGTCCTCTGCCAGGTTCTGTGGATTTTTCTTTCATAAAGTCTTGCTTGTTTGCCCCATCCATTGTGTTCCCGCTCTCACCACTGTCCAGACTTCATGTCTTCTCCTTCCTGACTGGAAAAGGCTCCTCTTAGCCACAGGCTTCAGGCTCTCTCCCCTGAACACCTAATCCTCAAGATTAACCATTCCAGAGGCGTCTCCAGGATCATCCATGATTCACCATTGACTATACGGGCCAAACTCTAAGCAGCTCAGTCTAATGTCCAGCTCTGTGCCCCTCAATCTCCCTACCCAAACGCTCTGCTTCAGCCACGCTCGTCTATCTTCTGTCCTGGTATGTGCATCCCACATTCGACATTTTGGGAGCAGCCACTGTGCTGGGTCTGGGATGCAAGTTGAATATGACACAGTCTCTGCCCTCAGAAGGCTCACAGTCTAGCTTGAAGAATGGACAAATAGACAAACTGTTATACTGTGTGAGAGGTAGCCTATGTAGAGTTATGTACAAGGTAAGGTAGATTCCAGGAAGAGATGAGTGACGGGTGGGGGGATAGGGAGATTGCAGGGGAGAGAGAGAGAGATTGCTAACTGGGATCAAGTCCTGGATCTGCCACTTATTCACTGGGTTACCTCAGGAAAGTTAATTAACCCCTTTTCTCCACAGAATCCTTATCTGTAGGATGGAGATGATCATGCCATCTATCTCCTGGTATTTTTCAAGGATTAAAGAATTAATATAGATGAAACCTAACATTCCAGGCCCATATTATAAATCAACAAACTTTTGCCATTACTATTATTACCTCTGGCTGATTCCCACATACCCCTCCTTCCCTGGAGACGTCCGTCAATTCAATACACCCTCACTGAGGACCTGCTTGGCATCCTAGGGAAGCACCCTCTGACATACCGGTCCCCAGCCCCAGACCACTCCCTCCCCTGGATTCCTGCAGTGCTCACTGCCTACTCAATGAAAACTGCTTGTGTTATCTCCTCCTGGGATATCAGCCTTATCTTGCCAACTACATTGGTGACAGAGGAAATAAGGAAAAGGCAAAGGTGGAAGAAACAGTCATTAAGCACATACCATGTGCAAACATTTTAATATATATTATCACATGTAGCTTTCCTAACCGTGTACATCCCCACTCCACACCTCGGGACAATGGACACTCCCAGCAGCAAGACAATTTTCTTGAAAAATTCTGGATAACAAGCTAACAAGTGGCAGGGCCACAATCTGACCAGTCAGCGCACCTTCTTTGTGCAGCTCTTGCTAACCCACTTCCCTGACCCCCCACCAGGACTTGAAATAAGAGAAATCAAAGGCTGTGCACCAGGCACTTTGACCTCACAGTTCTGCTTCTAGGAAATAAAAGCATTATGCAAACATATAGCTGCAATATTGTTTTTAGTAGTGAACAAATTTTAAACTGTCTAAACATCCAACAAGTGGAACAATGGTTGAGCAAACTGGGGCATGGCCATATCATGGAACACCATATAGCCTTAAAGTGTTGTCATAAAAATGTCCTTATTAACATGGAAGGATGGTCCTCATGTGTTGTTGAGTGGGGGGGATGGGTTAAAGTGGTATGTATCATTTATTGGGGGGAGGGTATAGTAGACAGAGACAGCGAGAACCCTAAAATAGGATACAACAAAACAAAGTGGAAATTACCTCTGAAGAGTAAGATTATGGGTGATTTTAATTTTTCCCTTTATGCTTATCTGTAATTTCTGATTTTTCTGCAATGAACGTATACTGTTTCTGACTGGATAAGAAAGTAATTCAAGAGGGTGTACACATAGGTATAAAACAAACTTACAACTACTAAAGGGGAAGGGGGAGGGATAAATTAGGAGTATGGGATTAACAGATACATACTAGCATATATAAAATATATAAACAACAAGGATTTACTGTATGGCACAGGGAACTATATTCAGTATCTTGTAATAACGTATAATGGAAAACAGTTGAAAAAAAGAACAATATATATATTACTGAGTCACTTTGCTGTACCTCTGAAACTAACACAATACTGTAAATTAACTATACTTCAATTAAATAAATAAATAAAAGAAGGTGTGAGTTACAGCCCAGAAAAGGCAAACCTAGGTTTGGTGGTCAATGGGCAAGGTTCTTGAGAGAGCTGGAGGGTATGAGGGCATGAATGAGAAATTTCAGCCTCTCCCCAGCCCTGTCTCCTACCAGCCCTGCTGCGGCAACCTGCAACCTGTGTCCATGAAGCGAGGACATTTAAATATTTAAACAGACCCAGCTTTGCAGGAACAAATGCACTCAGTCTCCAGGGATCAATCCCATGCCACAGGCCCTGCTCCACAAATCAAGTTTCTGGGGTACGGAGCCTTTCCCACCCCTCCCCCGCCGCACCCCACGCAAGAACCTGCAAGATAATAGCGGCAACAACTGAGGGATGAGGCCAGCTTCCCTTCAGCGGCAAGGGCGGCCAGCCTGAAGGCCGCGTTATTGGCTTTTACCACTGCAGCTTGAAGCGAAAAGCACGTGAGCCTTAGAGAATGGGGGACCTTAATGCCCTCAAAATTTTTTTTTAATAAGACTGCAGTAGTCATCTGATTCTTCCTGGGCACTCAGGTATGGGGGAAACCGGAGTGATTTTAAGGAGGCTGAGGTCAAGCGGAGTTTCTAGAACGCCTTGGGAGCAACTGTGCCTGCCCCATGTGCCAATCCAGGCTGCTCTCGGCCCTGCGGGGTGGTCTCCTGATATCCCACGGCCCAGCATCCTATCTCTCAGGAAAAGAGCCTCATTGTTAAGCTGAGAAGAACGGAGCCCATGGCGTGGGGGAGACGGCTGACTGAGGAGCTCTAGAGACTCAAGGAAGGAGCTCCCCATCATTGAGAAGTGCCATAGCCACTGAGGGGTGGAACCAAGACGACACCCCCAGACCCTGCTTCTTGCCCCATACATTCTCCCTGGGGTATACACCACCCAGAAGAGCAGGGAGGAACCCAGACCCTGTCCTGACACTGCCCCAACTGGACAGAGTTACACCCCACCAGATTTCTAGAAGGGAGGAAACACTGTGAAGTCACAGGCCACATGATCGAAAATACACGTCTGTGGGATGAGGGTGGTAGAGGACAAAATTCTTGCTGATGTGGAGGCTGAGTTGAAAGGGATCACTCCTGATGTGTGAATACCTGACATGACTCAGAGGTGAGTCAAGTTCCCAGGAGGGCTTCAATCACGTCTGTTTGCCTTTTGTCACTAAGCTACCCTAATGACCCAGTTAGGGGTGGGAGGCAGAGTGATTTTAATAGATTTAAATTTAAAAGGCTCAAAATTATGTAAACTATTCCATTCCACTTCAGCTATAATTACTGCCTGACTCCAGCTTACCAACCTGACACCTGGAAGCCGTCTGTCAACAGTAGCCAGGGCTTCGCCTCATAAATAAAAAATAAAAATAATGAGCAAGCGCTCATTCATTCACAGTTAAAGCATGTTTTTCCTCAGCTCTTAGGACAGCCAAACTCCATACTGGTTTGGAGGAGGGCACATGTAGCCAGATGTTTGTGCAGAGATGTGCTGGGGTGTATCAGCTCTGGAGGTGGAGAAATGAGGATTCATATCCCTGCTTTAGCATTAACCGGCTGTGTGATCTTGGACAAGTCCCCTCACCCCTCTGAGCCTGTTTCTTCCCCCTAAAGTGAGGTCAATTGTCCCTGCCTCTCAAGGTTAGTGTGGGGATTTACAGAAATAATGCACATAAAATGCTTAGCACAGTGCTCTGCACACGTAAGTACCCATTAGCAGGGGTTATCACCGTAATCAGAAAAAGCTGGGAGCAAAAGACAAGTGTTGGCAAGGATGTGGGGAAGTTGGAGCCCTCGTGCGCTGCTGGTGGGAATGCTAAATGATGCAGCCGCTACGGAGAGCAGTATGGAGGCGCCTCAAAGAGTTAAGAATAGAGCTACCATCTGACCCAGCAATCCCACATCTGGGTATTGATCCAAAAGAGTTGAAATCAAGATCTCAAAGAGATATTAACACTCCTATGTTCATTGCAGCGGTATTCCCACTAGCCAAGACGCGGAAACAATCTAAATGCCCATCAATGAATGAATGGATAAAGAAAATGTGGTACACACATACAACGGAATATTAGTCATCCTTTAAAAGGAATACTGCATTATTCAATACGCAATCACACGGATGAACCTCAAGAATATTATGCTAAGTGAAAGAAGCCAGTCCTAGAAAGACAAATACTGCGTGAGTCCACCTATATGAGTTCTCTAAAGCAGACAAATTCAAAGCATCGAAGACTGGAATGGTGGTTGTCAGGGGCTGGTGGGGAGGGGGTGATAGGAAATCGCTAACCAACAAGCATAAAGTTTCCATCAAGCAAGATGAGCAACCTCTAGATATCTTCTGTACAACAATGTACCCCTACTGAACAACATATATTGTGCACTTAAAAATTTAAGAGGGTAGGTCTCAGGTTAAGTGTTCTTTCTACAATGTAATTAAATTTAATTTTTTTTAAAGAAAAAATTGGGAAAGGAAAAAAAAAAACTTCACAAATCACTTCCATTGTGCCCCGCAGAAGGGCAAATGGGTGCTTTGTTCCTCCCTAAATGGCTGAAGCTTAGAGACAAAATGTTCTCCTTCTCCCTGAACATCACCTCATCACCACCATCTTCTTTCCTATGATGCTCCTTGAACAAAGAAAATAGAAAAGTGAGTCTCTCATCAAGAGTCTTCCCCAGTGATGCTAACTGAAAATCCAGAGCTGGGAACAGTTAGGAAGAGAAATGGCAAACCCTTGAAATTATTTTCAAAATATCTCAGTAGCCCAAACCCAAGGATTTCTTTCATATGTCTATCCCCAGTTATCATCTCACCTATAAAAGGGAGTTAATTACATTATTGGGATTTAAAGCCATTAAGTAAACTAAAGTCAAGTACTGGGTTGCTGAATTTTATTTCGGACTACTGAGTTTTATATCAATGTTGAAAGAACAGGAAAGGAAAGATTCTAAAGAGACCAACTAAAACAGCAATGCAAGCTGGTGGCACTCTGCCTGGAGAATTCCTGGAGATTCCAGAACTTCCAGATGCAAAAAACAGGGAATAATAAAAGGGCTGGTCAGTCAGAGGCCAGAAGTCTTCGAATTTGAATGCGGTAGACCAGTCATTCTCAAAAATCAGTATTCATAATTATCGCCTGAGAAGCTCTCAAAAATGCAGACTCCTAGGTCTACTCCCAGTGATTCTGACGTAGGATCCTTTCCTACAAAGTCACATGTAGGTGCTTTGCTGTAGGGAATGAACACTTTCCCTTTGGCAAGAGGTTGAAAGGGAAGAAACAGAACTTTAATCCTGAAGCTGGGTAAACTTTCAGGATAATTAATAGAGATTGGTTACTTGCTGGAAAATGAAGTATTCATCTACACACACACCATGGATTGGGTAAAAAATAAATTATGTTCAGATGATTTTAATATTTCTCTGAGATGGAATAAATTCAAGGGCTGAGTGAAAGGTAACAAGCAAACTATCTATCACCTGAAGTTAGCAGCTAAGATAATATTTCAACCACCCACCTTGAAAGGGAAGCTTGGACCGAGAACAGAGCAGGACAACTATATAGGAATATACACCAGGAATGGTTAAATACAATCACATCTGAAAAATAGCTACAACTACTCCACAGAAACCCGGAAAGAGGTGGTGGGGTCCAAGGTGGCCTCATATTTTCATAAATAACTCGAAAGATGGAGTGGAGATTATGCAAATCAATCCAAAGACAATACAAAAATGGCAGGGATTGTGAATCCGTAGTGAATGAAATTTAACTACTGGGCAATGTCTTTAAATTTGCCTTTATTGAATCTTGCATATTGAAGTCACATATTATTGTATCTCTTTATGGAGACTCAATAGGGCCAAATACAGAGTGATTTATGGAAGCAGGAATAATCAAATGTAGAAGTAGAAAAGAGCACACACCTGGAGAGGCATTGGCCCAGGGGGTCAGGACAGGCACCGGGTGGGAAGTGTTTGAGATGGTACACAGTGCAATGGGGTGGCCAATTACTTCTATTCTCTACAGACGTGGGTGGTGTTAAAAGCCGACGTGTAAAGTAAACAAGGAAATGTGTCTGTTACTCTTTGAACCACTTGGCCTGGGTGCTCCTTCCAATGAAAGTGCTGAGCTTAAATTAAACCTGGAAGAGAATTCTGAGCTGGCCATTGCAGAAATTATGGGATGCGTCCCTAGGTAAACCAAGAATACAAGGGGATGTTATGAGGGCCTCCAGCATAGACGAAATCCTGAAGGTGCCTATTTGTTGGGAAAAGACGCACAAAAGCTAAGCGGGCCTGTAGGAGAGAAAAATTTCAGCTCCTATTAAGGAAAAAACAATCATTCAAAGCACAGTTGGAATCATGGAAGAAAGGGCAGCTTATGGTAACACCATCCCTGGGGACATTCAAGGAGTTGACGAGACACCTCTCTACTTAGGATGCATTAGAGATTATTAAAAGCATTCCTTGCTCAGCTGGGGGGTGGGGGTGGGAGGTGGGCCTTGTGACCTCTCCAAAGGTCATTCGTATCCCAAAGGATCACATGTCTGAAGGGCACCAGATAAAAATAAAGTCTATTAATCACTGAGCTGCCACACAATTTCCTAAGAGAGGCAGGATAGAGACGGGCGTTCCACGGTGGACCTTGTCCCGCCGAGGGAGGAAAAAGCAGGCAGCGCCTGTGCAGGCAGAGCCAAGACATCAGCCCCTGAGACTTCCAGAAAGCTGCCACCAGGCCTGCAATCAGGCCTCCCAAGCTCCACAGGGTAAACAGGAGGAGACACAGAGCCCGTGGGGAGGGGAACAGGAAACAGCACATGGCACTGAGAGCCCTAAACAAAGCCGCAGGAGCCCGGGGGCGAGGGGGTGAGCCAGGCCAGACAGGGACACCCACAAGGGTGCTGCGTGGATATAATACTAAGGAGGCAAAGGCAGGGAAGACAGGAACTGAGGGGAGGGTGGAGAAGGGCGCATGGGTGTGTCTGGGATTATTTCCGGCTGAGAACCCAATGAAAGCTGGAGAGAGAGCGTGAAAGGTAATCCCACTATCTGCGGTAGCAGAAAATCACCTAAGAAAATACAGCTTTTTGAAAGAGGAATGCAGTGGCAATGCCCCAGTTCCAAAGCAGCTCTTGGCCTTCTTGATAGCTGGGCTGCTCTGGCCAGACACAGCTGGAAAGCCTGCCCCCTGGGGGTCTGAAGGACCCTTCCCAGCCCAGAATCAGTCTTCCGAGGGCTAGCATGCTTGGGCTTTTATACATCAGAACAAAACTGAACCCCATCCAGGAAGCAAGACCCAGGCGGAAGCAGGCACCTCCTGGTATTGCCGAGAGACATCAGACCCATGCCCTGCTCCCTCCTCATGCTGAACCGGCCTCGGCTTGGGATGGAGATGTTACCTGCAGGAGTCGTCTCAGGAATGTCATCTGCACGGTGTATTAAGCAGCCAAGTGGGGGTCATGGAGTTTGAGTTCTTCTAGCAAAAGGTTCTCCAACCAGCTGTCACCCCACCGGGCACAGAACAACTTTTTGAAATCAAAAGAGGCCAGTGAAGAGGGAGGAAAAGGGCACCACCCCCGATGTACTCCCTGTGCCCCATCTTCCCCTGGGTCTCTCCCACTTTCACAGAGACTGCAGACACTGGCAAGACGGGCAGGACGCCCGAGGAACCACTGTGCCCGGGGCCCTGCCTCAGCGGTCCCGCTGCCATCCTCACTGCAGCCCCTTCTCGCCCACGGCGGAGCTCTGCTTCCTCAGAGAGGAGAAGGTGGGAAGGGAAGATGGTCAGGGAGAGGGGTTTCGAGGGCTGCCCTTGCCATGGAGCGAGCAGATGGCACCCGATATGGTGAGAAGATAACTAGGGAAAGGATTTTTTTTTTTTTTTTGGCTGCACCACACGGCATGCGGGATCTTAGTTCCCCGACCAGGGATTGAACCCAGGCCCCCTGCCGTGGAAGCGTGGAGTCTTAACCACTGGACCACCAGGGAAGTCCCTAAGGCAAGGCTTTTAAATCCACCCCCCGCCCCCGGGTCTTCCCTGGTGGCGCAGTGGTTGAAAGTCCGCCTGCCGAGGCAGGGGACACGGGCTCGTGCCGCGGTCCGGGAAGATCCCACATGCCGCGGAGCGGCTGGGCCCGTGAGCCATGGATGCTGAGTCTGCGCGTCCGGAGCCTGTGCTCCGCAACGGGAGAGGCCACAACAGTGAGAGGCCCACGTACCGCAAAAAAAAAAAAAAAAAAATCCACCCCCTAGTGCTCTGATAGGTGAGAAAGCCAAAAGCTCTCTCAAGCTGACAGCAATCCCTCGGAAAGCTGCAGGTCCCTGGAGGTCCACCCGCTGCCACCGCCCCCGCTGCTCTGCCCCTTGGCCCCTCCCCATCTCTGTCTGCAGACCCTAAACCCAGGAGCCAGGCAGTCGCTTGTCCAAAGATGTTTCAGAAGCAAGCAAGAGAAGCTGGAGATGGATCGAGGGCCATTTATTAAACTAAGTCGTGGTCAGAGAAAGATTCATAACCTGCCCCACCTAGGACAGGAGAGCGAGAAAGAGAAAGGAAGTTAAAGGGAAACAAATGAAAAGCCACAGGAGCCAAGTACCTTTGTTGGAGGATTTTGAGTTATGCTTTTGTTTGAATTCTCTGAAACAGAGAAAGAAATAGAGGATGAACCTTAAGGAGACAGAGAGTGAAAGAGAGAGAGCCGGAGGAAAGCCACGAAGGAGGGCGCTGCAGGGAGAGGAGCACAGGGCGGGGAGGCCTCCGGGCTTGCTTCTCCTTCCTGCAAGCAACACCAGGGCCTGGAGCAGCAACGAGGGGAGGTCAGGGCGTGACTGCGGTGAGGCAGCAGCAGGCAGGCCCGAGAGCAGAAGCCAGCGAGCCTGAGGCTGGGGCGGCACAGGAAGCATGGGGCTGGGGCAGGAAGGCGGCGTCTGCCATACTCACTATCACAGACGTAAGGTTTGTCGTGGTCTTCCTGAGAGGCGGCGTCGTGCCTCCTTCTGCCACCTGTAGAGCCGCGGGCCTGGGGAGACATGGGAATATTGGGATGCTTGTTATGCTGACAATCACTACGGTTCCTGAGCACGTTTTCTGTGAGGCCCTGAGCGCTTCACCCATATCTCCTCATTCAACTTTATACTACATTTGTAGTCTCTCATATACCAACCCCACTTTACAGGCCAGGAAACTGAGGCCCAGAGACGCTAGGTAACCTACCCAAATCACTCAGCTACTCAGCCGTATCACTTCATTGAATCCTCACAACTCCGAGAAGCAGGTGCTACTATTATCTCCATTTTGCAGATTTAGGAGACTGAGGCAACAGAGGGATTAGTAGCTTCCCCAAGGTCACTTGCTCACTAAGTGCAGAGCCAGGAGGCAAACTCAGGACAGTCTGACTGCAAAGCCTTGAGCAGTCAGAATTCCCATCCTCTACTGTTGCCCCTAGGATCTCTTCCTCCAACTCCTTAGCCAGCTTCGCTGAAACCACATGTGGGTGCCAACCCAGCTCCCCTCAGCTGCCCAGATAATGGGCGAATTAGAGCAAGTAGCGTACATGCAGCTATCACCCCAGACTCCTGTGTTCACACTCCCCTCCAGCTCAAGTCTCTCAAGAGGCAGCCAGGGCTTCCATGGTGGCGCAGTGGTTAAGATTCCACCTGCCAACGCGGGGGACACGGTTCGAGCACTGGTCTGGGAAGATCCCACGTGCCTCGGAGCAGCTAAGCCCGTGAGCCACAACTACTGAGCCCGCATGCCTAGAGCCCATGCTCCGCAACAAGAGAAGCCACCGCAGTGAGAAGTCCAGGCACCGCAACGAAGAGTAGCCCCCACTCGCCGCAACTAGAGAAAGCCTGCGTGCAGCAACAAAGACCCAACACAGCCAAAAATAAAATAAATAAAATAAATTTTTTAAAAAGATGAGATAGACCAGAAAATGCTTTAAAAAAAAAAAAAGAGGCAGCCAGGCCTAGCATCGGGGCGTGAGCTCCCCTCCCCCCTGCTCAGCCTACTCCATAGGGCAAGCTTCTGCTGAGGCCCCCCTGTGTGGTCTGCCTCGGGGCTCCAGCCAGTGGCAAGAGCCCTTGACACCTCACACTCTCCTGGGGCTGGACTCTTGAGACCCCCACCCTGTGTGCATCTCCACCAGCATCATCCGGGGTGAGGGTGGGATGGGCTCTACCTCCAAGGATAGACAAGAGCAGCCAGAGAGGGAGCTGGCGGCTGGGCAGCCCCAGGACAGTGGCTACAAGAACATGGCAAGGTTTATTTTTAGACCTTTGTAAGTCCCACACCGGTCACATGGGTAGCACCCTAGCCTCCTCCAGGTCATTCTCTGGTAATGAGTAGCAGTAAACTCCCAACCAAGGAAAGGGCCTGCTGGGGTCTTTGGGGACAGAGAAGAAGGTGCAGCAGATGAGAAATAAAACATGGCAACACCTGGTGTGCAGGGAAAATGGGGCAGTCCCAGGGGCCTGGTCTGGAAAAGTGACCCCCGAGGGGACTTCATGGTCAAAAGGCCTTGAGTTGCTCACACACACACACACACACACACACACACACACACACAGTTTCCCTGGGGATGTCACAGTGGAAAGGCCTGTACCCCAGCCCTACGGGGCTCACACTCTCCCCAAACACACACCCTTCACAATCAACACCACCTGCCAAGCTACCAAGGCCACCACCTCCTCGGCTGTCTCTTTCCAAAACAAATTACAAAGTTCCACCTCCCTCCTTCCCTCCCCTCCAGGGCACTTCCCCTCCTAGCCTCCCCGCCCCCCACCCCTGCACACGCACCAGCCCGCAGTCCCCTCCCCTCGCCCTCATTACTCAGAGTTGACCCCAAGAGGGAGCTGGGCGGCACTGGCAGTCACCCCGAGGCACTGACAGGCCGCCCCGCCTGCCCACGTTGAGGGTGGTCACCCTCAGCTGCCCGCGCCCCCCCCCCAGCCCCCCTTGGAGAAGCCGGGGACAGCTTGACGTGTGCCGCCCGCAGCCCTGTCACAGGCGCCTGGGAGCAGGTGAAAGCAAGTCAAGCAGAATGACAGAGGCAACAGCAGACTCAGGGAGGAGGTTCTGGGAGACTAAAAATACCACCCAGGAGAAGAGGAGGAGAGCTGGAGCTGGGAGCAGCCAGCAGGAAGCGGGGGCCCTGCTGAGAGCCAGGGTTTAATTGCGCTCTGCAGGGCTGCTGGCAGGGTGGCTGCTGCTCCCGCTTTCTCCCTGCACCTCAGTTTCCCCAACTGCAAAATGGGGATTGTGGCTATAGGGCATTGAGGGGACAGGCAAGGGACGCCTCCTGTGGTTGGAGCACACTTCTAGTCTCCTGGAATGTTTCAAGCTTGGAAACTCGGAATCCTACTTGTCTTGCTCAAATGTCACCTCCTCAGAGAAGCCCTCCTGACCAATGCATGTTCACTCATCCCCTCCATCGGTCTCTTACCCCTACCCTGCTTCATGTCATAGCACATAGCATTGTCTGACATTATATGTGTGTTGGTGTACTTGTTGGTTTTCCATCTCCCCCACATAAGGGTGGAAAACGTCTATTTGGGTGACCATTATACTTGGAACCTGGCACAGGGCCAGTCACCCAAGCAGCACTTAATAAATGTTTGCTGCATAAATGAATCAATCCACCAGTCGGCTGGTCAGTGAGTTAATCATCTTTGGTTCTTCTTCTTCATTCTCTGTATCCAAGTGCTATTGTGTCTTCCTTCAAAAGCCATCTTAGGCTTTGCATTTCCCTTCTATTCCACATCTTAATCCAGGAGCTCATCAATTAACCCCTGAACTGCTCAAAGAACCCGCCAGCTGGGGTTCTACCTCTGCGTTGCCCTACCCGATCCATCCTGCATGAGTCTCAGACCAATTAGACAAAAGGAGTGAAGGACGGGAGCCCATGGTCATCCATTCGTTCACTGCCATCCAAAGCCCACTGACATATCCACTGACGACCTAGTGCCAGTCCTACCAGGATCACCTCATGCTGATGCTACGTCCAAGTCTTTGTTTTGATTGATCCCGGTCACGGATCAGCCTCTACTCTGCCCATCCACATCTGCTCCATGCTTTTGCCTTGCTAACATGCCACACCTCCAAGAATCTTCCTCTTGCCACACTGAGGAGTAAAGCATCAGCTTTAAAGTCAGACAGACATAGGTTTAAACACTAGCATGTGTTTTCAGACAAGTTACTTCTCTAAGCATTAGTTTTCTCAGCTGTAAAATGGGCATAGCAACATCTTTATTGCAGAGTTGTAGTGCTAATAAGGGGGTGTGAAACCACAGGGGACAGAACTAGGTCTACAGGAAGTACTCAATAAATTATTTCCCCTCCTTGCCCAGTTGATTGCTCTTTCCTCTGAACTGTTATTGCATTTGATAAGTGCACGGTCAGAAGCCTGCTGCTTTCTGATTGTATCATGACTATTAGCATTTTCTCCTCAATTTAATTCCAAGGTCCTCGAGGGCAAAGATGGCACTTCGTACTTTATTATGAACCCGTGACATTTAGCACTACGCTGGGCACACGGCATCCAAAGCTCTTTCACATATATTAGCTCAGTTAATTCCTACAACACCATCTGAGTTTAACCAAGTAATATTATTCCCATTTGGCACTTGATGAAACAGGTTCTGAGAGGGTTCATGATTTGCCCATAGTCACAGAGCCACTAGAAGGCGGAGGCCCAGGTTTCCAGAATCTGTTACAGAAAACTTTGAAGCTGATGTCCAAAAGAAACCATCCTCCCTCTCTGAGAACTACTCACCCGACTCCACTCCTCCCCATTCCACCTCCCCATTCACACACTGGTGGGCCATGGCTGCCATGACTGCACCACACAGCCCTGCCCTACTGGCCGCCGTTGATTGGCTGGCTCAGGAATAGACATGTGACCCAAGCTGGGCCAACCAGATTCTACCCCCAAGGTACTCAGAATTGGGAAACAGTGACTCTAGTTAGTACAGGTCACTTGGGGGACCCATAAATTCAGGAACTATGGGGCCACGTGCACAGAGAAGCAGGAGAGGCAATCCTGCAAGAGAAGAATAAAGGAAGGAGAAGTAGAGGCCAGAGCTGCCTGGGTTCCTTACTCTTTCCCAATCCTAAATCCCCGCCACCTTCTTGTCCTTCCTGAATCTTCAAAAATTGCTCAAATATGGGACAATGGCTCAGCAGCTTTTCAAATACTTCCCACTTTTGCTTAAGCTTAAGTTGAGTTTCCTACAACTAGAAGACTCTCAACTCGGACAGGCTCAGTCCCGAGCAGAGAGCTAGTCGCTCTATATCTGTTGTTCTCAAATAGTGGTCAAGGGATCCTTGGAGGTCCCTGAGACCCTTTCAGGGAGTCTCCAGTGTCAAAACTATTTTTGTAATAGTACTAAAATGTCATTTGAAAGTTTTCACTCTCACAAGTGCACAGTGGAGTTTTCTAGCGGCTACACGACACAATGATGTCATCACTCTGTGTGCACATGTATTCTTAAATTTAACATTTTTCCTGATTTGATTTCTAATATGGGAAGTATCACTAGTTATAACCCACCAGAACAATAGCTTTTGGGGCTCTCAGTAATTTGTAAGTAAAGAATCCCTGAGACCAAAAAAAATTGAGAACCACTGCTCTACACTCTTGCCATCTAAAGTGAGGTGCTCAGACCAGCAGCACTGCCATCTCCTGGGATCTTGTTAACCAAGCAAGATCTCAGTCCCCACCCACCAAACCTACTGCATCAGAATTTGCAGTTGAACAAGATCACCAGGTGCTTTGTATGCACATTAAAGTTTGAAAGTACTGGACTACACCACAGTGCATCATAAACACTTACTGATTGGTAATACTCACATGGATGACTCACAGGAATTCCATGAACTTTAAAGAGCTTTGATTTGTTGGGCTAAAGTGACCACAGATACAATTATTCATTGTTGGGCCTCAGTTTCTCTCACCCCTCAGGGAATCTCCATTGTCAAGGTTCTGAGATTTGTTCCCTTTGCTTGCACCCTCCTAATAATATCTAGCCTTTATTAAGCACTCAAAATTGGCTGTGTACTATTACCCCAATTTTAATGATGAGGAAACTGAGACCCAGCCTACTTATTCAATTTGGTCAGGGTCACAGAGGTTACCTGAACCACCCAAAGTCTAGTAAGTGGTAGAGCTGGGATTTGAACTCACGGTTCAAACAAAGCAGAGACTGTTCTTGTCATCACTACCTTAGCCCTGACTTCCTCAATGAGCACACAGAGCACCTGGGAGTCCTGTTAAACTGCAGACTCTAATTCAGCCCACCTAGGGTGGAGTCTGGGGGGGATCTGCATTTCTAACAAGCTCCCAGGTGACACTGATGCTGCGGCCTAAGGGCCGCATACTGAGATGTACAGCCTCAGCCTCAGACCTCAGTCCCGACAACAGAAACGGAGTGACTGTCCTCCAGGAGCCAGTGGCAGCTTGAATACACCTTAAAGGGTAGCTTCCTTGAGCCTGTGGGTTAAGCAGCTCCATACCTTATTCCAGCACAGGTAGGCTCACCTGCACTTTCCAGGTCCTCCCACGGCTCCCACCATGGATGTCTACAATGTCACTGCACAATGGAGACCCGTTTGACTGCCCCTTAGCCAGCCTCGGGTGGGCCCAGAGCTAGTCTAGGCCCCATCCAGCCCCCTCGCTGTGTTCAGGCCTTTGCTCAACTCCCATAAATCTGAAATATGACTTTCTGTTCTTTTTCCATCATTCAATCATTCATTCAACAAAATAGTCAGTGGTCACATGCTGGGCACTGGGCCACATGTGACCCAGTAGAAAAAGCACAGACCTGTGTTCAAGTCCTAGCTTCTTCCTTACTAGGTTGGATGTCCTTGAACAAGTTCCTTAACCTCTCTAGGAGTAATAATACCCACGTATGGGAATGAAAGAAGCAGTGCTGTCCAAGAGAAATATAATGGGGGTCACGTGTCATTTTAAATTTTCCAGTAGCCACGTTTTTAAAAAAGAGTAAAAACAGAAACAGATGCAATTAATTTTAGTAATACATTTTATTTAATCCAATCTATCCAAAGTATTACCATTTCAATATGTCATCAGTATAAAAATATTAATGAAGTGTTCATCGTTCTTTTCCTACTATATCTTTGAAATATGGTGAATATTTTACACCTACACCACATTTCAATTTGAATTAGCAACATGTCAAGTGCTTGGTAGCCACCCACATGTGGCCAGTGGCTGCTGTAAAGAACAGTGCAGAAATAGAGAATGCAGTATAAAGGACCTATCGTCACTATCGACATCGTGTTTATGATATCGCTATTGACCTGTTGTGTTTATGATGCACTGTGGTGTAGTCCAGTAACGTAGCTCTTATTGTGAAGAGCTCATCACACTGCCTGATGTATAGGAAGTATACAGTAAGTACAAATGGCTGTTGCTGCTGCTTCTGCCAGTGTTCTTACAGAGAAGACACCCAATTCGTATTTGCCAACTACAAGTTCAACGCCTAGATTTCAGTTGGGAGTGGAGAAGATGTAAAGACGACCATTCTCCATCACCTACTCGAGTAAGTTTGGTTTGGGCTGAGACAAGGGTTGGAAGCAGGCCTGGAGGTACACAGCAACTGGAGTTCACAAAAGGCCCAGGAACTCCACATTCTAAAGCCTCCTTTAGAATGGAGTAAGATATCCATTATTTTGTAACCTCCCAAGAAGGCATGGGTCCAGGCAAGTTCATCAGGGGCCACTAAGATGATTAGGTGAAAAGGTGATGGGGCACTTCCTAAGGAGAGATCTGGCTGACAACACCCAAATCCACTGATCATTTTTACCACCACTGAAAGCAGAACGAGTGGACAGCATACACCTCCAGATGTGAAGCAATAAGAAGCACACCTCACACCTAAGAGAGAGTCTAGCCTGACCAAAAAATACTTACACACACGCACAACTATCCCGAATCTAATCAGTCTCTCATCAGACCACCAGTTTTCAGGAGATAAAGAGGACTGAGGGACACGTTAAACACCACCAGTCTGCCACATCTAGAATATGAGAAATTCCACAAGACCAACCAGCCAAGTTCTTCAACAAATAAATGGCATGGAGAAAAAAAAAATATGTATGTGGTAGGGAGTAGCAAGGAAGAAGAATGTTATAGAATACAAGAGACCTAAGTTTCAAACAAACCAACTATAAAAAGGCATTTTTGAGAAAATCAGGGGGAAAGGATCAGGGACTGGATAGTAGATGTTAGAATCATTATTTTTATTGGGTATGATAATGATACCTGTTAGAGATATACATTGAGGTATGTACGGGTTAAATGAAAAAATGTCTAGGGGCTTGCATTCAAATATTCTGCACACACACACAAACCCCACAAACATACAAACCAACCAAAAGTGAGAGTAAAGAAAAGATTAAACAAGAGTGTCAAAACATTGATCGTGGCTGAAGCTGAGTTGTGACTCTATAAGGTGTGCAGCATCAGAGGACCACCCTGTCCGGACTGAGAAATTCCAGCTCCTGTCCAAGTCGGAGCATCTCAGCTCAGCATGGGCACTGCTAGGCCCCTTGCACCAGTCACCTAGGAACTTGCTTATAATACAGCTCTCCAGGCCCTACCCCAGACTTCCTAAATCAGAACTCCTGGCAGTGGGTCCTGCAAATTTGCATTTCGATAGGCTCTTGTGGTGTTTCTGATGTGTACTCAGACGCAAGAACCACGGGAAGAGAGGCTTGCCATAATTCTCACTGGACCCAAGCTCAGAGGGCATCCAGGACTAGCCCCTAATCCACAGGAGGGGTAAGCATCCCTCCTAGAGCCTGAAGGAGCCAGACAGGCCTCAGAGAGTTAATTCTCCAGATGGGAAGCAGCAGTTCCTCCCCGCAGGTCCCGCTGCATCTGGCTATTGTCAGATACTCCTGCAGAGCCCTGAAGGTAATCCCAGAAAACCCCTCTGGGCTTGAACATGAGGACTCTGGAGGACCACCCCGAATGCCAGAGAGCACCGCTCAGGTTTCGCTCCCTCCCCTTAAGAGTCACCCTCATATTTTTATTCCTTCCACCACGGATTTCCCCTTGGCCATTCCCCAGCCTTCTGGCCTTTTCTTGTCACATTCCAGGCCCACACGCCTCCAAAGCCCCCGCCACACTGGCTTGGGAACCATCAGCTGCGGCCCCCATGCTTTCCCAGTTTGCTCCCACTCTCTGCCTAGTGAAACGTACCCCAAAGCAGGTGTCCTGACCCTGTCATTCTGGGGCAGCCCCAGGGACAGGACACTTTCCGCCTTATTCTATGACTGAGGAATGGGGACAGCGGTCACATTCCCCTCATCCTCCACCTTCACCCACACCTCAACCTCCACCTTCCCCAGACCCTCACCATCCCCTCGGGGCACCGTCTGCCTCTTCTCTCCCTCTTGCCAGCTCTAAACTCTTGCAGGCTATCACCTGAGAACCAGAATTCTTCTGGAGGTTTCCTCTCTGGGTGTCCTGCAAGGAAGACCATGGATACACCCTCTATCTAGCTGCAGTGGGATTTTGAATCTAGGGACCAGTTGTTTGCCAGGCCCCGGCCTCCCTGATCTCTTTCCTCCCTTCACGGCTTACCCGTCCTCTGGTCCGATTCTTCCGCTTGGGAATATCTTCTTCTAAATCCTCTTCTTCATTTCCTTCTTCTACATTTTCATCATTTTCCAAAACCCTCTGAAATGACAAGAAAATAGAAGCGTTGAGAAATAAAATGCAAAGGAGAAAACCATCAGAGGGTAATTCGGAGGGTATTCTGTTTTGGTGTGTTTTTTTTAACACAGTGAAGATGCTTCCATGGCTTGGGAAGCTAGGCCTCCAAAATGCTGGCCAGGAACTGGAGCTCTTGGCGGTACCAACTCTCTCTCCTGGGACCCGTCCAGCCAACTCCTCCTAGAACACCGACTTTTTCAACTCTTTTTGCCCAAGAAATGTTTTCTAAAAAGAGAATACTCTGGTAGGGGTATCCTCCTATGTGGGCCCAAGATGTCTGGTCAAAACTTACTTTCATGTAATTTTCCTTTTGTTCCTAAAGGGCCACCTCAAATATATGAAAATATGTTTCTCCTTTCCCTGGCATTCTGGAATCTTGCCCTGTTTGATGAAAGCAAGTAACTTCCTGTCCATCTGAACAGAATTTGACATGAATGTGTTATTCATAATCTTCCATTGTTATTTTTTTAAGAGTAATGGATTTTCGTTACAGCACATTACTTGTAATGGAGCTTAAAGATCATAACTTTAATTCTCTCTCTCTAACAGCCCCGTGAGTCACACTGCAGCAGAGAATCCAATTTCCATTTTACAGGTAAGTAAACTGAGGCTGAAAATAGTTTTGACTGCTCAACATCAGATAGCAGAATCCATGACCAAAGCAAGGTCAGGTTCATCAGCTCAGAGTTTCCCATTTCTCTCTCAGCCCTTGTGTCTGAGAATTCCACGGCATATTGCAGTACTTCCTGTAGGACCTGAGCACCTCACTTGCTTTGGCGTAGGGGAGGAAAGGGGAGGTAAGGTGCGTATCTCTAGGTTTAAGGGAGGGATGAGAGACTGTGGCAGAGGACCCAGCCCCCCAGAGTAGAAGTGGGATAAGGGGAAGGGGAGCCCACGGATTCCATGTCAGGAGCCCTGGGGGCTTCTTTATAAGCTCACTGTGTGACCTTGGGTGAGTCATCATCGCTTTGTGCCTCAGTTTCCCCAATTATAAAATAGGAACTCATTCATTCAATCAACAAACATTTGTCTAAGGCTGACTACATGGCAGGTACTGTGCTAGATAAGCCAAAAAATGGCTACAGTCCTGGCCCCAAGTGGACTCTACAGTCTAATGAAGGAAGGACAGATTCAATCAACATACATAACCATATAATTACAACTGCTATGAAAACAGTGACAGGCAAGTTCAAGGTGCTATGAGAGGTTGTTAGAAGGGACCTTTCCTAATCTGAGGTCAGGTAAGGCTTACCTGTGGAAGTGAACTAAGGAAGTTTAGATGTAAAGGATGGACAGAGACTAACCTTGGGAACAGGGACCAAAGGGAGGAGAGGAGGGAAAGTATTCTACTCAAAGGCAACAGCATGAGCAAACTCCCTGAAGCAGGGAGGGGAATATGGCTTGTCCAGAGAGCATGAAGAGGCCAATGTGACCAGAGCTCAGTGGCTCAGGAAGAGACTGGCCTAAGGTGAAGCTAGAAAGGTGGGTGGGCACCAAGTTATACAGGACAACAGCATCCACCTATCCTTGAGGTAATAGTGTGACAATCACACGAGCTATGAAAAGACTTAGAAAGTGGGACTTCCCTCGTGGCGCAGTAGTTAAGAATCCGCCTGCCAATGCAGGGGACATGAGCCCTGGTCCGGGAAGATCCCACATGCCACAGAGCAACTAAGCCTGTGCGCCACAACTACTAAGCCTGCGCTCTAGAGCCCACGAGCCACAACTACTGAGCCCACGTGCCACAGCTACTGAAGCCCGTGCGCCTACAGCCTGTGCTCTGCAAAAAGAAAAGCCACTGCAATGATAAGCCCGCACCCTGCAACAAAGAGTAGCCCCTGCTCACAGCAACTAGAGAAAGCCCATGCACAACAATGAAGACCCAACACGGACAAAAAATAAAAATTAATAAAATTGAAAAAGAAAAACCATTCATGCTGCTAAATAATTTTTTTAAAAAAGACTTAGAAAGCAGCATGCATGGTACTGACTTCTGGTATCACCATCACGGTTCCAGTGGCCTCCTGGACAATGCCCTGGGCCTGTCCTCAAAGCAGGAAGCCCAGGGGTGAGTTTCCAGTGACCTTCTCCCATTGCCTTCTTGTCAGAGAGTTCCATTCCCATCGCAGGGATCAGGATATTGCTAATCGCCAAATCCTCCCAAAGAACTCAAAATAGGTCTAGTAAATTCTTCTCTGGCTTCTCTACCAGGTTTATATGGGAAGCCATCAGCTGATAGCGCTTAGGCTCTCTGGGTCAACCTTCGCCACCTAACAGAGAAGCAACGGCATCTGCCAGACACAACCTCTGGCCCACAGCTAGGAAACGCTGGCCCGGGTCCACAGCAAGTGTCCTAGCCTTCCTGCGCCTTGGCTTCCTGAACCGTAGGGGGGAACACTAGTGAGACAATGACAAGTCAGATGCTCTGCAGCCTTTGGTGAAAAGATGTAGCATAAATACAAGGTGTCGTTCTTACAACAACTGTTGCTGTTTGTGTAGCCATCTTGCAAACTCTCTGGGTGTTGAAGTCATTTAATCATGGTAAGTTCCAAGTGCCTCGAATTTAAAGATCATTGCCTCTGGCATCTCAGTGCAGTTCTGATGCCACTCTCATTTTTTATTATGAAGGTATTTAGTACCCACAGTATGGACTCTGGGTTGGAAGGTGAAAGCTGGGTTGGAAGGTGAAAGCTGGTAAAGATGAAAACTGTGCAGGCACTAGTCCCTAGATGTGCCGCACAGCTTCAACATCCTGGAGAAAACTGACTTCTCCCTCCCTCTTCTCACTGGCTTCCCTGTGTCTCTAGAACCTCTGGTCCGAGCCCCAGGCCTCACATGTGACAGCAGCATTTCCTGTGTCTCTGCATTTCCTGTGTTTCTGCATTTCCTGCGACGTGGCCCTGACACCAGAAGCCTCTCTACACAACTTGGGAGAAGCCAGGAGTTCCTAACAAACAAAGCCCGTATTCAGGGCTCAGGAAGCAGAGGGAGCATCCTGTATTAGGAATGAAGGGCAGGGGTGTCCAACTAGAGATGCAGCTCATCCCCCGTGACACACTTGCATTCCCTGTCCAAGGACATTATCTGGAAAATAAACACATTTTAAAACAACTTTGCTCCCTGTTACTCTAACCAGTCTTTACGGTGATGATAATGATCATTTGTGGTTGTGCTTTTTTAAAAAAGAAGGAATTCTTCTTTTTTCTTTTTTTTTTTTAATTTTGTGTGTATCAGAGGAATTCCTCTTTAAAGATACCATTATCTCCAGCTGGAAGAGTGCAAAATTCTGCTATTTCCCTCCTTGCATTGCTGGCCCTGCATCCAGTCTCCTTTCCATGCAGCATCCACAGGGGTCTTAAGGAAACACAAATTCACTGCCCTGGTTAAAATCCTCCAAATGGCTTCCTTTTTCACGTCCCATGAATCCAAGAGCCTCCTGCAGGTCTGGCCCTGCCCACCTCTCCAAGTGCCTCCCCGGCCCTTCTCTCCCTGGCACCCTGCTCCAGCCACACCAGCCTCTGTTCTTTGCACACAACGAGCTCAGAACTATCGCGATGCCTTCAAGAGCACTGTTCCTCTGCCCAGAAAGCCCTTCCCAGGTTCCTCACTTTACTGGCTCCTTCTCATCTCACAGGACTGGGGTATAGCCCTTGTCTCCCCGAGGATGCTACCTAGAATCCGTCCCTCCTCTTATGCTGAGCCTTCACACTCTGTTCTTTTCATGGCATTTATCCTGAAATGCAGTTACTTTACTTGTTTGTTTACTTGCTTTCTGTCTGTATGTCATGCTACAAAATAAGTATGAGCAGAGGGGACAGGTCTCTCTTGGTTTCCCTGTTACCCCAGAGCCCAGCACAATGCCTGCTCAGAGGAGGCACTCAATAAACTTTGATGGAATGAATGGAAAAATGAACAAAACAGTCCATTTGTTACATGTGCACTTTATTTTAATAATCAAAGCCAATAAAAACATGTAAACTCTTCTGGCTTTTGGTCCTGGTTTCAGTTCTTAGCACAGCAGGTCGTAGGGCCATGCTTTGCATATAGTAGACATTCTGGTTACATCGGGGAGGATGGTGATGATGATGATTCGACAATGACGACCCGTGTACTGGCCCAATGCTGCCTGAGAAGGACTCGAACCCACTGCCCGCTCGAAAAGGAAAGGGCTGCCTCTCTCTAGAGCATCAAGGCTTCTGGGCAATGGTTCTGTCCCATTCATTGACTCGGTCAAATTACCCCAACTGAGCAAAAATACTCTTAACAGGCAATACAGATGGGACAGACGGTGACTTCAAAGATCTAAAAGTCCAAAAATTGGGGATAATACATGAATAGCAAAAAAAAAAAAAAAGAAGAAGAAGAAGAAAAAGAAAGTACTAGGTGCCCTAAATGCCAGCGGTAAAAAGAGAACTAGGGGGTGGGGGGTGATCAAGAAAGGCTTCATGGGGAAGGTGGTATCAGGGCTGAGCCTAATAGGTGGGTGGAATTTGTACACGTGGTGATGGAAGAAAAGGCATGCCAGATAAAGGGCACAGCATGACCAGAGGCACGGAGGGAAGGAGGCTGGAGAACAGAGGGAGTAAAGGAATCGTGGGAAATAAGCCTGAAAACTAGGTTAGGAGCGGAGAGAGGAGGCCCAAGAAGATCACACTCATCACTTTAGATTCATTTAGCGAGAAACAAAAGTGTTTTAGCCAAGTTTTTTAAACAAGGGCATGACACAAGCAGCATTGTGTTTTGGGATGAAAGGTCAGCTATCAAAGTCGGACATGATGGAGAGGGGACAGACTGGAGACGGGCAACTCACAGGAATCTGTTCACTCGTGCATCCACGCAATAAATGTTTACTGTGCACCTACTGCACCTAATGTGCAGGCACTGTTTAGGTCTTGAGATACAAAGGGGTGCAAGCAAGAGAGACAAAGATTCCTGCCCTTGAGGAGTTTACATCCTACTAGAAGAAAACAGAAAATAAACAATAGCATCATAAATCAGTAAATTATAAAGTATGTTAGATGCTGGTAAAACCTATGGGGAAAAAGAAAAAGAAAAGGAAAGCAGAGTAAGAGAATCGGGAGTGCTGCGGGGCAGAGAGGGCACAGGATGTGGTATTACATTCAGTGGTCAGGGTAAACTTCACAGAGAAGAAGAGACAGGAACCAAAACTTGGAAGAAGGTGAGGGTGAGAGCCCAGCATATGGGGAGAGGGCCGTGAGGCAGAGGAAGCAGCCAGAGCACAGCCGGAGGTGGAGCGCACCTGGTGTGTACGTGAGTAGCCGAGGGTCGGTGCGCCTGGAGCTGAGTCAGCCAGGAAGAGAGGAAGCAGCGAGTCAGAGAGAGGGGAGAGGGCCGCGGCTTCTTCTCGGGAGAACAGGGGCCAGTGCAGGGTTTGAGCTCCCTCTCAGCCATGAGCAGGGGACTACTTAGAAAGCAACTGCAACCGTTCAGACAGGAGATGTGAGTGCCTCGGACCAGGGCAGCAGCGGTGGATGTGGTGAGAAGGGGCCACGCTCTGGATTTGTGTTGAGGGCACAGTGGACAGGATTCCTGATGAATGGATATTGGGTGTGAGAGAAAGACAGGGGTCGAAGACAACTCCAAGGTGTGTCAGACATATAAAGGTTTCAGTCAATAAGGATCTTTACTAGGGCTGTAGGTCTGACAAGTAGAGGAGGGAACAAATATAAGCCATGTTGTGACAACCAAACGGAAAAGACTGGACCATTCATCTGAACGCAGGAATGGCAGAGAAGGAGGCCACGTTCACTGACTCATTCAACACCTTTATTGAGACCAGACTCTGCTGAGCACGTGCAAGGCCCCGAGGGTACAACAGTGAACACGAAGGCACGGTCTCTGACTCGACGGAACCCACACACTGTGGTACTGACGAAGCAAACCAAACATTTTACTGGTAGTCATTTAATTACAATGTTAATAAATTAATATGCAAATATTAGATTGGATATAAAATTAATAAATATGTAATCGTATAACATATGTATAACATAAAATATATAATTTTAATATAAAGTATTAATGTAATTTAATTTTAATAATTTCATTATGTTTAATTATTAAAAACTATGATTTCATATTTGTATTCATTAATATTACGAGCTTCTGTGCCAACCACTGGATTCAACAATGGGGGCTCAAGACACATAAATAAGACACCATCAGAGCACACCATTGTAATCCTGCGTGGTGACCCTGCGTGGTGGCAGCCTTAGCCATGCTGTGCACAGAAGGTGGTGAACACATGGGGATGGAAGCCACCAACCTGCCTGGGGGATGACTTCTAAACTGGCCTTGAAGGACAGGTGGGTGGTGCTGGGGAAGGACAAGACAGCCCGGTGAACTAGAGCTGATGAGGGTGTGTGAGGCAGGGGTGCGGTGGGGATCCCTGCGGGGCTGGCGGCCCCAGACAACCGAGCTTTCCAAGCCTGGGCTGTGGCTGCTGGCTCCCGGGGGCGGGAAAGAGGATGTGGTCAGTTTCACTCACCACTGTGTCCCCAGGACCTCGCACGGTGCCTGGCGCACAGTAGGCTCCAAAACTACGTTTTGAGTGGACTAACAGGGAGACCAAGGCCAGCTTCCCAGTTGTGGTGGGAAGTTGAGACGCAGCCCTGGCCCTTGAGAGAATGACCAGAGCTGGGGCTGGAGTTCCGGAAGCACGACGGTGATGCTTGGGGGCCACCCCCAACCCGTCCCGCAAGCACAGAAATACCTGTATTTCCTGGATGTTTTCCTCCTCCCTGGTGTCCACCTTCTTCTCGATCCCCTCGCCACGGAGCAAGGCTTCCAGGGTGGTGCTTTCTGAGGTGAACCCATCTTTCTTCAGAGGCAGCTCCACTTCTGAAAAACAAGGACAGAAAAGCAGTGTCAGGCCACTGGAAACAGGAGAGACAGGAGGGAAAGGAAGGGTGGCCCTTGGGGGCATGCGGGAACCGCAGCCCCCGGCAAGGATTCAAGATGCCTGCGATCTCTCCTCCGGGACGAACAGGAACACTGGAGTTCAGCGTTTCCATCTCCAGTTCACAGTCCCAGAGCCAGAGCCCAGCCCTGCCTGCTCCCTCAGAGACGGCGGAGACAGGGCAGAAGGGGCGCCAGAAGCACACAGGGTCAGACGGCCTGCGTCTCTGTCCTGCTTCTGCCACCCTCCGGCTCCGTGACTTTGGGCGAGGCGCTCAAGGATCCCCGAGCCCTTTTGCACGTCTACAAAGTGAGGGCGACAATGCCCAGCACCCCACCAGGCCATTTTGTGGAGCATAAATGTGTTCCTTTACATTCAAGCGCTTTGAAAACTCTAAAGCAGTGCACCAATGTCGGCCTCAAGTTTTATTATCTTCTCCCTCTATGCCAACTCTTGTCTGCCAACTCCGTGACCTCCCCCCGGCCATGCTGGCTGCCCAGCTCCAGTCTGCTCCATGAAAAGCTATTTCAACCTCAGAGAGGCTGTTCTTATCAACTCACCAGGGAAGTAAAGGCCTCTGAAGCCCAGTGAAGAAAAAGAACGAGAGCAGATGCCTAACAGGCCCCTGATCAGCAGCTGGGAGCTGCAGTGCCCGCACACTGGGGCGTCTGTTCTGAAGACATCAGAGTCTGATTGGCTTCGTGGGGCTTGAGATCATGGGGCCACCTGAGCAGTGGCAGCCAGTGCCGGCCCTGCCCATGAGAGGAATCGGAGAGAGAAACCGAACCCCTTTCTCAAGAATTCTTCAACTCCTAACCCAAAGGAGGGTGGTTGAGGGTTTCTTGGTTTGTTTTGGGGTATTTTTTTTTTCTGTTTTTTTCATTAAAAACAGAAACCTCATGTACAGGCGATCATACTCAGATTTACTACAAAATATTCCTCCAACCTCTCCCCGGACCCTGCACTTCATATCCCCTGCGATTAGATGCGTAGTCCCTACCGTGTATCAGGTAAGATGGGTGCAAGACCATGAGGGGGTGGTGCCGGAGCAAACGGTCAGGGGAACGAATGGCCCATCTGTATGGAGTTTACAGAGGTGTGGACAGGAATTAGGGGACAAGGAATGGGGAAGCACCAGGGCAGTTAACAGTGGGGGGTCATGAGCCCTGCTATCCCTGGGGGATAGAAAGAGTGTGTTTGCAAGACCTGGAGAGAGCCATGGAGAGCTCTCGGGCCAGAGAACCCGGGTACAACACACCCAACCTCTCTCTCCTTGCCCTGTCTTCCTGCTTTGCCCTCCCACTGGCCAAGCTCAACCAGAAGCCAGAGGGTAAGGGAGCCTCACTGATACAGCCATTGAGGTCAGCTTCCTGGGGCACAGGGCAGCATAAAGAAGGGCAAAAGGCTGTTCTGGGGGAACAGACAGAAATAACAAGCACAACCAACCCACGTTCCACTGGCCTTTATTCAAATGGAGCTCCACATTCCCCTTCTATCTCCTCCACCAGAGCCAGATGCAGGCTGGCCAGCCCATAAGAAAGGGTGCTCAGGCAGCCCATTAAAACTAGAAACTCACACCCATGCATGACCAGCCCCCAGGAGATGATGGTGGGAAGGCGAAACAGTATCTAAAGTCCCTTGAAAGACAAGGTCTTTGGGATTTTCTTACCAAAAGAGGCAAGCAGAGGATCCACCTCCATCAAGAAGTACTACCCCCAAATCAACCACCTCTGAAACTCATTCACCCACTTATTCATTCAACAAATATTTACTGAGCACCTGCTATGTGATGACCACCATGTTAGAACTAGGTACATAGTAGGTGAACCAAATAGCGACCAACCCGGCTTTAGATGGTTGACAATCTAAAGAGACAGAATTGGGAGATTGGGATGGACATATATACACTAATATGTATAAAATGGATAGCTAATAAGAACCTGCTGTATAAAAAATAAATTAAATAAAATTTTAAAACAATAGACATTAAATGCTAAGTAAAAATAAATATGCACTTACAAAATGTCATAAGTGCTACAGAGAAAAGCAACAGGGTGAAATGTGAAGAAAGAATACAGTGTGTGTGTGTGGGGGGGTGTCTACTTTAGATCGGGGGTCAAGGAAGGGCTGTGTGGTGAAGTTACATCACACAGAAAAATAGCCAACTGTCTGCTTTGGTGAGTTCAGAGTGTGCAGCTCCAGAGCCTGCTCCAATGACATATTAGTCTTTCTCCCAAGTCACAAAAGGCTTCCAAATGATTAATCTAAAACAATTAAAATATGTTGCCTCATGTCCTGTCCTCAGCCAAAAGAGAACAGCTGTTCACCATCCCTCAGATTTATAATCATCATATATATATTTTTATTTATGAAGTTCATATTTTAGTATCCACCTTAGCCTTCTCAACACTAAATAAATCCTATTTCCAGAATTGCACAGTATTTTAGAGCTGAAAAGGCCTTACAAATCATCTGCTTTAATCATCTCACTTTCTTTTTCTTATTTTTTTATTTTGGCCTCACCCTGCAGCATGTGGAATCTTAGTTCCCCAACCAGGGATCGAACCCTTGCCCCCTGCATTGGGAACATGGAGTCTTAACCACTGGACCACCAGGTAAGTCCTATCATCTCATTTTATAAATGAGTCACCTGAGGCTCAGAAAAGTTAAGTAACTTCACTGAAAGCCACACAGCAGGACAAGAATGCAGCCAAAGGATCTTCTTTCCTAGACACGGTTAAGATCGTGACAAGAGCCCCACTCATTGTATTCTTATTAGAAGTTTGCAGGCTCAGGCTGAGTCCCAACAAGCACTGATACGTTTGTGTACACGCGGAGTGCCTGGCACATAGGAAACATTCAAAATGTGTCAGCTGTTATTGCTACGTATCACTTAATCCCCACCGCCGCCCAAGTGCTGAGCACAGTTATCATCCCATTTCACAGATGAGGATGCTGCAGCTTAGGGAGGCTTAAACTTGCTCAGTATCAGACACCTGGTAAGGGGCAAAGTCCAGCCTTGATCCCAACCTGCCTCAGAACCCATTCACCTAATCTCTACGCTATACGGACTTCACCTTGCCTCGATCTGGTCCTTCCCTGAAAAGTCGTTTCCCAAACCTTTGTGCATGTTCACTGCCCTCCTAGACCACCTCCACAGTTTTCATATTTCGAGATAAAAGGCAGACCTTTGCTGAGGCTGAGGGCAGGTCTGTGTCAAGGTCCTGGGCTCTGTTCTATGCCAACATCCCCATGGGGTGTTCACTCCGCACAACGGTACTGAGCTGTCCATCGCTGGTAAACTCCCTCATGCTGTTCGCCCTACTGCTTCTTCTTCCTCCCCTGCTAACCATTCCTCCATCCTGCTTTCCCATCATTCAGTCTACCCTGTTGGTCCTCTGGTCCTCTGATCCTCTGAGATGGGCACAGGGTCAGAAGCACGAGGGGGAAGAGAAGCAAAATGGGAAGAGTGAAATGGGCTCTCCTACACTCGAAGAGCTAGAAGGGACCCCCAACAGCATCTGGAGTCCAATCACTTAACGAGGAAAGTAGAGCACAGAAAGACACAGAGACTTTCCCAGGGTCACAGAGAAATTTAGTGGCATTATCCTTGCCTAATTACCAAAATATTTAATTGGCTCATAGAAGTTCTGCTTTCAGAAACTCCTGGAGTCAAACCCTGGCCTTGCCATGTATTAGCCAAGGGACCACGGGCTGGTTACCTAAACCTCTAAGTCTGTTTCCTTATATGTTAAATGGGGATGATCGTCGTATCTATTTCATAGTGTTGGTGTGAGAATTAAACATGGTACTACACTGCATAAAGAAACTCTGAAAAGATTCCCACAAAAACTAGTGTGAGAAACAGAGTGGAAAAGGAGGCTTACCAATTTTGGCTTTGCTTTTTTTCAATTCAAAACAAGATTCAAAATTAGATCATATAGTAAAGAGCCCGGGATGTTCTAAGTGTCCTAAAAATGTTACATGCTATTATTATCGAAGTTTGAATGATTCTGATTTAATGGCACAGCAATGCTGTCCAATAGAAATATAATGCAAGCCATTCATGTAATTTTAAACTTTTTAGTAGCCACATTAATAAAAGGAAAGAGCAACAGGCACAATTAATCTTAATATATATTTTATCTAACCCAACATATCCAAAACATGATCACTTCAATGTGTAATCAATCTTTTTAAATGATTGCGATATTTTACATTATTTTATTCACATCAAGTCTTTGAAATCTAGTGAGTATTTTACGCTTACAGTGCATCTCAATTCAGATGAGCTGCATTTCAAGTATTCCATGGCCACATGTGGCTGGTGGCTACCATATTAAACACCACAGGTTTACAGAATTAAAAGGAACATTTGCTATGATTTTGCTTCTAAAAAATGGAAGGACGTTAAACATGCTCTTAGTTTTGTCTACTTGATACCCGGCTAAGCACCATTCCAGAACAACATTCTAGCCGACCCCTGGCAAACCCTGGTTTCAAAGGTTTCAAGCCTGCAAGGTCAGAGTGACAGGCTAACCAGTGCCCTCCCAACAAAGCAGCAGAGGGTACATTCTCTGGCTCCAGACCACAGGAGGTCCCAGAGGGAAGGAAAAATAAGGTAATAGGTCCAAGCTCTTGCACAATGCACGTCCTAGACATGCTCCCTATGGAGCCCTTAGGGATTTCATTGATTCGTTTTTATTCTAATACAGCTCACCTGGATATAAGATTTAATAATTCTTTAAAAGCGTATTCATTTTGACCCTTGCACAAATTTGGGGACCGCATAACCTGACAGGAGCCATCAAACACTTAACATTAAAAGAAAATGGTCTAAAACACAAACACCTAATTCATCTTTAAATTAGCCTGATTTTACACACATGGATACAAACCCACGGATCGGTACTCTCTCCGGAGCGGCAGCAGCTGTCACCCAAGCCAGCCACCTCCCCAGGCCCCCGTACGCAGCACTGCCTGCACTTCTAATTGGGAACAGAGATACTCCTTGGGTGACTTCCAGCACGATCCATCACACCAGAGACAGCTTCTGTGCAAGCTGAAGCAAATCAGTTTCCAAATAAGAAAAAACCTCTCAGACAAACAAGGATTGAAGCATAGAAAGTCTTGGAAGGAAGGAAGGAAGGAAGGAAGGGAGGGGGGGAGGGAGGGAGGGAGGAAGGGAGGGAGGAAGGAAGGGAGGAAGGGAGGAAGGGAGGAAGGGAGGAAGGGAGGAAGGGAGGGAGGGAGGGAGGGAGGGAGGGAGGAAGGAAGGAAGGAAGGGAGGAAGGGAGGGAGGGAGGGAGGGAGGGAGGAAGGAAGGAAGGAAGGGAGGAAGGGAGGGAGGGAGGGAGGAAGGGAGGAAGGAAGGAAGGAAGGAAGGAAGGAAGGAAGGAAGGAAGAGAGGGAGGGAGGGAGGGAGGGAGGGAGGGAGGGAGAGAGGGAGGAAAGGAAAGCACAAATAAAAGCAAAACAAAAAAAGAAAAAGTCACCAGTGAAGAGCAATGGCTTCTCCCCAGGGCTGTGGACAGGGCAGCCATCCTCTCGGGTGGAGATCAAAGCCACAGGCTTTTGACACAGGTGCTCCAAGTCTGCCACCCAATGCACCAAATGCAAGGCTTCCACTGGGTTGTTGGAACCACTGAGCTCATTAACAGGATGCAGGCAAGACGAGGCTGAAAGTGCAACATGGGAGCACGGTGAGTAATTAAATCCCAGGTCATTTAAAAATGCAAACGCTTGGATGTCACAGGCTCACGGAGCCTCTGACTCCTCGTGCATTTTTTGCCTCAGGATGGAGGACTGGGAACCTGCAAGTCATATATGGATTACAATAAAATATGCCATATAAAAAACAGATTAAGACAGTTCTTCTTTGGGGACATACACAAAGAGAGGAGCTGTCTGTTAGCTGTCGAGTTTGCAAGAGATACCATCTTTGGGGAGGCTGTGCTCTGCCAACAGACAGACTGCCCCCAGGGAAATCGTGGTGAAACACCCTGACAAGGCACATCCATCCGTCCATCCATCACGGGCGCTCTCTGACGCAGGAGCCTGGAGATAGAGTTATGGTGCAAAGGAGGTAGAAACCCCACAGACAATGGCAGACAATCCTCCTGCTACATCATGAGTGCTCAGATTTTTTTTTCCACCTGACGCTAGTTTTTCTTTAAAAATACAAATGTGCAGTTTTCTCTTCTGGCCACTTATTATTTTGAGGAGTTAATCTCATCACATTTCCGTGGGTTTATACATCAACTTACACCAAGGAGCAAGAAGCTTAGGAATCATTTTTTCATTTATGCCCAACAGACTCTCGGGCTCATGGGGAAGGAGAGGGGTATTGTTATCTCTCACCCTACGGAGGAAGAGATTGGAGGGGACCAAAGCCCTGATTTCCTGAGATGGTGGCAGGCCCAGGAATCCATCTGTGCATTCCTCAGGGGTGCCATTTTCTTGGCTACGTTTGACTCCCTGCTTTGTGATTCATAAAGCTCAAAATAGATGAGGTTCACAATGAGGACCCATTGCCCAGGCTGCACCCTGCAGGCCCTCGTTACTGCTTCTTTTAGAAGCCCAAGATATGCACACAACAGGAGGACTGATCATGGCCCCAAGAGCCCTGTGGTCCCCACTCTCTGCTGTGCCTACCCACTCACCCCTAAGCCAACACGCAATGATGGGCCCCTGGAAGCAGCACCCAGAGGTTGGCAGCATAGATAAGCATTCCCTCACCCCGAGACACAGAAAAACACCCACACTATCAAAGGAAGCTCACCACTGGGCTGGTCAGCAGACCACGTCAATACAACTTAGCAGGAAGGTGAGGGAGCGGAAGGACGGTGGGAATGGACTGAGTGGTGAAATGATTCAAGGGAATACAGATTGCTGGAAAGTGCAAGAAGCTGTCTGGGGTGAAATCTCAGCTCTTGTACCCTACACTGCACACTTGGCCTTGATCTCCTCACCTGTACAACAAAGCCCACTTCCCGGTGTTTTTACAGGGCCAGATGAGATAATGGATATACAGCGTCTGCACAGGGACGATGCTCAATTCATGTGAGCCCCCCCTTTTCCCCTTCTAAAGTCTCCTTCTCCTTGCACTTCTCAGCAAAACTCCTCACCTTCTGACACTCTCAGACCATCAGACATGGTGAGACACAGCTCCCTGCAACTGGGCGTGGGCCCAGGGGGAATGGAAGTGAGGAAGCCAAGTCTGGAGCAGTTAAGAGGACAGAGGAGGCTGAGGATGGGACTAAGCTCACAGGCCGAGATGCTGCTCCGATTCCAGGGGGGTCCATGCTGCAGATTTGGAAATCACAGCAGAACCATGTGGAAGAGGCCTTGCTCTACTCATTCATTTTACAAATAATTATTGAGCACTTACTATGTACCAGGCTCTGTTCTAGGTGCTAAGGACACAGCTGTGAACAAGAGACAGAAATTCTTGCCCTCATAGAAGTTATATTCTAGTGGGGGAGAAACAAGACATAAACAAGCAAGACCCACAGTATGGCAGATGGTAATCAATGTTCTGGAGACAGAGCAGATGAGGGGAAGCTGGAGCATCGGGGGTTATGGGAGGGCGGTTCCACTTTTAGATGTGGCCAGGAAGGCACGAGCCTGAAGGAGCAGGAAGGAGGCCACGCGGCTAATAGGAAAGGACGTCCTAAGCAAAGGCGCCATCGCGCAAAGGCCCTGAAACTGAGGCCTGTCTGCCCAGAGCACAGTGAGCCAGGGAAAGGGTAGGAGCCCAGGTCAGAGAGTTCTGGGGCCTGAACGGCTGTGTAGGCCATTGCGAGAATGCTGACTTCTAATTCTGAAGCCATTGGTAGTTTCAAGCAAAGGGTGACATTATGATGCCTATGTATATTTTTTAAATTTTATTTTATTATTTTTTTATACATCAGGTTCTTCTTAGTTATCTATTTTATACATATTAGTGTATATATGTCAAGCCAATCTCCCAATTCATCCCACCACCACCACTACTCCCCCCGCCCGCTTTCCCCACTTGGTGTCCGTATGTTTGCTCTCTATGTCTGTGTCTCTATTTCTGCCTTGCAAACTGGTTCATCTGTAACATTTTCCTAGGTTCCACATATATGCGTTAATATACAATATTTGTTTTTCTCTTTCTGACTTCCTTCACTCTGTATGACAGTCTCTAGGTCCATCCACGTCTCTACAAATGACCCAGTTTTGTTCCTTTTTATGGCTGAGTAATATTCCATTATATATATGCACCACATCTTCTCTAGCCATCCGTCTGTTGGTGGGCATTTAGGTTGATGATGGCTATATTTTAACAGGATCACTGTGAAGTCAACTGAAGGAAGGTGAGGGCAGAGTGAGGAGACTAGTTAGGAGTGACTGCAGTAGGTGTGGAGCCCCGCCAACGAGCCGGCGCTTAGGAGAGGGCCCTGTCCTCATGGTGCCTATGTCCTGGTTGCTAGATACAGCCAGAGGGCAGGCCCCTAGCCCCTGAGCAGGGGGCATCCCCACACAGTGAAGGAGGCTGGGTGGCCAGTGCCAAGGGGCACAGGTACAGAGCCATACCGGAGCAAGTCCACAGAGGAACGGTTCTCAGAGAAGAAGGCAGATCAGCCTAGGCCAAGGGCAGGAGAAAAGACCCAGCCAGACAGGCCTGGCCCAGCGCCATGGGATAACAGGCGTTAGTAAAACAGAGAGGAAGCCTTCCAAGTTTATCTCTGTGCTCTGGACAATGTATGCGAGAGAACTCAGTTCTGGGACACAAGGGGTGAGCTTGGGCAAGCTGTGGTTCTGGGAAAGGTAGATCCCACAGCCAGACGCCAGGTCTTTTCTCCTCAGGATAGAAGATACTAGACTCGGGCTTTTAAGAGACTCTAAGGCAGGGCTTCCCTGGTGGCACAGTGTTTGAGAGTCCGCCTGCCGATGCAGGGGACACGGGTTCGTGCCCCGGTCCGGGAAGATCCCACATGCCGCGGAGCGGCTGGGCCCATGAGCCATGGCCGCTGAGCCTGTGTGTCCAGAGCCTGTGCTCCTCAACGGGAGAGGCCACAACAGTGAGAGGCCCGCGTACTGCAAGATAAAAAAAAAAAAAAAAAAAAAGACTCTAACGCAGACTGTGTTCCCATTCTGGCCAGACAGCACACACTCTTCCAGCTGGGCAGTGAGCTGCCTGCAATGAGCACATGCTGGGGACAGAACAGGGTCGGCTGAGGCCCCCTTGGCCCACCTAGCAGCACTGCGTGGAGGTGGCATCATAGTGCCAAGTCCTCCAGCTCCACCCTCCCACTGGACCCTCAGAACAACCCCAGGAAACAAGCAGAGCAGCTGCCATGATCTGCATTTCAGATGAAGAATCAAGGCCAGAGTGGTTAGGTGACTGCCCAAAATCACACAGCCAGTGGGTGGAGAGGTCTGGACTTGAACCCAGGCCTTGTGATTCCTATTTGAGGGCTTGTCTCCTGCAGAGCACAGCTGTTCGACATAATGAAGGCCCCTATGGGCTAAAACCAAAGAGAGGCAAGATGGCAAAGCTGGGACAGGCCCCACGGGCCAGGCTGGGTGCTAGTTGGGGAGGCCAGGTCAGCGGCCGAAGGCTCCGCCTCTCCCACTCAATCTCCCTCATCCGTGCAATGGGCATGATGAGAGCTAAGCCATGTTCTTCAAGCTTGGGAACAGACACCAGGCACTTTTCTTTCCTTCATCCCTTTAATAAATCTTTGCTATCCACCTATCATGTGCCAAGTCCGGTGCTGGGTGTTGGGGATACAGATGAAGGATTGGGTGGGCCTCTGCACTCAAAATGTGCGCCTTCCAGCAGGGAGAGATACAAGTGAAAAGGCCCTGGCGTAACAGGGCGACAGCCTTACAACCTACACTCTAAACATGGTTCCCCCAGGTCCAACTGAAAAACCCAGCCATGGAAACTCTGCAGCAGCTGTGCACGCCGCCACCCAGCCGACTCCCAGCTGCCGCCCATTTCCTGGGCCAGCCCAGGCTCCCAGAGCCCTGCGAGACTCGAGCAGTGTCATAGGCCCAGGCCCAGTCCCCCGGACCCAGCGCCTTCCCCCAGACTGCCAGGAGGGCACAAAGCAGGGGCCGGAGTGGCCTGCCCACCTCTCTCCAGCTCACGAGGCCAACAAGAGCTGTGAAAAAGCTGCTGTTGCCGGCCTCCAGGATGGATGGCTGCAGCTCTGACACTGCAGGAAAGAGATAAATGACTGGTCATTTCCCCCTGATGCACTTGAAGGCATCCATTCTCCCCGCCATACCACGCTCAAGGAACCCCCTCGCAGAGACAGATAAGCACTGACATATGGGGTGGGAGCTCAGCGTCCTTCCCCCTTGGAAGGACACAGCCAGACTCCTCTGTGGGCCAGGGGAAGGTCACGCTGTCCGTTGGCTCACACCTGGCTGGGGGCTCCACGGGTCCCTGCCCCCGCCTCCCCCAGTCTTGCCCACCCCACCTGGCTCATCCCTGTGAGGCGCACACGGGAGACGGGGAGGCGGGGGCAGAGGGAGCCAGCTGACAGGCTCATCGATCTCAGGCCACATGCTTGGCACATCGGCAGCGTTCCGTAAGTTGTTCCCGGGCTGGGAGGGTGCTGGAGGAGTCGGCGGGACTGCCTCGAGGAGAAGAGAAATCGCGCCGAACATCAGAGAGAAAACGGTGGAAGAAGCCCGGAGATTATTAAAATGTGGGCCATGTACAAAAGCAGTAGGGAACTAATTAAGATGCAGGATTTTCAAAAGCTGGGGAAGTTGGCCACAGCCTGCTCCCATCTGTAGAGTCCTGGCAGTTCAGTGCGGCAGGGACAGCACCCTAGGCAGGCAAAGCAGGCCTCTCCACCGCTGCCCTCACAGGTGGGACTCAGGCCTCTGCCTGGACCGCCCCCTTGGGGGGCACCCCTCCGAGGGCCCCTGAGACTTGCTTGTTGGCCAGCTATGGCACCCTCTGCTTTGGGGCCGTACCCTAGCCTACCATCCCCTGAGGGGCCCTGCCCGACTGTTCACGTTCCCCCAACATGTGGTAGGGTGGTGATTGTCCCGGTCATTCATGCCCAGTCACTGGGTGGCTGCCAAAAAAAAACGAAGAGAAAGAACCAGAACCCTGTTCCTGGCTGCCTTCCTTCCCATAACCCTTGGAATTTGGCAAGGGTGGCAAAGAGCCAGGCTGCTCCCTAAGTGTCCCGGAGCGGAAGGGCATCACAAGGCCTCAGGTACATTCCGGGAGCCCTACAGGTCTGAGACACCAGGATGAATGTGCGTGTTGAGTCCTGGAGCAACATGGCGCCAGTTCCAACAGGTTCCCCCATAGGGTTCTTTTCCTTGGCTTCACCACTGACAGCCCCTTGGGAAATTAACTTCCTAATTCAGTGCCACAGTTTCCCAATCTCTAAAACAAAGATAAAATCTGCTCCAGACCACAGGGACCAAAAGGTCTGGGGTCAGAAGATGCTAAACTGATCGAAGCAGACTATCTGAGGATTTAACCCAGAAGGACACAAGTTAAAAGTTTGTTCCCAGCCCTTTTTCCTCATTCAAAAAAAAAAGTGAAGTTAAAGGCTCTTTTTTAATCAGCTGGCTTTTGCCCAACATCTGCCCGGCTTCAGGGCCTTCTGGTGGATATTCACTACCCACCTTTGTCTCCTGCCAGCTCAGCTTCCCCTTTGCAAGGGCAGAGCTCCATTCCTGGGGGAGCGGTCCAGGGGAGGCCCCTCTCTGGCACCAGGCTCCTGCCCCTCTTCGCGTTGCCTGAGTTGTGATGGCTGTGCCCTGAAACACCTTGCACGCACCTCTGCAGCCAGGTGCAAGCTGCAGAGAACGCTGAACTCCGCCGTCAGTCAGCAGAGAGAAATGATGTTGCGTGTGTTGTCCTTCAGATGCCCAGGCAAGTGGGAGGTTTGCAAGATGTTTATTCAGGACTGATCGGAGGGGTGATGTCAGGCGTGAGAAACACATAGGTCCAGGGACGTTGAGAATGCTTTCAAATTCCAAAGAGCTCGCCCCAGCTGTCATCCTCATCCCACCCACACACAGACACATTTTTATTTTCAGCAAGTAGTAAAGAAACATAGGCAGGATGGCATATTCACAGTGAGGGAGATGGGATGAGGACTGCAGGCCTAGGGAGGACTCCATCAGTGTAAGTTTAGCCCAGGAACAAACGACTTCACAGCAGCCATGATGGGCTCCCCACTCGCCACCCTGTGATGCCATAGATGAGCTCTGTGCTGGGCGGGGGCTCTGCCCTCAGACCTGCTCCGAGGTCCCTCAGATTCCTGAGTGGACACCCCCTCCCCTTGCCCTGACCTGGTTTCCTGACAAAACTCTTAGCTCTGAAGACCTGGGGTCAAGGACAAGTCTAAGCCACGTTTAACCCTGGGCTTTGTTGCTGAAAGCTGCCCGCCACTGGCTGGACTCAGGCAGGGACGCAAAGGAAGACAGGAGGGACAAACCGGGTGCTGGCATGACAAATTGCTTGTGGCATCTCCTTATTATGCATAGAAAGGTCTGACGTGGAAGGAAACTCATGCCTTGAGACAATTCCTCTCCAGGCCGGTGTCCAGTCTCTCACAAGTCAGGGGAACTCTCTCCTCTGAGAACTCTACTGATGGTAGAGCCCAAGGGAGGCTCCAAGAATCATAGACATAACTGCATTTCTAGAGCCTGTCAAGGGGAGCTCAGCAGCACAGGCATCACCTAGGAGCTTGGTAGAGATGCAGAATCTTGGTCCTCACCCCAGACCTGCTGAGTTAGAATCTGCATTTTATCAGATCCCAAGGACTGCATCCCCAGAACGCACACTGAAGTTTGAGAAACACTGGTTTTGAAGACTTACAGGTGGCCGGACCACAAGTCAGTACGGCATGACTCCACGCCATCTACGGCTTCTTTATTAAACATAAACGATTGTCAATAAGAACAATTTATTTTGGAGGTATGGGCTTCCTCCTTTGTTGTCCCAGATCTGGAAGTGGTCTGAGTCCTGGTGTCTTGGAAGTGGCACGGATGAGTGATGAGGTAATCCTTAACTGGATTATCCTTTTTTTTTTTTTCTTTGTGGTACACGGGCCTCTCACTGTTGTGGCCTCTCCCATTGCGGAGCACAGGCTCTGGACACGCAGGCTCAGCGGCCATGGCTCACAGGCCCAGCCGCTCCGCGGCGGCACGTGGGATCTTCCTGGACCGGGGCACAAACCTGTGTCCCCTGCATCAGCAGGTGGACTGTCAACCACTGCGCCACCAGGGAAGCCCTGGATTATACTTTGAGTGTAATTCTAGAACCACTCTGGCTAATATGGGGACCACTAGCCATGTGTGGCAATCAAGCACTTGAAATGTGGCTAGTTTGCAATGAAATGCGTTAAAAGATACACAATGGAATTAAAAAACAATACCAAAAAAAGTACAATACCTCGTTCATAATTTTTATACTGATTACATGCTGAAATGATATTAGTCATATGTTAAGTTAAATAGAATCTATCGTTAAGATTAATTTCACCTGTTTCTTTTTCCTTTTTTAAATGTGGCTACTAGAAAATGTAAAATGACACATGTGGCTCACAATCGTGATCCAGGAGACTTGGCTCTCCTACAGCCTGCATCTCAGGGAGTTTGGGACAGCCCCAGTCATCACCCTGGAGTGTCTGCAAGGGTCTGTAAATTGTGCAAGGCCATTTGAGAACTTGGGTGGAGCACCCGCCCCTAATAAATAAAACTTTTGCACAAGTGAAATGTGAGTTAGGGTGAAAATTTGAAGCGTGCTTAACAAGGGACCTGTGAGAAAGCATCCCGAAGAACCGTTAAGTAGAGATTTTGCAGAAAAAACACAGCCTAAGGAGCCAGTGTGAAAAGGCAGGAGTGAGGTAACATTGCCAGGCAGCTGGCCTTGACGGGCCTGTGTTGTTTGGTGACAGTGGGAGGGGGCATGTCAGCTCTGCCTTTGCCCCACTTAACAGCACTGTTGCCACCACTCTGAGTCATGTCGCAGCTCTGGCATCCCCCAAACCAGACATTCCCTTAAAGCTAAGGACCCAGGGCAATCACTTGGCCTTGCTGCAGCAAGGTCTGAAGACTGCCACCCGCTCAGAAGTGTAATAACAGATCAGTAGTCAAGAAAACTAACCAATTCCTTCTGCACGGCCACAAAGCAATCAACATCACCTAGAGGCAAATTTTGAACTCAAACTCTCTCATTTCCATGTCCAAGATGGGTTCTATTTTTAGTGACTGGCCCCACTTGTGTAAGATGCTCCATTAGCTCATTTCCAGTAAGGGTGGGAGAGGGTACATGGTGCACTGTCCTCCTTTGAAACAGCCTCGGACAAGTTTTCCTTACTTGAAGCCATGGGAAGGTATCACCTGGCCGAAAAGAGCTGCAGCTCCTTCAGCTCTGTTGGGAAAGTCATTCATCCTGGGCCTGTTCCCACACTGTGCCTGCTTGCTCTCCTCTCCTGGGGTGGCAAGAGAAAGACAAGAGGAAGGGGAAGGCCCGAAACACCTAGAGGGAGAGAAGCTTGGTGAGGCTGGGGGCACGTGGATGTGTTTATTCCTGAGAGCGCCATGTAGGCACGTTCACTCTCCTGGAAAACTCAGCTCTATGGACAAAGCGGCAGAGCAACCTTGTCCTCAGCCAGCCCAGCACCCCCGACCTCTCCCATCGCTGGCCCAGCCAAGCTCCACAGGGCACTGACCAGGTTTTATTTCCAGCAGCCGCAGCTTCGGATCCTCAGGTGGGTGCAATCGTCTCTTCTTACGCCAGCAGCGGGCAGGGTACGTGTATAGCTGGCCCGGGGCGAGGCCTGTGGACAGAGACAGTGTAAAGATTAAAGGCTCCAGGCTGGATCTAACCTTCTCATTCACAGTGAGGAAAGTAAAGCCCAGAGACGTGAAGTGACTTGTCAAGGTCACACAGCTGGTAGATGGTAGAGCCCAGGCAGAATCTAGGTCATCTGACCCTAGGACCCTTGCTCTGTCTGCTCTACCATGCTGCCTCAGTAGACACAGGCCAAAATGAGCCATCACTGTGACCAAAATCAGTTCTGCTCTCTTGGCCTAGGAAGAAAATCAGAGGGACCTCCAAACCACAAGAAGGACTTTTCCAGATTTACCCTCATCACAGTGTTTCCAAGGCAGTGCATATCCAGCTACTGCCCATCAGCTGCCCCTCTGTCCAGGCCAAGCAGGTTCCCTTCAAGGGGGAGCAGCAGAAGTCATTCTGTCTACCTATGGACAGCCTGGATTGGGAAACATTTCAAGGAAACAGGATCAAGGCGCTAGATCTCCTACCCACTGAAGAAGTGGGCTTCTTCCACCCACTGATAGCTGCTGGCAGCTCGCTGAAGCCAAAGGGATCCCTGTGCCACCTCCATCAGAATGTAAGCCTGCATAGCCAGCAGCCCTGTACAGCCCTGCCCACCAGCCTGGGCGTTACAAAAAAAAATGGGCAGGAGTTCAGCGGCTGGCCTCATGTGTCACATGGTCTCCCAACAAGAATCACCATTGAGATTTGGCTTTTGACACGAAAGCTCCACAGCAGCAGCATCTGTCATGCCGAGCGCCCCATGAGGAGCCTTCCTGCTCAACAGACAACACTCTCATGGGCAGCCAGAGGCCTTGGAGGAATGTGGACTCCCTGCACTAGACCCTGGTTTGTTCCCAGAGAAAAGGGCAGCGGGTGGAGGCTGAGGGGAGAGGAAGAGGGCTGAAGACTGGTTAGGCGGTTAGCAGATTAAAAAGACTGCTCAATGCACCCCAAAATGAACCAGCAAGCCCACTGACCCACCCCTGCTAGAGTGAAAGCCTGGTGAGGACAGGAACTTTGTCTTGTTCAGGTCACAATCCCCAGAACCAGAACTGTGGCTGACACAGAGAAGAATCAAACTAAACATTTGCAGAATGAATGAATGAATGAGTGAGTGAGTGAGTGAGTGAGTGAATGGAAGAATATGTTCCAGTTCACTTTCATGGAAGTCACAACTCGGTCTTCTGTAGTAAACATGGCATGTGACAGCTGTTAGAGACAGGCAGCCTCCTATGAGAGGGGCACTTCCTAGACCTAGGACCATGAGTAGAAAACATCAGGACCCTATTCCCATCTGCTGTCTTCCATTTTGGGGGGTTTAAAAGTTAAGAGAAAAAAACGGCTTCATTTTTGCATTTTTCAGAGAAAAACCTACAAAAGTTTCATTGCTACACATCCATTCATTCATTTTTCATTTGTACTTGTCATCTCTACCCATGCATAGATTTGGGTCCAAAGCAGAGGACCAGAGTTAAAGGAAACAAAATTTTCCAATTCCTTCTATGTGCTAAGTTTCGTTTTTAATCACACAGCTGCTCCCACAGGTTGCTAGGCTGTGAAGAAGCTGGAGGTTCTGACCCTTCCCCCTGTGATTCTTAGAAACCATCAAGGGTGATAGAGCCTACAGGCTCCAGAGATACCTCTGATGTTATGAGCTAAGGGCTCATCGTGTCCTAGAGTCCTTCTAATACTTGACTTTGTTGATAACTGTAAGGTCTTCTGCACAGTAGGAGGATCCTGAAGCTCTGAGTGCCTTGAGCTCTGAGGACCAGACTTGTGACCGATTTATAGAAGACACAATGAATCCAAAAAATAAGCTTGGTCTCGCTCCCATATGAGGTCCACTTTTGACCTCTGTTTGAGGGAAGGCATCACTGGGAATAGTTTGATGTTTCTGGTGTGTTTCACTCCAGGGCTATGTCACCTCTCACCCCATAATTCCTGAATGGGTACATTGAGTCAGAGTCCCTTCCAGATGTTTTGGCCACTTCTGGGGCTGGTGTTCCCCAGGATCCCAGAGAAGGCCAAGTACAAGGGCTGGCCTGCTGCTCCATATCCCAGAACTGGTCCCATAATCCCACCTATCTTGGATTAGCAATTCTTAATCCAGGCTGAAGCCGAAATCACCTGGAGAACTTCTTATTAACACCAATGCCCCAAATCCACGCCAGAGCTACCCAATCCAAACGTAGGTGGGTGGGGGAATTGAGCAACTCTTTTCTTTTTAAGAACTCTATAGCTTGTTACAATAGCTGACAAAGAACCTCTGGATGTCTAAGCATCATCTAGTTACTGCCTGGATGTCCTCTCTGATGTATCAAGACTAGTCTAATGGTTTTTCCAGTAGATTCCCAAGGTTCCCTGTATTTTTCCCAAGCCACTGTCATTAACTGCCTGCTTCCTAGACTGTCCTCTCCACTGGTTTTATAAGATCCAGGGTGGCAGGAACCATGTCCACCTCAAGTATCCCCAGTGCTTAGCACAGCGCCTGGCGGGCATATCAAGAAATACTTATCAAATAAATTCAACCAGAACTGAACCAGCCTCAGAAACGCGGGAAGTGAATGACCCTTAGCCCCTGCTGTTCCTGGCTCCAGGAGACTCCTCCATCCACATCCAAACCGTCCAGGAAGGACCCCTTGAACGGAGCACAGAACCCACCCCACCCATGCCAAGACGGGAGCCTCTGTGCCTTAGGCTCTTTCTTGCCCCACGCGCCGCTTCATGGTATTTCCAGCCTGACCAAAAGCAGGTTAGTGAGAAGGAACTGGTCCAGACCAGCATACGCAAAAGGTCTAAGTGACAAGAGGTCAAAACTGTCAGTGCTCGTCCAAGTCCTCCACCCTCCCTGAGACTGCGGTCACCACACCTGTTGGTCAGCCGCCTGGGGCCACTCAGCTTGTAGCTGCAGGTCCACTCTCCCAGGAGAGTCCATTTTAGTAAGTAGTTTGAATGTCCAGAAGAAGGGATTGTCTTTATTTCATTCTTTAACTTTCTCTAGTAGATTGGAGAAGCTCCACAGTGCAGAGGACAAGGGCGAGTCCTCATACCCCCATTCCCTGCTACCTTGGAAATCTCACCACACCTATCTGAGCCTGTCTCTTTGCCTGTAAGATAAGGGCGGTAATAATACCTACCTTACAAGGACTGTCGTGGGGATTAGCTCATATTCAAGAAGAAGCTCTTTATAACCATGAAGCACTGTACAAATGTCAGTTATTAATTATCATGAATTAGCTGACTTAGACGAGCCTGGACTCTCTGCCCACGTGACATGACAAGGCTGCTCTTTGCTCCTTTAGCCACAAGGGTGGAAACAGGCCTCCCTTTGATGTCTGCTTCAACTCTATCAACAAGCAAATGGCCCCAAGAACTCTCTCAGGGCTCCCGCCCCCTTCCTTGCCCTCCTCCCTGGGCTGGCAGGCACCAGGGTGCCTTTACAGGGCCAACACGTTCAGCCCTGGAGTTCCACTTATAGAGGGATGAGCAGAGCCCCGTGAGAGTTATATTGTTTATCTCATTAGAACAGGAGGCACATAACTCAAGCCCATGTGTGTGGTGGATGAGGAGGGAGGAAGAGGAGGGGGGAGGGGGAGGATAGAGGCACAGCTGGGCCCGGGAAATTAACCTGGAGGAGGGAGCCTGGGGCTAGGGGGGGATATGGAAGAGGGGAAGGGGGAGGCGGTAGACAAGAGGGGGGACCAATCCTCCCCGTAACCAAGGCCACAGCAACTCCTCCATTCACACACCCCACTGAGCAAACTGCTTTGCTATTACTTTGATCTGCAACTCCAGGTACACTTAGGTGCAAGCACAAGCATGACGGACGCACGTGCACACACACACATCCACATGGGAACTCATACACTGGATGGTGGGAGAACTGGCTTCATAGGAAAATTCAGCAGGATGAGCTCGGTGCCTGTGCAGTCGGCAGACTCCAGGCAAATCACTTGTTATATGCGTGGCCTACGTTCAGCAGGTGGGTCCTGAGTGTATGAGCATCTCTGACAGACACAGCATAAGCCATTAAGAATTCAGAAGATGAAATGGGATGGGAACAGATGTGAAAAGAAGAAACAGAATGGCTTCCTCTTCCCCGGACCAGAGCTGAGCGGTGGCATTCAAGCCCACCCAGAGAAGGGCTTTGCCTGCAGCAGCTCAGGGAGGTGGCCCAAGGCTCCCCACAACAGAAAGCTCATTACTTCACAGGACAGACTGTTGGCCAACTCTTACTGTGATAAAGAGCCTCACCTTGCCCTTATTTTGAATCAAAATCTACCTTCCTGTTATATACTTATGCCAATTTGTCCATCCTTGGTCCCAAGAGTGAATAGGTGTCATCTGCATCCCAGCAACCCACCCCATCCACCTGCTTGGGTTTGAAGGAGAGCCTACGGAGAGGACGGAGAAATGGAGGGCAATGGGAGTTGGAAGAAAGAGGCAGTGACTACACCTGCTCGTGAGCCTGGGATTCTTCACCAAGACTGGGCATCAGAATTGCAGAAGTAGTTATCGAAAAGGGCAGATGGCAGCTTGGTTCCAGTCCAATCCTACCGAACCGGAATGACAGAGATTCACCAAGACAACTGTAGTTTGAAAAACTCCCACATAAGGAACTTCGAACAAGATCAAATCTTACTCATATTTATTTCCCCAGGACCCAGCACATAATAGGTGCTCCATTAATGTTTGTGGCTGAGGATGCCAATTTGGACCAACTGCAGAGTTGGAGGGATGAGTGATAAGCCCCGGGTAGGGCTTGAGGAGTGGGGAAGATGTATTTCCCAAGCACTTATAGCCATGTCATTTCCTAGTGCTCTGTCATCCTCTCTTCTCCTGGCTTATATAAGAGCTGCCCTGATCTCATGGACCGCCTCTTCAGTGGAGCATTCCTGAACCACCCCAGGCCACAGTGCCTCTTCTCTTCCCTGAAAGTCTGGAGTCCTGGGCACTTGGCACCACGTGACAGCACTCGGCGTGGCTCTCTGTCTGGCTCCCCGACCATCCCCTTCCTGCCTCCCCTCCCATTCTTCCCTGTAAGCTTCTCTCTAAGATTCAATTTCAGTGTCCCATGTGCCAGAACTGCCCTGGCAATGTAGACCTCAAATCCATAATGCTGCCTGCTTCTTCTGGCCCAGAGGTTCCCAAGCCCCTCACTGGTCCCATCACACTCAAAAGCTGACAGAGTAACAGTAGCTAACATTTACTGAGCTCTTACTCTGCTCTAGGCTAGCACCTTATACTCAATGCTATCTCATTGTGACAAAAAGCCTACGAGACATTGAAAGGATGAGGATAGTGAGGAAAGCAGTGATTAAGTAACTGGTGCAGGGTCATACAGCTCATAAGCGTAGCCTAGCTATCATTTCTTTAACAAATGGGGATATACACATATATATATACATACATATATGTTGTGTGCTTGCATAGAGTTTTTTAATGGAAAGATAAACCAAAAATTAATTTTTTAAAGAAGTTACAGGGAAAATAAAAACAGAATAATAGTAACAAGAAGAAGAGAAAGTTGCCTTTAGAAAGAAGAAAGGAACAGGGTAAAAGAACAGAGATAGAATAGAGCTAGGCTCTCTCTCTGAATATACCATGCTTTGTAGATTTGACTTTAGAACCATGTAAATATTTTATATTATTAAATTAAATTAAAATATGAAAACAAACATCTGCTTCTAGCTAAAATGGTTTACCAAGGACCAGATTTACCTTCCCACCTGAAGCCAAGACAGAGAAAAAAATGAAACAAGAGTTTTCAAGACACTGGCCATCGGGCAATGAAGGACCATGATCCCTGAGATACTGGAAATGAACAAGATGAGTCCTATGACTGCCTGGGCTTACTTCCTTGAGAGAGTTTCCAGAGTGCAGCACAAGGAGGAGGAACATGGGTAGAACCCAGCCAACTTCCTGAGTCTGAACTGAAGAGAAAGAGCTGAGAGTCCGGGAAGACCAAGGTAACTAGAATTCAAGGAAAAGAATAGTAAAAAGAAGAAAGCGGCACAGAGAAGGAACTGTGGAGATACACAAAGGGTCCCCTTCAAGTATTCAGCTCAGTACTGATGAGAGCATGCTTGTAAGGAATCTACTCAATGCCGAGGAAAGAACCACCCGTAAGAACAGAGGTGTGCCTGGTTTGCACAAGGGGCTGAGAAGAGTCTGTTCCCACAAGCATGCTGGGAAAGTCTCATGATTCATGGAGTACTGGGTAGGGTACACAGAATGGTCTTGCCTCACTAATGAGGAATAATTAGCCCTAGGCTAAGCACTGCTCCAGTTCCACCTAACAAATCTTAAAAGCAAGATAAGAAAAGATCAAATTGTTTCCAAGTCACTTGACAGTGAACCAAAACAAAGTTCCAGAATATTTACAGGAATAAAAAATATATACCGTACCCAGCAAGGTAAAAATTCACAAAGTTGGACATCCAATCAAAAATTACAAGGCATGTAAAGAAGCTAGAAAATATGACCTACAATGAGAGGGGGAAAAAAATCAATTGAAACCAAGCCAGAATTGACACTGATGTTAGAATTAGCAGCAAGAATACTAAAAGTTATTATTTGTATTCCATATGTTTAAAAGTTAAAAACAGTTTGTTTTAAAAGACTCCAATTTGACTTCTAAAAATGAAAACTACAACGTGTGAGATTAAAAACATACTGGATGGAATTAATGTCAGATGAGACACTGGAGAAGAAAATATTAGAACACTTAAAAACATAGCAATATGGGCTTCCCTGTTGGTGCAGTGGTTAAGAATCCACCTGCCAATGCCGGAGACATGGGTTTGAGCCCTGGTCCGGGAAGATCCCACATGCCACGGAGCAACTAAGCCCATGCGCCACAACTACTGAGCCTGCACTCTAGAGCCCGTGAGCCACAACTACTGAGCTTGCATGCCGCCAACTACTGAAGCCCGCCTACCTAGAGCCCGTGCTCCGCAACGAGAAGCCACCTCAATGAGAAGCCTGCGCACCACAACAAAGAGTAGTCCCCACTTGCCACAACTAGAGAAAGCCCGCATGCAGCAATGATGACCAACACAGCCAAAAATAAAAATAAATAAAATAAATAAATTAAAAAAAAAAACAATCAATGTAACTCATCATATTAACAAACTACAAAAGCAAAACCACATAATCATCTCAATAGACTCAGCAAAATCAGCTGACAAAAACCAACATCCAATCCTGATTTAAAACTGTCAAACTAGAAATAGGAGCATCCTCAATCTGATAAAGAGCAACTACAAAAAACCTACAGCTGGGACTTCCCTGGCAGTCCACAGGTTAAGACTCCGCACTTCCACTGCAGGGGGCAGGGGTTTGATCCCCGGTTGGGGAACTAAGATCCTGCATGCCATGCAGTATGGCAATAAATAAAAAACAAAAAAAACCTACACCTAACATCATACTTAATAATGAAAGAATGAATGCTTTCACCTTAAGATCAGGAACAACATAAGGATGTCCACTCTTTCCATGTTTACTTAATATTGTACTGGACATTCCAGCCAGTGCAATAGAGAAGTAAAATAAATAAAACACATAGATATTGAAAAGTTTTCTTTATTCACTAAAATAATCAACTATGTAGAAAATGCTGTGGAATCTATAGAAAGCTTCTAGAACTAATAAATGAGTACAGCAAGATTGTAGGATTCAAGTGAATACACAAAAAATAATCGTATTTCTGTATACTAGCAAAGAAAAATCAGAAATTTAATTTTTTTAATCCATTTACAATATTATCAAAAATATTAAGCACTTAGAGATAAATCTGACAAAAATGTGAAAGAACTGTACATTGAAAACTAAAAATTATTGATGAGAAAAATTAAAAGGGATAATAATAAATGGGAAGATATATTATATCCATGGGTTGGATGACTCAATATTGAGAACTGTCAGTTTTCCCCAAGTTGATCTATAAACTCCACACAAGGGCTTCCCTGGTGGTGCAGTGGTTGGGAGGCCGCCTGCCAATGCAGGGGACATGGGTTTGAGCCCTGGTCCAGGAGGATCCCACATGCCGCGGAGCAGCTGGACCCGTGCGCCACAGCTGCTGAGCCTGCGCTCTAGAGCCTGTGAGCCACAAATACCGAGCCTGAGTGCCACAGCTACTCAGGCCAGCGTGCTCCGCAACAAGAGAAGCCACTGTGATGGGAGGCCCACGCACCACAGTGAAGAGTAGCCCCCATTCCCACAACTAGAGAAAGCCTGTGCGCAACAACGAAGACCCAGTGCAGCCAAAAATAAATAAATAAATAAATATTTTTTAAAAAAAACAAGAAAAAACCTCCATACAATGTCAACCAAAATCCCAGCAGACTTTTTGTAGAAATTTACAAATTGATTATAAAATTCTTATGGAAGTTCGAAGAACCTAGAATAGCTGAAATAACTTCAAAAAAGGACAAATTTGGAGAGGTCTTGTATCTATTTTCATTAACAAGAAAACCAGCAAACAACCCAATTTTAAAATGGTCCAAAGATTTGAATATTTTACCAAAGGATATACATGGATAGTAAATAAGCACATGTAAATATGCCCAACATCATTAATTAGGGAAATGCAAAGTAAAACCACAATGAGATACCACTATATAACAATAGGAATGGCTAAAACTTTAAAAAGTTGACCATACCAAATGTTAGTGAGAATATAGAGGAACTGGAACTCTCATACATTGCTGGAATGGATATAAAATGGTACAACCACTTTGAAAAACAGCCTGACAGTTTCTTAAAATGTTAAATATATACCTTCCTTATGATATAGCCGTTACACTCCTAGGTACTTTACCAAGGAGAAATGAAATTATAAGTCCATATGAAGACTTATACACAAATGTTCATAGCAGCTTTATTTAAAATAGCCAAAAACTGGAAACAAATCCAAATGTCCATCAACAGATGAATGAATAAACTGTGATATAGCCATACAATGGAATACTACTCAGCATAAAAAAAAATGAATCATTGATACATGCTAGAACATGGATGATCTCAAAATAATTACTCTGAGTGAAAGAAGTCAAGACCCCAGCCACCAGCCACCAAAAAACGAAGTAGATATTATATGATTCCAGTATAGAAAGCATGCCTGGGGATTGGGAGACATATAAGGTAGAGGTAGGAAGAAGAACAGGAAGGAGGAATTACAAGAGACACAAGGAAACTTTTGGGAGTCATGGATATATTCATTATATTGATTGTGATGATAGTTTCACAGGTATACAGATGTCAAAACTTATCAAATTGTACATGTTAAATATGTGCAGAGTACTGTATGTCAGTTATACTTCAATAAAGATGTTAACTTTTTTTTTTTTTTTTTTTGCTGTACACAGGCCTCTCACTTCTGTGGCCTCTCCCGTTGCAGAGCACAGGTTCCAGACACACAGGCTCAGAGGCCATGGCTCACAGGCCTAGCTGCTCCACGGCATGTGGGATCTTCCCGGACCGGGGCACGAACCCGTGTCCCCTGCATTGGCAGGCGGACTCTCAACCACTGCGCCACCAGGGAAGCCCAAGCTGTTAACTTTTTTAATGAAAAAGCAACCCAGGGACTTCTGCTTCTGGAAAGATAGAGTAGATATACTCTTCCATATCCCTCCCACTAAGTACAACTAAAACTCTTAGACTTTTTTTACACAACAAAAATAAGATATTGAAAGGTAAAGAGGCTGACCAGCTAGAGACTTTCAGACCCAAGAAACAACAGGGTGGTGAGTTCCCTGGGCATTCCTTTTGCTTTATATATCCCAGACTGAGTTCTGGAAAAGCTGATAATCCAGAAACACCTACAAATGTAGACAAAAAAAGCCCCAAGAAAATCCTGCTCTCAGGGCTTCCCTGGTGGTACAGTGGTTAAGAATCTATCTGCCAATGCAGGAGACACGGGTTTGAGCCCTAGTCCAGGAAGATCCCACATGCCATGGAGCAACTAAACCTGTGTGCCACAACTACTGAAGCCCGAGAACCCTAGAGCCTATGCTCTGCAACAAGAGAAGCCACTGCAATGAGAAGCCTGTGCACCACAACGAAGAGTAGCCCCTGCTCACTGCAACTAGAGAAAGCCCATGTGCAGCAACAAAGACCCAACACACCCAAAAATAAATAAATAAATTGAAAAAAAAAAAGAAAGAAAGGAAATCCTGCTCTATCTAAAGGACCAGGAAAGGGGCAGCCTAGCAGGGCATCCCCTTGCTGGGTTAGTGTCAGAGAAGGTCAAGTGACAAACTGACCCCCCGTCGTGTCAGTGGAGGCCACACAAGGAAGAGTAATGAGGCACTCTTCCTCCTCCCAACTAGGGTGGTATTGGTGAAGGCTTAGTGGGGAATCTGAATTCCCACCCCCACCCAGCAATAATAAGGTACTCCTCCCCCACCAGGGTGGCAACAGAGACCGAGTGGGGAACATGGACTTCCACATCCATCCGACCATAACAAGGGGCACCTCTCTTCCCCTGTCAGCACAGTGTCAGAGGAGGTCTGTGAAAATAGAAGATTTAGATAACATCTAGAGTCTCATAACATTATAGCCAAAATGTCCAGGATTCAATCAAAATCAGTCATATGAAGAACCAGGAAAATCTCAACTTGAATGAGAAAATACAACAGGTACCAACACTGAAATGACACAAGTGTTAGAATTATCTGACAAGGATTTTAAAGTAGCCGTCATAAAAATGTTTCAAACAAACAATCATCAACACTTGAAACAAATGAAAAAATATAAAGTCCCACAAAGAAATAGAAGATATAAAGAAGAACTAATGACAAAAATCAAACTAACCCACAATGAATGGGCTCAACAGCAGAATGCAGAGGATAGATGAAAGAAGTAATGAATCTGGAGAGTGTATAATAGAAATCCTCCAATCTGAGCAACTGAGAGAAAATAGATTGGAAAAAAGAAGAAGGAGGAGGAGGAGGAGGAGAAAAGAAGGGAGCCTGGGGGACTTATGGGACTATAACAAAATATCTAACATTTTGGAGTTCCAGAATTTTCTTTCCCAGTGGAGTCCCAGAAGGAGAAGGGAAAGAGAGTGAGGCTGAAAATATATTCAAAGAAATAACGGCTGAAAATTTTCCAAATTTGGCAAAAAACATAAGATTCAAGAAGCTGAGTGAATTCTGACAAGGATAAACTCAAAGAAATCTATACCAAGACATCAAAATCAAATTTCTGAAAACTAATAACAAAAAAATCTCAAAAGCAGTGAGAGAAAAATGATACCTCACTTATAAGAGAAAACAATCTGAATGACAGCAGATTTCTCATCACAAACTACTGAGGCCAAAAGACAGTGGCAAGACATTTTTCAAGTGTTAAAACAAAAGGACTGTCATCCCAGAATTTTATATCCAACAAAAAAAATATCCTAGAGACTGACATATAGAGTGAAGTCAGTCAGAAAGAGAGAAACAAATATGGTATATTAACGCATATTTGTGGAATCTAGAAAAATGGTACAGATGAACCAGTTTGCAAGGCAGAAATACAGACATAGATGTAGAGAAAAAATGTATGGGCACCAAGGGGGGAAAGGTGGGGTGGGATGAATTGGGAGATTGGAATTAACATATATAAACTAATATATATAAAATAGATCAACACTTGAAATAAGAACCTGCTGTATAGCACAGGGAACCCTGCTTCACTTCTCTGTACAGTAGAAACTAACACAACATTGTAAAACAACTATACCCCAATAAAAAAATAAATTAATAAAATAAAATAAAATAAGAATATCTTTCAGGAATGAGGGGCGGAATTCCCTGGTGGTCCAGGTTAGGCCCAGGTTAGGACTCTGCACTTCCACTGCAGGGGGCACAGGTTCAATTCCTGGTCAGGGAAATAAGATCCTGCATACGGTGCAGTGTGGCCAAAAAAAAAAGGAGTGAGGGGAAAAATCAAGACATTCTCAGAAGAAGGAAAACTAAGAATTGTTACTATCAGACCTACTTAAAAAGAATGGCTAAAGAAAGTACTTAATCAGAAAGGAATTATAAAAGCAGGCATCTTGGAACATCAGAAAGGAAGAAACAACAGCAAAAGAGTAAAAATATAAGTAAATACAACAGACACTTAAGTTTTCTAAATTATATTTGACAATTGAAGCAAGAATTAGACATCTGTCTGATGTGGTTTCCAATGTATGTAGAGGAAATATTTAAGATACTGTTGTTATAAATGCGAGAGGATAAAGGATTTAAATGAAGAGAGGAAGAGGTGGGTGTGACTATAAAGGGGTAGGATGAGGGAGATCTTTGTGGTGATGGAATAGTTTTGTATCTTGATTGTGGTGGTGGTTCCACAAATCTATACGTGTGATAACATGGCATAGAGCTATGCACACACATTTCATCCATGTCAATTTTCTGGTTTTGATATTACACTATAGTTACACAAGATATATCCATTGGGGGAAATTGCATGAAGGGTACAGGCGATCTCTCTGTACTATATTTACAACTTCCTGTGGATCTATAATTATTTCAAAATAAAAAGTTAATTTAAAAATGTAATTACATAAAATACAAAAAAAAAAACCCAGCAATACCTAATAAGTGAAAGCAAAAATGAAACAAATAAATCCAACTGTGTATTGAGTTAGTAGTACAACCACACAGAGGAATTATTTTAAGTGACCTTAAACACAGCAATTTGACTCTACATCCTTAATAGGAAATACGCTAAGGACAAAAAAACAATTGCAAAGAAAGAAATAAAAACTTAAACCATTTAAGTAACCTTACTGATGGTAGTCTCATTTTATTCTGATATTGCTGTGTGTTTATCACAGAATAAAACAGATAAGTAATTATGCTGGCCTCATTAAGAGCCAGTATCCTTTTTTGGTGTGGGAGAAAGGAGATAGAGAATTAAGATAGTTAAAACTGTCGAAAACTGAATTGAATGGGAAATACCAGTAAATTTCATAATGTATTTTCCCTTAAAAAGAGAAATAATGAAACAAGAAATCATATTTCTTAGTTCTGCTCACTGCAAAGTCCTAGAATCAACAACCAACCCAGAAGCAATGAGCACCACCAGATTGTGCTCTCTAAATAATATTCCTACAAAGAGGAAATAGGGGTTTTCCCTGGTGGCGCAGTGGTTGAGAGTCCGCCTGCCGATGCAGGGGACACAGGTTCGTGCCCTGGTCTGGGAGGATCCCACATGCCGCGGAGCGGCTGGGCCCATGAGCCATGGCCGCTGAGCCTGCGCATCCAGAGCCTGTGCTCCGCAACGGGAGAGGCCACAACAGTGAGAGGCCCGCGTATCACAAAAAAAAAAAAAAAGAGGAAACAGGGTTTCTTAGAGAAATAGCTGATTCTAGGTCTGGGCCAGGACATGTACAAGATGAGCCTGAAACATTTGTCCCAATATTAGGATATCAAGGATGCTAGAGAAACTACTAGGCAGTTTCAAAACACTAGCACCGGACAAAACCCCTACTGTCCAAAGATGGGACAATTTAAGCATCAAGAATAATACTTGCAATGGATTAAAATGTAGCCAAAATGTATAAATCTGTGAATTCATGATGGGACTCAAGATAATAAAAATAACTTTATTGATCACCTTTGGAGAATACTAGGGAACCAACTCATTTTGAAAACTGATAAATAAAGGGGAAAAAATCATTTATCCATCCTTTCATATGTGAACTATACCACACAATAACTAAAACTTTACTGAGGAGATATTTCTCTTTATAAATGCCGTAGAGCTAATAAATGAAGAAATAATGATATCCTCAAATTGAATGCACCATTCTGCAACCCTGTATAGAATAAAGGATCTAGGCAATTTTCATCAAGGGCTGCTAACATCAGTAAAAGAGTGATATCTAGACCCCATGAACCTCCTGATGAACGTACACATCACCACTTAGGAACTGTTCCAGCCCCCAAAATTGAACGTGAATCTGCTCTTACCAATTCACAGGAATAACACCATGGGGATGCAGTGAGAAAACCCAGACTCTGGGAAACCCTACAGTGCAAACAACCCAGTTTCTTCCACAAATAACGAGAGAAAAAGAGAGAGAGAGAAAGAAACCTACAGATTTAAAGAGACTTAAGAGACACATCAGCCAATTGTAATGCAGGAGTCCTATTTGGATCCTGATTTCAACTATAGGGGGAAATAAATGTTGAACAAATATTTGATGCTATTAATGTCTTGTTTTTAACTTTGAGCTTTGATAGCTATGGTTGGTATGTTTATTTATGTTCTTAGCATTTAGAGATACATACTGAAAAATTTACAGATGAAATAATATGCTGTCTTGATTTGCTTCAAAATAACCAGGGTTCAAGGAGGAAAGTGGGAGGTGAGCATAAATGAAATGATTGGCTATGAGTTGATCACTGGGTGTTAAGGCTGTGTGATAAGTACATAGAAATTCATTTTACTATTCTCTCCACTTTTGTATGGCTTTGAAACTTTTCATAATAAAAATTTTAGGGCTTCCCTGGTGGCACAGTGGTTAAGAATCCACCTGCCAATGCAGGGGACATGGGTTTGAGCCCTGGTCTGGGAAGATCCCACATGCCTCAGAGCAACTAAACCTGTGTGCCACAACAACTGCGCCTGCACTCTAGAGCCCACGAACCACAACTACTGAGTGTATGGGCCACAACTACTAAAGCCCATGCACCTGGAGCCCTTGATCCACAGCAGGAGAGGCCACTGCAATGAGAAGCCCGCGCACCGCAACTAAGAGTAGCCCCGACTTGCCGCAAATAGAGAGAGCCCGCGCACAGCAACAAAGACCCAAAACACAGCCAAAAATTAAAAACAAATTTTTGTAATATACCCTTATAGAGCCAGAAAACTGAATTCTTATAATTGCCTCCGTGATCTCCACCTATTGGTCTTTCTTCTGTTCTCTGGAGCCTAGAAGACTAGTATCACAGTAATAGTAATAATAATAATATCAACAATAACAGCCAACATTTTTGGAGCACATACTTACTAAGTGCTAAATTCAGGTTATGAGCTTTTTATGAAGATTTTCATGTAATCCTGACAAAGTCCTAAAGTAGGTACAATTATTATCCCGTTTTACAGATGAGGAACCTGAGGGCAATAGGTTTGATGACAGAGCTCAGCCTCAAACCAAAATCTGACTGCGGATTTCCAGCTTATAACCACTAAGCTACGCCAACACACAGGGTAAAAGGTGAAGAGGGCTGTCATGGCCTCAGTCTTCCCTTTTTTGGGTTAAGCATCCTGACTTCTTTCACTCTGCCCCTCCCTGCCAATGTGGCTTCAATGTCCCACACCATCATTGGAGCACCCTTGGAGCACCTTGGAGTTATAGAAGCAGTTGAGTTTCTTGAAAGCATCCTAGGCTCCCTGTACAGCTTGCGCCACCCCCATGCACACCCAAGCTGCGGGGATTGCCAGACAATCTCTAGTCGGCCTGCATCCAGGCTGGGATCCTGAACATGTGCAAGTCCCAGGGGTGGCATGGCTCACCTGGGCCTCGGTGCCTCTTCTCCATCCAGATGTAGCAGTTGTTCTGGGCCACCCCGGTCTGCGAGTCCAGGAATGGGAGACGCACGCTGCGCTCTGCGCACAGGCGCGAGTTATAACTCCGGCAGTGCTCAATGGCCTCCTTGTAGAACTGGTCCCCGAGCCTGCCGGGAGACAGAGAGAGGAGGAATGAGGCCAGGGAAAACCAGAACACACGCAGAAGGAAACTGAAGTCACCCACCCACCTCCCAGGGAAGATTTTGCGGTTATGAAGACCAAGGCAATGTGTACCGAGAGCTTTGCCAAGCAGCAGAATCCAACTCAGTGTCAGGTCTCCAATAGGTTCTATTTCCTGTACTAGATCCACCAGGAAGCTTAGAAACCCCTTTAACAAAGAAATGAGGACCCCAAGAATAAACCACCAGTAAAAGTGACACTTCCCTGTTCTGGGAAGCATGAGGTCCCACTCCAGAATGGAGGTAGCTCTAGAACAACCTCCTGCATGGGATCTACTAGGACACCAGGCTTCTAGAGCCCCCTGCCCCTTAAAATCCCCCATGAGCCACACTTTTTTCTCAGTGGTAACCAACAAAGGCACTCTAGATTGAACCCAAACCACCAGCACAGATACAAAGATTTCCATTACAATAGAAGAGAAACACTCCATAGAAAAGACTAGAAGGTCAGAGGAAACATCCTGTAAAAGTAGAGCTATTATGGAGGAAGGAGGTGAAGAAGGGCATGCACCAATCTTTTAAAACCACACACTTAAAGAAAAATAACTTTCTGATGGAAAACAAACAAAAGAAACATTTGAAATAATAATAGTTGATTTTTGACCTCAAAATAATTCCATTCCCAGAGTTTAATACACAAATAGAAAGACCTTTCTGGTTTGCTGGAGTGGTGATCTGATTAAGCACAGTAAATTTTAGGTGTCTGAATCTTTGGTATCCTTGGACATGTGGTGATGCTACTAATTTTAAGACAATGTCCTTTTCAAAAACCAAAAATACAACATTCTATAATTGATCAATCTTAAAACACAAACATAATCAATGAGATCAAATACCTAACAAGTAAAAGATAGGCATATGGCAGAGGTTAATAATGACCCAAGGGGCCTTCCCTGGTGGCGCAGTGGTTAAGAATCCGCCTGCCAATGCAGGGGACACGGGTTCGAGCCCTGGTCCGGGAAGATCCCACATGCCGCAGAGCAACTAAGCCCGTGTGCCACAACTACTGAGCCTGCGCTCTAGAGTCCGCGAGCCACAACTACTGAGCCCACATGCCGCAACTACTGAAGCCTGCGCTCGGCAACAAGAGAAGCCACTGCAGTGAGAAGCCCGTGCACCGCAACGAAGAGTAGACCCCACTCGCTGCAACTAGAGAAAGCCTGCGTGGCAACAAAGACTCAATGCAGCCAAAAATAAATAAAATAAATTAAAAAAAAATAATGGCCCAAGGAATTACAGATGTAATCACATGATGTCTACCAGGTAAAGCAGAGATTCTTAGTGAGGAGAGTGAGGAAAAGGCAGGAAGAGGAGGAGCCTCAGGGATTACAGAGCCAAAAGGGAGACTCCAGTAGCTCATTTTGAAGGGACATTATGAATGTCCCTATTTTTTGGTCTATGTAGATCCAAGGATGCCAAAATGGGGGGGGGAGGGGTCTAAGTTTAAAATAATATATTTCTTAACCAAAATATTTAGAGCAGTAAAGAAAGAAAAATTTACATGGAGTCTTCTGTACTCTTTTTCACTTTTTTATTGAAGTGTAGTGGATGTACAATATTTTGTAAGCTACAGGTGTACAATATATAGTGAGTCACAATTTTTAAAGGTTATATTCCATTTATAGCTATCGTAAAATATTGGCTATATTCCCTGTATTGTACAGTATACCCTTGTAGCTTATTTTATATGTAACAGTTTGTACCTCTTAATACCCTACCCCTATCTTGCCCCTCCCCCTTCCCTCTCCCCACTGTTAACCACTAGTTTGTTCTCTTTATCTGTGAGTCTGCTTCTTTTTTGTTATATTCACTAGTTTGTTGTATTTTTTAGATTGCACATATAAGTGTTATCATGCAGTATTTGTCTTCTTACCCTTTTTTAAAAGTCAATGGGTCAGACTGTACCAAAAATTTTAAAGCAAATTCCTTATTCTGGGAGGATACAATCATTGAAGCTTCTGAGGCATCTTTTGGAAACTACTTGTGGACGTGCCTCCTAAAAAAAAGCCCTTTGCTCCTTTTTTACCTCTGGGCATCTTCCCTCTCACAAGGACGGCATAACAGCTCAGAAAGTGTCTAGCAGTTGCAAAACCTAACTGTAATCAAATTATAATAGTCACACAGCTGGAAATGAATTGGGGAGGGGGAATGAAAGCCCATCAAAATGCTATAAAATGGAACTGCACATAAGCTGATGTAATCAAAGTTAGTAACAAGGATCATGAGATTGATCAAAAATAAAGAACCATTTCCTGCAAAGCGTTCGCATCTGTGTCCCACCAGTTTAAATACCTCCTTCTGCTAAGGCGATGCAGCTCAGTGTAACAGAACTGTCGAGGGCAGCTCAGCCCAGGCAAGGTGACACACAGCCTGTCCAGGGTGTCCTGGGGGCTCCAGCTTCCCTCCACATAACAGAGACCAGTCACATCACATGGACGAGAACTGACAAGAACACACGACAGAGAAGCGTCTGATGTGAGAAGCCGTTATCTGGTTTCCCAGGATATTTTGACAGACTGCCAAGAAAGATGTTAACTATTCCAACTCCAAAACTTCTGCTTAAAGAGAAACCATGGAAGGAAAGGAGGAGGGACGGAGGGAGGGGAAGGAAGGAAGGAAGGGAGGGAGGGAAGGAGAGAGGGAGGGGAAGGAAGGAAGAAAATTGTACACTAAAATTCATCAACTGGATAGCTAGTGGGAAGGAGCCACATAGCACAGGGAGATCAGCTTGGTGCTTTGTGACCACCTAGAGGGGTGGGATAGGGAGGGTGGGAGGGAGGGAGACGCAAGAAGGAAGAGATATGGGGACATATGTATATGTATAACTGATTCACTTCGTTATAAAGCAGAAACTAACACAGCATTGTAAAGCAATTATACTCCAATAAAGATGTTAAAAAAATAAATAAATAAAATAAAGATGCCTTCAAAAGAATTAAAAAATAAAGAAAAAAAAAAACTCATCAACTGGAGAGAAGAGGGTTTCCATTTTCAAAACAAACTTCTGGAAGCCAGTACAAAAGAAATCTACAATAGGATCTCAAATCAGACTTTTCTCGATGTGCCTGGAACTTGCTTCCAACAGCTTGAATCCCAAAAAGAGAAACAAGAAAGTGAACTTGCTGAAAATGAGAAGTGCGTTTGGCCAAGTCCATGCCCCATACTGAATGGAACGAAAAAGTCAAACAAAGTGGCTCACTGGGTGAAAATTAATTTCATCTTAAATACTTTCCACTTTCATAACATGCAATGTTATTAGTAACAGGCATGCTGCGGGGAAATGTGTATTTTTAAATGTAATCTTTGTGTGAATGATACCTCCCTCATGTAAACAGGAGAGATTTTCTGAGGACTGGAACAACCGTATTAAAGACTGAAGCTACAAAAACGTGACAGCCGTCACCCTCTGCCATCGCCTCCAGGGAAGTCACTTTTAAACAGGCCAGGCATTGGCAGCGATTTGGAAACAAAAGTTTAAAGCCTTTTTTAAGATATGTGAGGAGAAAAGAGACTTCATCCTCTGATAAATTCAAGCTGCACTTCTCCAAAAGTTAATTAGCCAAAAGCTTCACAGGGCTTGCTCTGTTCTCTAGAAGAAAATCAATGGCCAGGTCTCCCTAACCCATGGAAAGCAATTTAAACAGGAGAGGGGACAAATGTCCTTTTCAATGTGGTATTTCTTTTTTTTTTAAATTGAAGTATACCTGATTTACAATGTTGTGTTAATTTCAAGCGTACAGCAAAGTGATCCAATTATACATACATATATACATATACTTTTTCAGATTCTTTTCCATTATAGGTTATTATAAGATATTGAGTGTAGTTCCCTGTGCTACACAGTAGGTCCTTGTTGTTTATCTATTTTATACATAGTAGTATGTATATGTTAACCCCAAACCCCTAATTTATCTCTCCTCTCCCCATGTGGTATTTCTTTTTAAAAAATCCCACATTGGGGGCTTCCTTGGTGGCGCAGTGGTTGAGAGTCTGCCTGCCGATGCAGGGGACACGGGTTCATGCCACGGTCCGGGAAGATCCCACGTGCCGCAGAGCGGCTGGGCCCATGAGCCATGGTCGCTGAGCCTGCGCGTCCAGAGCCTGTGCTCCGCAACGGGAGAGGCCACAACAGTGAGAGGCCCGCGTACCACATAAAAAAAAAAAAAATCCCACATTGATAGGATCCCAGGGGTGACATTTGCATTAAAGTTGCAAGGGGCAGGGACTTCCCTAGTGGTCCAGCGGTTAAGACTCCTCGCTCCCAGTGCAGGGGGCCCGAATCAGGGAACTAGATCCCGCGTGCATGCCACAACTAAGAGTCTGCATGCCACAGCTAAGACCCAGCACAGCCAAAATAAAAAATAAATAAATATTAAAAAAAAAAAAAAGAAAAGGAAGTTGCAAGGGGCAGAGGAAGGGGCAGAGGAAGCTGGGAAAGGCTGGCAGCAAATGAATCATTTCGTGCAGTGGTGACCAGTGTGCCCCAGGCTGGGACAGGCACGGCCCAGCCTCAGCCATCACCTGTCTGCATCAAACCAAGGGGGCTAGATTTTCCACAGGGTGATAGATGTCTTGGGCTCAAAGAAGCTGGCACGAGGCAGAGCTGAATGATGGTCTCATCAACAACTGACTTCAGGCTACTCAAGGCTGAAATCAGAAGCAGGAAAGGCAGGGGGAACAAAGTGCTGGGCTCTCCGCCAGAGCAGGAGCCCCTCACGGCCTGCTGCTTGGAGCAGTGCTGGCTGCCCCGTGCCGGAGCTTTTGTGAGGGGTTTTGTGGGATCCTTAGCCATCCCTTCTGGAGCGAGAGAGCCATCCTAGCTCTGAGAGCCTTCCAGTGGCCCTCCTTGAGCGCATCTGTGGAGAAATGGATTCTAGGCACCAAAGAGGATTCAGAGTGGAAAAAAATAAGACTTCTCCAAAATGACTGCCAGCTAGGCTCCACATGTGATCTTCAGAGCCTGTCATACCCTCTCCAAGACGCCCTGCTCCCCTTCCTCACATTTCCACCTCCCTCTCTCGAGACCTTGCCTGTTCTCTTAGATTCCATGTCCACTGTGCCGAACAGACTCCCAACTCCGACCCCCAACCCAGACACCTAGGGCCCCTCCCTCTTCATTGTCCCTGTGGTCCCATGTTCTGACCCAAGGACAAGTGTCCTGCCCTGCCTCAAACATGTGTCCAAGAGTGAATTCTTCATGCCCTGCCAAAGACTGCTCCCTCCCCAGTCTCCACAGGGGTGGGAGCGGGGACCTGAGGGAACCCTGCTCTGTCTCTCCCCAGCACCGTGTCCTTGACCCTCCCCTATCCTTCAGCCCAGCTGGCACTGAATTCTTTCATGTCTCGGGGAGCTCTCCCATTCTCTCCTTTCCCACCCCGTGGCCACAGGTCCCTTCCAGCTGTAAAAACAGGACCTTGGCCCATCACAGCTATTTGTGCTCATAAACAGAGATAAGCAGAGATAAAGAGGAGCTCAGGCCTGTGGCAGATTGCTGGCCCTGCCTTCCCCCATCGGCCCCTCTTCTCTGTGGGCACCTGGCTTTCCTGCTGTCTCACTCAGCTGCCCAACTTCCACAACGGCCCACACACACACATTAAAACTCATCTACACCAATTTGCTAACTTCCTCCTGTTTGCATTTAAACACGTTTAACTCTAACTGTGGCAGGGAAAGCCATCTCCCATTTGTGTCGTGTTTTGTAATAATTAGCAAGCAGGGGGCAATATTTGCCAAGGTGGGGGAACCTTTTCATTTTCCTCACGGTTACACTGTTCCTCAAGCTGCCCTTGAAAGAAAACCAAGTTTAGTGTTTGTTATGGACTGAATTGCATCCCCCCCACACCCGTGAAATTCACGTGTTGAAGCCCTGACCCCACAATGGATGGTATTTGGAGATGGGACCTTTGGGAGGTAATTAGGTCATGAGAGTAAAGCACCCAAGATGGGATTATCACTTTCTCTCTCCCTCTCCCTCCCCCTCTGTCTCTGTCTCTCTCTCTCTCTCTGCCATGTGAGGACATAGCAAGAAGGCAATTACCTGTGACCCAAGAAGAGGGCCCTTACCAGACCTCACCTAGACCATGCTGCCACACTGATCTCAGACACCCCAGCCACCAGAATTGTGAGAAATAAATGTCCGTTGTTTAAGCCACCCAGTCTATGGTTATTTTGTTATAGCAGCCCCAGCTAAGACAGGGTTTCTTATATAAAATAGGAAGGGATATAGAGGATTTTAAGAGAGAGATTCAATCCCCTTCCTCCTCATTCTGTCCTCTTCCAACAAAAACAACAATAATAATACTATTAACAATGGCAATTTTAACTCAACTCAATGTTTAATATTTGTCTTCCCTACTAGACTACAAACTCCATGAGGGCAGGGACCACATCTGCAGGGCCACTGCACACAGCCATTCAGATTTTACACTAAACCACACCAGGCTCACCTTTCATATAAACTCCAGTGTGAATCGTACTGGAGCAGTGTAACCCAGCAGCCCTGCATACCTGGCTTTTTTAGTGGTTCACCTCCAGCATCTAGCACAGAGCCCAGCACACAGTAAGTGTCCAATAATTCTTTGTTGAATTGCTTTCAACAACTCATATACCACTCACTTATGGTAGAAGTTTCAGTCAGAGCAGTAAAGCACATGGTGCATGCATGGTCTTCTGAGTTTTTTGCACATATAGGTTGGGGATTTAGATTACATGACTGTCTACTTGCAACTTTAAAAAAAATATTAAAAGAATGTTTGCAGGCACTTCCACTTAGTCCTCAGCACCCAGCCCCTGTTCCTGCAGCAGTTTCCTGACTGCAATCGCTACAGCTCTTTTCCTACCCAGCTGACAAAAAGAAGTCTCCCTCGAACCCAGTTTTCAATCTTGCATTCCTCCGTACGGAAGCCAAGATGGCTCCCAAGAGTGCCAAATTCTTCTACTGAGCTGTTAAGGCCCTTGGAGAGTCTTGGTATTGAGGTAGAACAGAGACTTGGAATCAGGCAGATGAGTCCAGCTCCACTGCTTACTGGCTACACGAACCTGGGGCAAGTTACTTACTCTCCTTGAGCCTAAATTCTCCTTCCCACAATATGGGTACATAGCTCCTACTTCAGCTCCAAGATAATTAAATGAGAACCTCTGACTCACAGAGGTAAATGCCTGTCATCAGTGGTGATTCCTCTCTCCTTCCTTCAAAGAGCAGTGTTTTCTGCCACTTTATGACTTGACCCTCTGCCTGAGCAGGCTAATGCCCTCCATGTGACACACATACACACAACAGTATCTTTGAGGTTGTCAGGTACCCACACAAACCTCCAACCCAAGACATTAGGCAGCAGGGTGGTGAGGCCAACCTCAGGCCTCAAGGAGAGCAGAGTAGATGCTGCACGATGATCTCGGGAGTCTAAAGCCTGCCCCAGGTGCAGAAACCACATCTGGCTTGTTTGCTGCTCTATCTCCAAGCCCAGCAGAGCTTGCTGTGTTGGGTTGATGATGAAGGACTGAGTGGATGAATGAATGAATCCTTATCTGACCTTCCTGCGTATATGAAGCAGACAGGCCTTCCCTGGACCCCAACAAAATACTTTACTCAGACCCCCCCACCCCAAGTCTGGAATTCTTGCCTCCTGTCCTTGGCCTGGTTGACCTTACCCTGTTCAAGGGCTGGCTGAAGTCCCACCTCTTCCAGGAAGCTTCCCCAGTTATTCCTGCCAATGGTTCTTGCTCTCTGCCTCTCTGAGCTCCCTAATTGTCTCACTCATGTTTGGCCAGTCTCTACCACCGTCCTTCTCTCTCCCCACCCAACTGGATTATAAACATCTTGAAGACAGGGACTAAGAGTTATATACTTCTGTGCTACCCCACCAAGCACAGTGCTGAGAATGGAGAAGCATGTGATAAATACAGATTGCTTGTTTGAAATGTCACGCCATCCTTAGCAACCTCATGGGAGCTTCACAGTTGGGGGATGCTGAGGACCTTCTTTCTCCAGATGATAATGAAGTGAGCCTGAAGCTACGTGGCTTCTCCAGAGCACAGGATTAGGCATCTGAAAACAGATTTCCTATAAGTTCAAATTCTACTGAATTCTCTTCACCATCTTAAAAAGGGTCACTTCAGCTCTTGAGATTGTATTTCTCCATCTACAGTACTCACGCCAAGATGCAAAACATTCCTCTTCTGTGAACTCTATAAGAAGCTCACTGAATATTGTGCTGTGCTGTCATCAGATCACCCCAGGAAGACTTGCTTCTCTTCTGCTGATGCAGGAAACACCCCTTCTGTGCTTATCAAGAATGCCGTCACTCCACCTTCCAGAAGAAGGATCTAGGGCAGAGGTTCTCAAACTTTGGTTTGTACCAGCATCAATGCGGGCAGGAGGGTGGGGTGGCATTGTGCAATTCTGATGCTGGAGGTGTGCCTGTGATGCAGACATCTGGATTTTTGACAGATTCCCCCAGTGATTCTGAGAAATATGAGACTCACTAATTGAAGGACAGTTCCCCCAAACTCCAAAGCAAGGGCAAGAACAAGAGAACCCTGTGATGCTCTTCAGCCATGTTGTAACAGCAGAGCAGGAAAGCCTGGTTAACTGACTTTAACTCAGCTTGTTTTGTTCCTGTGGGAAATGTTTTTCAGGCAGCAGACATGGATTAACCTGGCAGCACTCACCTGCAGCAGACGAGTCCCACAGAAGTCTGCATCTCTCACAAAACATCCACAAGGCCTGGTCAAGACAACCGTACGGAGATCCTGACTTCCTTAGGGCGGTCACTCTGGAGGCGACTCTGACCTTCCTAACATCACAGGAAAGGCACCTGGGGAACGAGGGTATCGCCTTGCAAAAGCCAAGTCAAACGAAGAATTTTAACCCTAAAACTCCCATCGTGACTTGAAATGCCGCTCAGTCTGACGTTCAGGCCCGCTAGACCCAATAAATCCCTTTTCCGGCATCTGCTCTGGTGAAGATTTTTCAGGGACTTATTATGCAAAGCTGCCTAAGCAAGACGGAATTTATATTGAGAACCTGGCCATGATTTCTGAGCTGCCACTGGGTGTTCTGATGACATATGCAACTTGGGGTTGAAGTCAAGGGGCAGCCAAGGACAGGAGACTAGAGGTAGGAGAAAAGCAGTGTGATTCCTTCCAGTAAATAATGGGAGAATGGGGGAAGGGGAGTGAGAAAAGGGGGATGCTCTGGGCGGGGAGGAAGACTGTAGCTTTTCTTGTATCCAAGGTTTGCCTTTCAAATGCATCCAGACTTGACAAAATAAATCTCTCCTCCAGAGGCTAAATAATGTGTAGAATGCAACCAACTTTCAAAAGTGGGAGCGGGGGGGGGGGGGGGTTGCTTTATCTAGGGTGAAGCAGACCTAGAAAGAAAACACACACCCACCACAGAAACTTCATTGATTAAGTATTTTTAGTTTCCCTGGTTCATAGACTAAGTCCTTTCTGAAATCCCAGCTATGTGCTGGACACCAGTATGCTGTCCCCCGAGGGTGATGGCCAGGAGAAGCAGCCCATGGATTAGAGACAATTCTCGGACAAACACATCCTTAGACCCCATCTTTTTTTTTTTTTTTTTTTTAACATCTTTATTGGAGTATAATTGCTTTACAATGGTATGTTAGTTTCAGCTTCACAACAAAATGAATCAGTTATATATATACATATATTCCCATATCTCTTCCCGCTTGCGTCTCCCTCCCTCCCACCCTCCCTATCCCACCCCTCCAGGCGGTCACAAAGCACCGAGCTGATCTCCCTGTGCTATGCGGCTGCTTCCCACTAGCTATCTACCTTATGTTTGGTAGTGTATATATGTCCATGCCTCTTTATCGCTTTGTCACCGTTTACACTTCCCCCTCCCCATAGCCTCAAGTCCATTCTCTAGTAAGTCTGTGTCTTTATTCCTGTTTCACCCCTAGGTTTTTCATGACATTTTTTTTTTTAAATTCCATATATATGTGTTAGCATACGGTATTTGTCTCTCTCTTTCTGACTTACTTCACTCTGTATGACAGACTCTAGGTCTATCCACCTCATTACAAATAGCTCAATTTCGTCTCTTTTTATGGCTGAGTAATATTCCATTGTATATATGTGCCACATCTTCTTTATCCATTCATCCGATGATGGACACTTAGGTTGTTTCCATCTCTGGGCTATCAGATCACGACATTCTCCTCCTTAAATCCCTCCAATGGCTTTCACTGCACTTAGAATATAATTTGAACTCCTTCCCGTGGCTACAGGCCCCCAGACTATCTGGCTGTGCCCACTTTTCCTGCTTCATCTTGTCTCCTACCCCCCTTCCCTACTGGACTCCATCCTCACTGCACTTCTTTCTGTCTCTCTAATAAACTAAAATCATCTCATCTCAGGATTTTACACATGCTATTCCCTGTTCCTGGTATACATTTCTCCCAGATCTTCTCATGGCTGGCTTCTATTCAAAGAAGTCTTTTTTCACTCACTGAATCTAGGGTAGCCCAACCTATTCCACTCCTGCTCTAGCCTTTACTATCTCATACCCTATTTTGTTTTTTCCATACTATTTACCGCTCTAAAAAAGTCTCTGGGGCTTCCCTGGTGGCTCAGTGGTTGGGAATCCTCCTGCCGATGCGGCGGATGCGGGTTCGAGCCCTGGTCCGGGAGGATCCCACATGCCGCAGAGCAATGAAGCCCGTGCTCCACAACTGCTGAGCCTGCGCTCTGGAGCCCGCGAGCCACAACTACTGAAGCCCACGTGCCTGGAGCCTGTGCTCCACACAAGAGAGGCCACCATGATGAGAGGCCCATGCGCCGCGGCGAGGGGTGGCCCCTGCTCGCCGCAACTAGAGAGGGCAGGCACGCAGCAGGGAAGACCCAATGCGGCCAAAATAAATAAATTTAAAAAAAAATAAAAATATAAAAAAGTCTCTGCTTTCTCTTGGCCTGCTGATTACCTCTACATAACAAAATTGTGAACTCTGGGCGAGAAGGACCTTTATCTCCCTGATAACTGCATCCCCTACACCTAACACAGGATTTGGCACATAGGAAATGCTTGTCAGATAACGCTGAAAAAATAAATGAAAGATCCAGGCCAACCTGCAGCACAGAGTTTGGAGGGTATGGAAGCCCAGCCTTCCAGAGGGCAAGAAGGTCAGCGGACTGTGCCCCCAGCACAGGCAGTGAGAATCACACCGTCACCTTCTCACTTCCGATCCTCTCACACACCCGTGACAGTGGGTGAGGGACCAAGTCTACTGTCCATACCCAAATCCTGCTCATGACCCCACAACGCCACCTATACAACCCAAAGCCTGGAGAGAAGTGGGACCAAGTGGATAAATGCTGCCATTCATGGTATCAACCACTCCTTTCTATGCCCAAAAAGGACTTTCCAGGACTGATACTGGCACCATAAACTAGTGGTGGCCAGAAGTGGTCCCCAGAGTAACTTACTCCAGTTCCCTGAAAGGGCCTCTCTCTGAATTAACCTCCTCTGTGTGTACGTTCTCAGAGAGCTGACCCACATGTCCTCTTCCAGAGCCCCAAGCCCACCGGTAGTGGCAGAGGCAGGAGCAGCGTGCGGGTGGGGAAGCACTGCTTGATGGGAAATCAATGGGAACTTGAAGGTCATCTGGAGGGCGCTGTCTCCCCATCATGCACCTGCTGGGATGGGATTTGTGGTCCTGACCTCGCTTGGAGACCTCTGCCCTCCTGTCAGAGTTGGTTAAAATCAGCCTGCCGAAGCAAACACCCTGCAGACCAAATGATCTCTGGGCCGTCCTTCGAAGGGACATCAAGCCAAACAAAGAAGCACTGAGTCTCATTTAACCTGCCACAAGGTTGAGAGTCACCCCAATTTCTCTTGGCAGCCCCCTGGGAAAACTGTCCCAGGCCTGCTGCTTTTAGAGGCACATACTTGTAAACCTTTTAATAAAGACAGAACAAAGCCACGCTAACCGAGAGGCTGGTCATGTCTCCAAATTTAAATTCTCTGGTGGAAAAGGTAGAACTGTCTTGAAAACTCAAGACCAAAACTGAAAGGTGAGTGCACTCTAGAAATACCTAAATCTGCCCTCATAACCTCTGCATCCCAGGATAATGACAAAGGATACCAAAACCTCCACACTGCTTAAAGGAGGTCTATTTTTCTTCCCATCCCAACAACTATTAGGAAACATGACTGGATTTAGAACCTGATTCTCCTTTCCTCGTGGACCTATTTTCCCAAGTCCCCTTCCTTCCTTCCATCTTTCCTTCCTCCCTCCCTCCCTCCCTCCCTCCCTCCCTTCCTTCCTTCCTACCTCCCTTCCTTCCTTCCTTCCTTCCTTCCTCCCCTCCCATGCCTTTCCTCATCTTCTTCCCCCAGTCTTTCCACCTCATCAAGAGTCAGTTAACATACAGAACAGGAGAAAAGCATTCAGCCCACATCTCCAACCCAAAAGGTGAAGATGAGTCTGGCATAAAAATGAGGACGAGACACCCTCAACATATTTATAGAAGGATGACAAGATGATAATGATCGTAAAAATAACAGTGGCAAGGTTTCCATTTGTTGGGCACTTACTATGTGTGCCAGGCACTGTTCTCAGCACTTTATAGGTATAATCTCATTTCATCCTCACAACAACCCCATCCTTCTATTTCCCCCTATTTCACAGATTAGGAAACTGAGACTCAGAGTTTTAAGCGATGTGCCTAGGGTTTTAAGTGGCATTGTGAAGACAGAAGCCCAGGCAATTTCAGTCTTGCTCTCGGCTGCTACACTATCAACCTCCCACAGGGACACCACCGCCCTTTCACGGTGAGTTGAGCCTCCAGAACTGGAATGACTTGGACAATACGTCTTTTTTTGGAGGCACCTGGTTTCTCTAAGAGCATCACCAATTTGCTGGGTAATCTTAGCTACTTCTCTTTTTGGGCCTCAGTTTCCCAAACTGCCAAACAGTCCAGAGGTAAACTTTCCAATCACAGAGTCATCCTCAGTAACTCAAGAAGTAGGTTGGTTATGGGGCTGCCTGAGAAGATACCATCAGAGAAATACAAAATGTCATGGTGTAGTTTAGAAACCACAGCCATCTGGAAGGTGGACAAGTGGTGATGGACTCTGAGAGGCCCTGTGGGTCTGAACATCTACTGAAGGGAGGAAAAGAAAGATGCCAGGTTATCATAAACTAGGGTCAGAGTTAAGAACCCCAGAGCGTTAGAGACCGTCTGGTCTGATGCCTTTGTTGTACTGCAAGGAAAACCAACAACCAGAAAGATGAGGTGACTTCCTCCAGTCACACAGGGGCAGGGCTGAGAGTCAGTCCTCAGCCTCCAGGCTGCCAGTTCAGGGACTTCTCCACTGTTTACAGTAGGGGTCCACAAACTGCAGTCCCCGGGCCAAATCTAGCCCACCGTGAATTTCTATAAATAAAGTGTAATTGGAAGACAGTCACACCCATTCAGCTATGTACTGACTGTGGTCACTTTCATGCTATTGTGGTAGAACTGAGTGGTTCCAGTGGAGATCGCACGGCCTGCAAAGCCTGAAATATTTACCTTCTGAATCTTTACAGACAAAGTTTGCCAACTCCTGGTTTACAGTATAAGCCTTGAATAATGAAAAGACTCCACCTTTGGAACGAAAGAAAATAGAATGGGAGGCCAAAGAGTCTTAAGCAGATAGTTTTACAATTATCCCAGCTGGGTACAACTTAATAAAAACCCATAAATACAGTTAATAATAAGGAAAACAAGCACTAGCTCACCCTACCTATTTAATAATTATCATTAACCACAGCAAGTAAAACTCATCACTGAAAATTTTTTTCTAGCCTCCCTTGAAAGCCCTTTTGCACTTAGGAAATACTCTCGGCCAATGGGCAAAATGATACTTCATACAATTGCACAGACCTCATTTCCTCCTGATGAGTTAAAGACTGTTGCTGAGGCAGTGGGGGAATTGAGAGCAGTGCCCCTCCCTGGGGTGCCCTCTGTCAAAGAGGAGGTGTTAAAACCCACTTGTCCCCCTTACTCTGAATAAAACCGTCAGGAACAACCAGGCACAGCAGAGACTCTCATTTATGCTTCCTCTGCCCCTGGTGCTTCCCTGCCTCTCTCTTCCCCAGAAAGTGATCAGAATCAGCATAAGGCTGAGAGAAGCATCCCAACCCTTGGCTGTTTTGATGAGGATGGTCCAGCCCATGGAACAGAGGGATGGTGCTTGGCCCCTGCTGGGCTGAGGTGGGAATCGAGGCTGGACCTCCGTTCTAGGTCAGAGTTGGAACTTAATCACTGGGGGTAGGCAAGTCTCTCAGCCTCTCTGGGCCCTGGGCTCCCACCTCTCAAATGGAGAGAATCATCCTCACATATTCCAAATGATGGAATATGGACAGAGCCCAATTAAGGGACAAGGCAGGTCAGCCAGGCAGCACCCTGGGTCCAATCTCTAAGTCATAGTAAAACCCCACCAGGAATGTGGAAAGTTGCAGAGGCTTATATTTACCAGCACTATCTCAGGCAGAGAACTTCAAGAAGTAGGACCCGGTCTTTGTGGAACAGTCTCGGTTCACATCGAGGTCCTGGCATAACTGCTAATAACTCCTGCTTTCCCTCTCAGAGGTGCCTCTGCTTGGCTGATAAATGATCAGGTCACCCTGCTGATAAGCTGTTTAGAGTCAGAGAACAGTGAGATCCCCCACCCAGAACATGGTCAGTGATGCCAGTAAATGGGCTTCTAAGGAAGACATGTCCAGTTCGGTCAAGAATTGGGGTGCAGGTCACGGGCCAGAACTGAATTGTTTGGGACGAGAAAGGAGAGGTTGCCTCCAGTGACCCGGCTTCTCTGGTGGCCCCTCAGCCAGCCCTTTGCCTCTTCTTATATTTGTTAAATAAATATTTAGAGAATATCAGCCCTGGAGAGAAGAGGGGGCTTCAGAAAGTACTGTAAGAGCAGCGATGTACCAACAGGTACTTACCACCTGCCTGCACTGCTAAGTACCTGATCTACAATCCCCAGGACCAGGTCCAGTCCAGGCCCTTCACTGAGCCCAACTCTGACTCGTTCTGGGGACCTGGACCCAAGTGAAGCTCAGAGCCTCCTTTTCTTCTTAGAAACTCCTTCCCACGGGGGCTGCACCTCATCTACCAATTCTGCTCAACCACAGGGCCGTGGTTGTGTTGTGGGAACTCCGTCATTAAGCGAGCTGAGAGGCAAGCGAAAAGAAAGAAAGGAACAGAAGAGCCAACTTGAGCCAGAGGCTGACGTCTGTGGGGGAAGAGGGATGGGCAGGGCAGCTGATTAGAGAAAAGGTAACAGAGGAGGAAGAGGAAGGGGAGGAGGAGGCCGGGGACAGGAGTCAATATAGCAGAGAGGGAGCAGCCTGGAGCACCTGCCTGCCCCACAGTCATCAATATCTCTTCTGAGGACAGGTTATCTGGGGAATTTATGCTCTCTAATAATTACCTTGCAGAGGGTTACACTTATCTTACCAGAAGAATCTGCCAGTTGCCAGACAACACAGGGTTCTGGTTAATTCCACCCACCCTGCCCTCCACCTCTACCCAGCCCTCCCAGCTCCCCAGCTCCAGTCCTCTGACCTCTAACCTTTCCTCGCCTCTCTGGCCTGAGGGAAGTTGAGGGTAGAAGAGTCTCAATAACTTCCAGCAGATTTAAAGGCTCACTGGAGCTGACCGAGGAGGTTGGGGGGCTGTCCCGTGTTGATAGACATGAGAGATAAGTTGAGGCCGGGCAAGGGGTTGCAGCAAAAGGCTACACAGGCAAAGCAGAAGCAATGTTTTGGGGCAGACTGATCTAACTATTTTTGTCTTCAGCTGACTGATGCCAGCAGATCTGGTTAGCGTTAATTTTTTTTGTCTTCACATCCCTCCTCAAAGCCTTCTGTCCCCACCCGCAGCGCTCCAATGATGGCTCCCTCCAGTAATGGTCTGGCCATTTATGCAGTAACCATCATATGCTGCCTTGGGGGGCCGGGGTCTCTATAAACACATGTCCCAGCCCCAACTGGGAGGTCCTGAGAGCAGGTCTTGGTTCAAGTCCCCTTGTGCCAGCATCTGCTCCTGAGTCTCAGCAGTACCACGGACCGGGCCAGGCACTCTTCTAAGCGCTTTAGAAATAGCGATACGGACTTCCCTGGTGACGCAGTGGTTAAAAATCCACCCAAGGCAGGGGACACAGGTTCGAGCCCTGGTCCGGGAAGATCCCACATGCCGCGGAGCAACTAAGCCCGTGCGCCACAACTCCTGAAGCCCGCGCACCTAGAGCCCATGGTCTGCAACAAGAGAAGCCACGGCAATGAGAAGCCCGCGCACCGCAAAGAAGAGTAGCCCCCGCTCGCCGCAACTAGAGAAAGCCTGCGCGCAGCAACAAAGACCCAACGCAGCCAAAAATTAAAATTAAGTGATTAATTAATTTTAAAATAATAATAAGTGAAAAACACAGATGAAATCAAATTTAATAAAAAATATTAAAAAAAAAAAAAAGAGGGCTTCCCTTGTGGCGCAGTGGTTGAGAGTCCGCCTGCCGATGCAGGGGACACGGGTTCGTGCCCCGGTCCGGGAGGATCCCACATGCCGCGGAGCAGCTGCGCCTGTGAGCCATGGCCGCTGAGCCTGCACGTCCGGAGCCTGTGCTCCGCAACGGGAGAGGCCACAGCAGTGAGAGGCCCGCATACCACAAAAAAAAGAAAAAAGAAAGAAATAGAGATGCATTTCATCTGCACAATGGCCCCGTGAGAGAGATGCTCCTCCTATCCCCCATCACAGGTGAGGACACTGGGGCTCAGACAGCTTAAGTCATGAGCCCAAGATAACCTAGGGAGTGGCCGAGTCAGGATGTGAGCAGGCCATCTGTCTCAGAATCTCCACTCTTCAGCATTCCACTCACGCTGCCTTGACAGTAAAAGTTTGCTGATCCATCGGAACATTTTATATTGTACCTACCCACTTATTTACAGTACTCTTTTCTAAAATAATAATTTTTATTAAATTGATAATAAGAACAGCCATCAGCTAACAGTCATTGCGTGTGTGTAGTTGCACATGTGTAGGTGCCAGTCCTCCCGTCCACCCTGCAGGGAGACGCCATTATTGGCCCCATGCTCGGCTCCAGCCTCCTGTCTGCCCCAGAGACACCAACTTCCTCCTGGCTCAGGGCCTTTGCACCTGCAGCTCCCTCTACAGGCGCCCTCTCTTCATCGTCACAGGGCAGGCTGTTTCTGCTGCTTCCGCTCCGCTCAGCCCGCCCCCTCAGAAAGGCCCTCCCCGAATTCCTGACCCACAGCGCCCATTCTTAACCCATCTCTCTGGTTTAGGGCCTTTTCAGCACCTTGCCAACTATCAAAACTTATTTTACTTATATTTACTTAATACCTGTCTTCCCCCCACTAGATACGTCAGCTCCCTGGGAGAAAGACTGGTCTGGTTTGCTCACCCCAGCATTCCCAGTGCCTAAGACTGGGTACCCGGCATAGAGGAGGCACTCAATAAATATCCCGTAGGCACTGTATAAATGATATACCGCTGGGCCTTATGGAACACATGGGGGCTGCTCGGTTGGACACTTTCACGTAAACCCTCTGATCTGTTCAATTTTCATTTATTGAGCCTTTACAGCGTACCAGGAATCTTGCTGAGTACTTAGTATTTCATTGTACCCCACTATGAGAGAGAGAATGTCTTTACCATCCCATCTTACAGATGAGGAAACTGAGGCTTAGCAAGGTCACACATTCACCCAAGACCACACAGAAGCAGGGTGAGTTCAGTCCCCATTCTGTCTGCCTCCTGAGTGTCTTGCACTGGCCCTTCTAGGTTCTCTCTGCCATACTTCTTCGGGCTGAGTGCCCCCAGGAGTCCTGTATGATCAGCCACTTGCTCCCTCCCCTCTGCTTCTGGTGGCCTGGGCCAGCGGCAGATCAGAGAGAAGAAAAAGAGTGAGATGGGGTACTTAATTCCCCCAGTCGCCTCCTCACTGGGTCACTGTGGGGTGGCTGCAACATCTACTGAAGGTCCCAGCTCCTGTCGGGCAGCCCTCTCCACACAGCTACCCCTTGCCATCCCAGTGACCTTCCCCTCTCCCCCTGACCTCGTCCTGGGGTGCTGCCATCCCCTTGTATGTTTCCCTGTCCGCCTTTTCATAAATAGCCATCTTATTAAACACTCCTCGTTTCCTCCGCGGCTTTCTGCTGGAACCCTGAAACACAGAAACGCCTCCTCCTCCAGTCCCCCCACCATGGTCACTGCCCCCTCTACTGCCCCTGCTCACTGCGGCTGCCTCCGCCAGGCCTTTCCTCATGGCCTGGGGGCTGTCTCCCTCCAAGACCTATAAATAAACGTTGACTTGCTGGCTGGAAGGTTTTCCTGTCAGCCTCTGCTCTTTGCCAACCACTGAGGCAATACTGGGGGGAAAGGGGCGCTCCAGGGCAGCCCTGCAAGGGCCACAACAAGCTGTTGCCTGGGACAAGAACGAAAGCAGAGGTTATCAGGTCCAGGGTAGGGGTCTCCTTTGCTGGGCTCAGGCTTCTCCTGGGCAGGCTGCTGGGGACCCTGCAGATAGGCACCAGTGACTCAAACAAAGCCAACCTCCCAACTTCAGTGATCACAGTACCACTTGTCGGGCCACCACAGTGCGGCAGGTACAGAGCTCAACTGCCATGTGCAGACGTTCGCCCTAAAATCAACAGATGAGGAAACTGCAGCTCAAAGAGGACAGAGCATTTAACCAAAGCTACTAAGTGGTAGAGCTGGGATTAGAATACAGGCCAGTCCAAGGCCACAGACTTTAACTTCCCACCAGTCCACGCGTTCTCACAGCCCAGCGCTTCACTCTGCAGGAGCGCCACAGACGCGAACCCAGTCCAGGCAGGCAGCTCAGAGTCACTGGCCGCCCACGGCCAGACGGGAGTCGGGTGGAGTGGGGTATGGGCTAGGGAAGGGTGTGGAGGGCCCCGTGCTGCCTGGAATCACTTTGTCCAAGGGGCACGGCATCGCTTGGCCACAGCGAGCACTGACCAGCCGGGGGTCGGGAACCTGCAGAGCCAGCAGGAAGCTGTGTGCTCGTCCTGGGGCACACACCAGCATTTCAACAAAACCCGCCGCAGGCTTGGGCCTTCCACGCCCCTGCCCTGGACAGTCATGAGGCAACTGTGAAGGGGAAGGTGGAGGGACCAGGTGGAAACAAAAAGGGAGGAAGTCTCCCTGCTGTGGGACCTAATATTCTCCATTCCCCCAATTCAGGGACTAAAGACCTTGTTTCTTTTTTGGAAGGCAATGGCAAAAAAACACACTTTTGGTCTTGGGAGTGATTTTTTGGAGGACACGCACTCATGAGGATGCGCACACACACACACACACACACACACACACACCAGCTCTGTCACCACACAGCCCAAAATAGTCCACGCTTTGGTCCTGGCTCCTGGGCTCCTGGAGAACCCAGCTCGGCACAGCCTCCTGACCTCGGTCCACATGACTGCTGGCCTGCTCGTTCCCCAGAGTAACAAAGCACTCCCAGGGCCCGGCAGCGGTGACACCTGCTCCTGCAGACCATTCCACCCCCACAAGCTTGGGTGTCGCCGTGGCCCTGTCTGATGTGTCCTGACAGGACAAGGTCCAATTAGCAGAAGCCATTTCCAGCGACCCAGCGTGAGATGGGGCCCAAACCTCCAGAGCCGTCCTGAATCTCGTCTCCCCCAGTCCCTCCAAATCTGAAACCACTGACGTGACATCTCTAGGTGAATGGCTCCCATCTCCTCTACCCCAGTCCCTCCAAATCTGAAATCACTGACGTGACATCTCTAGGTGAATGGCTCCCACAGCATTTTATAGACTGTTTGGAAAACAGCCAGACAGAAAATGTCCTTTAAAAAAATATATATGTATTGAAACACACAAAACTCGTTCTAAATCTGTGTACTACTGTAATTTGAATACTCTCACTCTAATCAGAAACACTCCTTGCCCTTCCCTTTAAACGCCAACAATTTAATCTCCCCTAAAGATAGGAGAATGGCAAACATGATTAGACCCAATTAATATACAGAGAAACTGAGAACAAAAGAAGGAAAATCAATAGAATTGCCTTGCTCTGACCAGTGCTGCAAATGAAGTCATAAGTTGAGGGAGATTTGGAGAGGAAGGAAACCAAAACTGTCAGACAGCAGTCATGAGGCAATTTAATGAAGGAGCATCGTCCCATATGAACTGGCTGGGCAAAGAAGACCACTATGGCTGACAAGGCATTCCTGGGGATGGTAGGAGGGGCAGAGGCAGCTGGGGTCACTTGCCTTCTATTCATTATCTGCCATGAGGTTCATCAGTGGTAAACTCTCTCTCACAAAAGCAAGACATAAAAGAAAGCAAAAGGGAGGACGTATCCACACAAGCTGGCAATCTATTAGGGACGTGGTAATTTCTAAGCAGGCAAAGGCCATGTGGGCTCCCCTGACAGCTTCACACTAAGTTTAAATCCATCAACACTCTCCTTCCTTCTCTCTTCCATATTCCGGGAGGAAGAAAGGAAATTAATAAGCCCACACCCAACTCCCACCCTAGTTGGGCCCTTTGGAGCATCCAAAGATGGGGTGAGAGAAGCCCCAGGAAAAGGGAGACCTTGAGAGATCACCATCCCCACCTCCTGCTTGGTGCCTGGAGCTCTGTTGGAGAGAAGACACCAGCAAACTCAACAAGAATTTAGTTGGGCCTGCCCACAAGTCCAGGCACAAGATGCTAAGTGAGATAGCCAGCTCCATGTTATTTTTGCACCAGCAGGAGTAAATTCCTCTCTGTCCAGCTGGGTTTCCTAGCAGCCCCTCAGTCTACCCTGCCACTCCTGGATGGGGGTTCACAAAGCTGCTCCTGGCCTATCTGAGTGACAGCCATTCATTCATCGAGCCAGTAAGAGTGTCAGGAGTGCCGACCCCATGCATGCCACACCACTGAGATCAGGCAGCAAAGCATTTCAGTGAAGGGCTGGGCGCTGGCCTTAGGAGGCCAGGTTTGATTCCTGGTTCCTCATGTATCCGTTGTTTGACTTGTTGACCTGAGCTTCACTTTCGTCATCTGTAAAATGGGGATAATAGGACCGTCTTCGTAGATCACTGAGAACAGATGACATAACCTCACTGCGAGCAATGAGTAAATATTAGCTGTTGTTACTATGAGTTGGGGTCTCACCTCCACTCGCTGCTACCACCAGTGGCAGAAAAGACAGCTGGCGTCACTCTCAGACAGGACTGTCTGTTCCACTAGGCTCTCTGTCCACCAGGATGAAGAGCAGCAGAATGTATTAAAAAATAAAACAGCTCCATGCCACTGGCTCAGATAGCACCTCCACCACCAGTCAGCTGTCTAGCCAATAGGATCAGTGCTCAGAAGCTCAACCGTGAGTGTGTGGTTGATTCAGTACAAACCATCTGCACCAGCAGGAACCTAACTCATAGCACAGATCTTCCCAGTGGTGGGTCAAGGGCTTCTATCCCCTTTGCTTAAAGGGCACTTGGTCATAAAAGAGGAAAAGGCCTTCGCAGGTTGGAACTTTGGAATATTCAACAGGACATGTGAAAAGGTGGTACAGTGGTTTCCTATTGCTGCTGGATGTAACAAATGATGACAACTTGGTGCCATAAGAAAACAGAAATTTATATCCGACAGTTCTGGAGGTCAAAAGTCTGAAATGAGTCCTAGAGGGTTAAAATCGAGGTGTCTGTCAGGGCTGTGCTCCCTCTGGAGGCTCTGGGGGAGAATCTGTTTCCTTGCCCTTTGCCCCTTCTAGAGGCCACCCGCATTCCTTGGTCATTCCTTGGTGGCCCCTCCCTCCACTGCACCACTTCGATTTCTGCTTCCCCTGTCACATCACCATCTCTGACTCTGATCCTCCTGCTTCCCTCTACAAGGACCCCTGTGACTGCGTTGGGACCACCCACATAATCCAGGATAACCTCCCCATCTCGAAGTCCTTAATTTAATCACATCCACAAAGTCCCTTTCCCCATATTCACAGGTCCCAGGGGTTAGGGTGTGAACATCTTTGAGGGGCCCCTAGTCTGTCTGCCAAAGGTGGGTTCTGCTGCAAAGGGCACTGGAGAACTGTTACAGCAACAGTGAGACTGTGACGAGTAAGGTTCCTCCCTAAACTCAAGAATACTGAAGGTGTACACCTGAAGCTTATACACTATTGTACATCAACTACAGTTTAATTTTTAAATAAATTAATAAATAATAAAAATTAAAAGAATATTGAAGATGTCCTACTTTGAGGAAAAAATCTAATTAAAGTGGAAGGCACATGGTGCCTAAGGGCACAGGCTTTGGACACCCAGCCCTGGCTCCATTACTTAGTGTCTGTGTCAGCTTCTATTTCTCCAACTAGAAGTATGTACTAACTTACCACTTATATCATAAGGAATAAAGAATGAAACACACCCTTCTCTCTACGCTGGGTTCACAATAAATGTTTAGTGAATGGCAATCAATGAGCTACCCACTGGTCCCATTGGTCAGTTACTCTGCTCTTATCAGCCCAGTCACTAAATAAACCAGTTTGACATGAACTACTTGACTGTCAGCAAATACCAGCAGGCCCTGTCAGGCCCTAGGAAGCAGAAGGGCCACTCAGCCCAATGCAGACTGACCCTATGAGGCCAGAGGGGCCTCAGCAGAGACCCCCAAAGACCTAAATTCATGCTCAGAATTTCCTAGTCGGGACATAGTCCAGAAACAGGGATCTCAGTTTACTTTCTGCAGAAAGAAGATGAGTGTGAGGCCCAAGTACTCTTCTCTTCCACAAACTCATACTCCATTCCCCTATGTGTCTTTTTCTCTTACAGATAATGGCATATTATTTTAGTTTGTATTGTGATCAATTTGGGCTGCAGGTTACAGTCAACAGTTCCCATTATGAGTCTTTCTACCTTCCCATTTTGTAGATGGGCAAACTGAGGCCGGGACCCAAAGAAAAAGGACTTTATCTTACAACATCACCGTGAGTCACTTGATTCCTTCACTGAAGTATCTCAAGTGAGGTTAAAAAGAGTTTTAGAATTTGAATCTCAGATCTCCTGCTAAATTAGCTGTGTGACTTCAGGAAAACTGTATAACTTATCTGAGCATCCCTTTCTTCCTCTGTAAAGGAGATAGGAAAATTTGCCTTTTACATGGTTGAATGGTTAAATATCACAAAAAACCCTCAGCATGTCGGATCTATGGCGTCCTTACCACGTTTTAGACACCTTGAGAGGCATTGTGCATATTAATTCATTTAATCCTTACAACAACTCTATGAGGTAGGTTTTGCTTATTATTATTATTATTTCTGTTTTCCTAGAAAGTAGACCTCTTTGGGGCAAGGATATTCTTTACATCTTCAGCCCCTAATTCAAATACGCTGTGAGTGCTAAATGTAATCTATAAATACTGTTGCTGATAAAAAAGAACTGAGAGGTCAGTTGAGTCTAGAATCATCCCCAGAAGGTTTTGTGAAGGTAGACTCTGAAAGGTAGGTAGAATTAGAGAAAAGCAAAAAGGAGAGAGGGTAGGTCTTCCCAACAGGGTGAGAAGCAAGGCATGTAGGGGATAGGACTAAGCACAGCACCTGGATCGGACACTAAGTAAAACTGCCTTCCTGCAGCTGCAGCGTCTGCTAGGATACACTCATTGACTTGCCTTGGCCAGTAGAATACAACGGAAGCTAGGCTGTGCCAGTTCCAAGCCCGGGCCTCAGGAGGCCTTGCAAGCTTCCACCCTGCTCTCCTGGAAGCCTGCCTAGTTGCTTGGCATGTGAGGAAGAGTGGGCTAGCCTGCGGGAGGGTGAATATAGATGTGGAGCAGAGAGAAGCCATCCTGGCTGAGGCTCTTCTAGTCCAGCCAGCCCATAACCTACTCAGCAGCTGACCAGAAACACACACATAAGTGAGCCCAGCCAAGATCAGAAGAACCACCCAGCTGAGCCCAGATCAAGCTGTTGACCCACAGAATAGTAAGCAAAATAAATGGTTGCTCTTTGAAGACACTAAGCCTTGGGGCGTTTTGGTAAGAAGCAAAACTAATAGGAACCAGTGTCTCTTTCATCTTTATGTCCTCAATAGCCAATACAAGGCCTGGCATATAACAGTTGCACAGTAACTGCTTCATGAAAAAAGTACTGAATCAATAAAACTGTGAACTAATGAATGACATGCTGGAAAGCTGAAACTATGTCAGATCGCATAATTCTATTGAGATACCTTGGTTTAAGGAATATTCTCAAACTGGGTTATGAGATACCTAATAAGAAGACCCACTTCCTTTCTTCTTCTCAGTCAACATTCTTTTTCACCAAGTTTAGTCAAGTGAAAAAGAAAGTTTCACCTGAAGTTATAATGTAGGGTACGGTGATTAAAAAACCAGACTAGTTGTTTAGAGATTTGAGTTCTAGACTCAACTTTTCCAATAACTGCAAGACTTTACTAATTCTCTTAATTACCATTTCTACCTCTGTAAAATAGATATTAAAAGGAAAATGACCCTCCCCTGTCATCCCCTCACTGAGTTGTTGTAGCAAATGAGATGGAGTGTGAAGGCTCTTGGGTGCTTTTCGCCATCAATAATTCTACTTCTTACTAAGCAGAGTTTTACTTATTGACAGTTTCAAGTGCTTTTATAAATATATCCTTCTATAAGCTCCATTTACCCTTTCTCTATCTTTCTTCCCACATTTTGCTCTCTGGTAGCCATCTTTTCAACAACAACAAAAACAAGGTAGGAAACAGTTAAAATTATCCTTGATGGTGAGGGGAAAACTATTGCTCAATCCGAGAGGTGGTATTTCTGGCACTGAGGATTCCATGTGACTAAGGTCAAACCTGACACCTGCCTGATTTACTCTCCGGGACCAAAGTCCCAATAGAGAACTCTGGGTCCCCACTAGGCCACACCAGGGGCTGCCAGCTGCTGAGGATACAGCCTGGTCCCACTCCTCTTCCAGCAGCTTCTGCCCAGGGTGGAAAGTCAAAGTCTCCAAATTCCAAGTAGGGCTCTTCCAACAGCCTCAGTTTCTGCCTTGGGCCCAGTCATGGGATCAGTGTAGCCGAGTTCCAAGCCCAAGTCAGGCACTGTTGAAACGAGTCTTGGCGACTCCTCCTACAATGGCAGGACCAGGTTGGAAGTTCACAGAGTTCTCTGAGCACTTTGTGACCCTCTTGGTTTACTGCCCTCTCCCAAACTGCAAAACCTTTGAAAGTCATAGTTCTGGGGTGAGCATCAGGTTTCCTTAGACCCAAGCATCTCGGAGCATAGAGGACAATAGTCTGTGCCCACTAAGCCCTGTGCTACACTCATCCTGTGCCTGATGAGGGCTGGACAGAGGTCAGGAGTGGTCGCTACTCAAACCAGGCGGGTAGGGTTGAAAGCGTAGGCAGCTCTGTTCCTGCTCAGTGTCCTGGGTCTCGCTCACAGAGACCGTGCATCAACCCATCCCCCCTGTGCTGGGCATGGGTCATCTGTCTGCCAAGCTGCCATGCCACCTCCTTCCAGTAACAACACTTCTGATTTCCTCTAGGGAACCAGCTTTCCCCACCATCACCTGAGTAAAATCAACCCCACTTCATCCCTCAACTTTGAGAGAGGCTTGTGACCCAGCCCTGGCCAGTGAGAAAACCACCTCCCCAGGCCTTAGTGATTGCTTCAAAGATGAATGAACATGTGGTCCAGGGCAGGCAAATTTGGGCCAGACTTGGAATCGCTGTGAGAAAGAGGCACTTACTTTCTCTTGGTATGGAAAAGCTAACACACTGTATATCCGAAGCTGCTGGGAGACCCCCATGAAGCAGACCTCTCTGCAGAGGAGATGTAGAGAAAAGAAGAACCGAGAGGGGAGGTGGAGGGAATCCAGGTGACCTATGTGAGCCCCTAGATCCAGGCCCAAATGAAGCAGATGTGCTACCGAACTTTTAGTTTCATGAGCCCCTACATTTCTCTTCGTGCTTAAGCAGTTCGAGTTGAGTTTCTTGCCATTTGCAACCTTTAAAAGCCGTGACGGATGCACATTCCAGAGTCTGGTTTTACTAAGACACTCGAGACAAGGCTGAAGAAGAGGCCAGGGGCCCCATCCAAACAGCTCTAGGACACTCCAACCCAAATGCTTTTGAGATAAAGATGGTTCACTATGGCCATCAGGTGCCACACATCAAACCTGAGAGGTCAGAGCAAGAGAATGTTATATACGGCAGCTCAGTAAACTGCACTCTCCAGCTCACCACAGCCCCACCACTCCCTATTGTATTTAACAAGCCCATTTGCCTCATTTATACTTTACCTGCCTTGTCTCCTTAAATGGATGGATGGATGGATGGATGAATGTATAGATCAGTTAATCAACCAATGGATGAACTGATGGATGGATGGCAGATGGGCAGACAAGCAAGTGGTTGTGTATTTGCAAACTGAGCCTACCTACAAATAGGCATGAGACAAAGAATAATAACTTCAGGCCACTGCATTCAGGGATCACTTGATAATATGGGACAGGAAATAACCACATGCTTAATTCCATGTGGCTTTCGTCTTTGGAACACTAGGGGACAAGACTCTCTGGGTAGCGTTCACCCCGCAGTTATTCTCCTCCCTCCCAAGCCAGGGTGGTTAACATAATCCCACCAATACTGCGGCACAAGAAGGAACCATTCCTGGCATTCACAGGCAGCTACATCACATGAAAAACTGGCCCAAGGCAGTGGGCATCAATCCTCAGCATCTACTCAGATATGGGCAGCAGCCGCACAAACAGAAAGAATTACTAAGGATGCGGGCCCTGTGCTTTGGTGTCTGGACTTGGAGTCATCGCAGGCAGATGTCCACAAATGTATCTGTGAGGCTCGGGCCTTGAAGCAAAGATATGAGGAGTCCAGGGTGGCTATGGAGGGACACTAAGTGGCTCAAAGAACTGAGAAAAAAAAAAAAAAAAAACAGAGAGATAGCAGCTAGAGAGATAAGGCTCAGAGCAAGGACAAGGCCTGTTCCTCTGCCCCCTGGCTGAAGGCATCACCATGACCTCAGGGAGGTAACTGGTGATTCACACAGAACCACACTGTGAACCATTCATTGTGGTTGTGTATGCTCACAGGCAATCACTTAGGAAACCATATACCATTCACTCCACTATGAACCACAGTCCCCCTTTCATTGTCTTTGTGAAGTCATCACAAAGTTCTGAGCAAAAGAATCTTTCCAGGGATTACTGCGGGCTGATCCCATAACCAGGTAGGTTCAGCTGTCTCTTTGCTTGGGATATGGACAGCCCAGGAAGCAGCACCCATACTCAACGCACCTGGACAAGGCACAGTCGTGCTGGGTAAGCCACCACAAAGGTGAGACACAAACACAAAGTGTGAGGCTCTGCATTTCATCCCTCCTTACAGCCAGGAAATGACTGCTTACAAGAGTGGGAGAAAATAGAGCTACACACATAACTAGTCCAAGGACATAAAAGAAGGGTAGCTGCTGGGGGGTAAGAAGTACTAGTTTCCTTGGGAATAACCCTCGATGGTGTATACCATCCCTGCCAGGCATCCACCTTCAGGATGACTCAGTCCCAGAGCCCAGGAATCACAAGCATCAAATGAGCCATGTAAAATAAATTGCCACAGAGGAGCAAAGGGAATGGCACCAACAAATGGCAGCATGTGGGTACCAGTCAGCAAATGTGCCATTGTCTGTGGCTAACAGGAACAGCTGGTGTGCAGGACTGTCATTGGCCCCCTGGGACACTATGAAACAGACAAGGCACATGGTCTCTGCCCTCAATATGCTTGTATTTGAGAGAGGCCACAAGACCAGTGAGTATACAGTCACAGTAAAACACATACAACCTGGGAGTCAGGAGACCTGGATCTCACCCCGCTCTGTTGCTTTGGGTGTTTGAAGTTCGTCACTAAGTTTTCTGGGCTTCAGTTTCCTCATCTGTAAAGCGAGACCCCTCACAGCTGGTCAGTTCTGAGTGTTTCTGGTTCTCAGATTGGCTGATCTCCAAGGACTTGCCCAGTGTTCATACATTATGCTTTTGAGAGTCATGTAGAAATCAAAGTTCAGAGTTAACTTCCGGGATTGGGCGCAAAGGTGCTGAGCCCCCAACCCCTCGCATCAGCACACACCTCAAGGCACAGGCCCCCAAGCAGCCCCAGGCCTGAGACACACTTTTGATTGTCCCTGAGCACATGGACTTTCAGTCCTGGGTGTTTGTTTTAATTCATCAGGAGGAAAGAATTTGGATTCTTTTTAAAATATACACAAAGGGAATACATTTGTTTATTTTACGGAATGTATTTTCAGATACAACTGGGTGAGAAGCAAGGCTAAAGACCACTCTTTTCTCTTGGCTCATGAGAGTACAATTCCTCCATGGCGATTTCTCCAAATGGCAGAGATTTTCAGTCTCCTGTCTTCTGATCTGTCTCATTCGCTACCCTGCTCATGGGGAACTGTCACATCATCCTTCGGGACCTCGGCACTCCAATAACTACATCCTGCCACCATCAGCCTTGTGGGGATGCAGGGTACCTGCCCACTGCCCACCTTTCTACCTACCCTGCCCTGTAAGGTCACCAGATAAAATAAGGATTCCCAGTTAAATTTGAGTGTTAGATAAAGAACATAAATTTTTAGTATAACATTTGCCTTTCCAGGTGGCAAGACTCAGGCAGGTTCCTTCCGAGGATAGAAAAGATCTTCTCTCCTTCTAAGCGTGTTTACAGAATCTCAGCCCAGTGGCCCTCACATCGCCTGGCTTCAGTGAAGCCTGCCTTTGCTTCTTTAAGGGTGAACTGTGAAGGCCATGGCCTCTGAGGTTCACGGTAACATAGGTAGTCATCCCATTCAGATGCCAGTGGTGGTTGGTCAAAAAAAAAACTGCTTATGGCTAGAATCCAAAACATTTCTACACATAACTACCAGCCTCAGTGCAGAAGAGTCTGGTGAGAGGGGGAGGTGGGAGAGAAGGAGAAATGTGAGACAGGTATTACCCTAAAAATCTCCAAGGGAGATCTCAGTCTAAGAGATCTCACTACCCTTAATAAAAAAGAAAGAAAGAAAGAAAGGTGTTGCCTGGCAATAGCTGACACATGGGCCATGAAGATCTGGTCCTAATTTCTAGCTTCAAGAGACAAGGCCAGCATGTCCCCCAACCCTGGATTCCATAAGGGTTGAGTGGGCCTAACAACACCTGCAAATCTTTCACCTGCCTACACGAGCACCTGGAGTGGAAGCTCCATGAGGGCAGGATTGGTGCCCTTTTCTTCTCATCACTATATACCCACCGTCTAGTCCAGGACCTAGCCTCATGGCAAACACTCGGTAAGCTTATGTTGAATGAGTGGATGAATGCCCAGTTATCCAATATGTCCCAGAAAGTAATATGAGCTTTGTAGCGCAAGGGCTCTGAACAACTCAGATGTCCAGTGAAAGGGGTTGGCCTGGATGATGTCTGAGGTCATCCGCAATACCACGAGCCCTTGAGCCATCAGACTCAGGCAAATAACTTCACTGAAACAATTTTTTTTTATTTTAAAAATCATTTTATTACTTTTCTTAAAAATTAAATATATAAGAGGAAGGTAAAATAACCATTTCACCCTAACTAAAATATGATTAATTACAAATATTTTAAGTAAAAGCAATGTGATTAAACATGATGTTTTTTTCCTTGAAACAATTCAAAGATCAGTTCTAAATTCAGTTTATTTCAATACTTGATTCTAAGGGTGCTATGAGCTGAATTAGGTCCAAATTCATATGCTGACATCCTAACCCCTAGTGCCTCAGAATACAACTGTATTTGGAGATGGCACTGAAACAATTTTAAACACTTCCTTCAACACCCCAGCTCAGCGTCTCTAGCTGAAGTCCTCAAACTAGGCCCAGTGATAACCCCAGGAGGGAAGAGTATAAAGAAGCCAAAAATGGGAACTTGGTGAAGAAAATAAGGGATGAACAACTGGGGGAATAGGGCACAGGTGGCTAGGGATCCAAAGAATGGCATAAGAAAAATAATTCAAGATGCAGCATGGCTGTCCAGGACATACACACTCACACAAGCACAAAGATCCTCCTTCTAGATCCACACTGCATGCCCCCCCAGCCCCATCCTATCACTCTATGACAGTGCTTCTTTGTGAAACAGAACAATAGCTACATTATGCCAACCTATAATTATCCTAGGAGAAGCGATAGTAAAGTCAAGACATTGCGTGAACACTGGGATACTGGAGACCATCCCACGAGAACAACAACAAAACAACAACAATCCACAAAATCCCTAATTTAAATAAAGACTGAAAACTGCCCACGCCGGTACCCTTTCACATTTATCTGAGGGCAGGATTTTTTTTTCCACGTAATTATCTAAGTACAAGGACTTCTTTCATTGGAATTGATAAAGAGTATTGGGGGAAGGAGTGGGGAGGTTGGTTTTTTTTTTTTTTTTTCCCAATAAGGAGGCAGAATGTAGAGGAAGCAGTCAGGGGGTGGGGCATGAGAAAACACCAAGGATAGGGGATGACACACAGGAATGTGGGACAGGGGATGACACAAAGGTAGTTGAACCTGCCTCTACTCAGTGAACCCATTCCACTTTAATAAAGAGATGCCATTTCACTACTCCAATGAAACTAGTTTCCAGGGAGTTTGGTATAAAATAAACAGAACCCTGGATGGTGTCATGGAAAAGACAGCGACCAAAAAAAAATCAGAATACTGAATTCTCACCTCTCTGCAATAACTAGTTCTTTCCTTGGTTTATTCAAGAAACAGGTGTTCCATTTCTGCCCCATGCAAGGCATCGAGCTAGCAACTGAGGGAAACAACAAAGAAGTAATCACTCTCCTCTCTTGAGCCTTAGTTTCCTACTATTGCCAAATGAGAGTCCCTACCAGCCCTGGCCACACACACACACACACACACACATGCATGCTTCTAAGTTCCTGGTGCGGCCCCAGCCCCGCATGGGACCGGCCTCCATAGGCCGTCACGGAGGAAGGAGAAAGTCTGCTGCTTCTAAAGCTGAGATGAAGCCTGAACTGAGCAACAGCCTGCCATGGACACGCAGGGTCATCTTGGTGTGTCCTGATAACAGCAAGCATGTGGGAAAGAGGGCTGTCTCTAGTTTCTAAGGAAAAGGTGTCTCTTCTCGCCAAAGGGGCCCATCCTCCTGAAGGGTGGACTCTGTGTTCTGCCTCTGCTGGACTCCAGGCCGGGCACCCTCCCGCTCAGGCCTCCACACTGCTCAGCCTCCTTTCCTCTCACCTGCGCCACACACTAACACAGGGGCTGCACGATCATTCTTTTAAATCGTCAAAGGCCCTTCTAGCAATGATCCAACCATTCCTACATTTACTGAGAAGCTCCTCAAATATACAATATTCTCATCTGTCCATTCTGCTGAGCTCTTCACCATCCTTCCTCAGAACTACTTTTTCATAGTCATTAATTTCCTCCTTTTTTTTTTTTTTTTACCACTTCCTAGTCATAATGCTGCTTTACCAACATTTGACAGTATTAGCCATGTATTCCTTGAAACCCACAGAACCTTGATTCTCGTCTTTCGTTTAGTTCCCTCAATGAAAGTTCCCTGCATCCGGGGCCAGGTGGTGGGGCTATAGGGCAATCGTAGGACCCAGTCCTCACCCCTCTACCCATCTCTCCATATCTACTACCTTGGCTCCAACTCTCACCTCACATCAGCCAAGGGCTGTAAAGAACGAAAAGCACCTCCATACTCATCACCTCTTTTATTTTTTTTAAGTCTCTATTGAATTTGTTACAATATTTCTTCTGTTTTTATGTTTTGGTTTTTTGGCCGCCAGGCATATGGGATCTTAGCTCCCCCACCAGGGATCGAATCTGCACCCCTCACATTGGGAGGCGAAGTCTTAACCACTGGACCACCAGGGAAGTCCCAGAAATCTGTAACTGGCTATGATCAATTAAGTGTAAACACCACTGCACTCTGACCAGCCTCTACTCATCGCCTCTTACAATAACAAAGTTCAGTTCTGCAAACTCTGGGAAATCATTTTACATTTGCAATAATCTCTTTCACTTAGAGAGAGGCTACTCTTGCAAGGAACACTGTTTTGGAAGCACGGAAAACCTGTAGTGGAAGTGCAACCAAATGACTCCTGAAATGTGATGCGCTCTCCCCAAATCCTCCGCTCACTGAGCCGCTCTCCCTTAGCACGGTGCCGTGTGCCTTACCACAGATTAACTGTGTCAGTCTCCCCTGCACTGTGAGATCCTGGAGGGCAGGCTGGTCTCTTTTTAGTCCCCATACTGCCCAGTGCTTAAATATTAGTCACAATGCAGCAAGATCAGGGAGAAGTTCAATACCAAATCTCATCTCTATACGATTCGTCCCTTTGGAAAACTATTCGCAGGTTTATTTCTAGCATGGCCCAAGGGAGTGCTTGCCTACCTACCTACAGGGTTTAAGAAGGAGAGCTTTCTCTGATCTTGGGCATTTCAGAGGCCACCATCACACTGCACCAAGATATCCAAGCAGGCCCACCAGTTGGATATCCACAAGGAGGACCTTGAAAGAAACACCTCACGAGGTGTTTCCATAATTCTGTAATTGCCTTTCAGGACACAAGGCTCTGTAATTCTGTAATTGCCTTTCTTATTTACTGTATGCCTTTGACCAAACTCCTTAAGAGGTTTGTTCCTGTTTTCCCATCAATCAAATAAGGATTAACACACCTGACTCCTAGGGTTTGCTGTGAGGATTTGGCAAACAAGTACTAGAGAAAGTGCCTAGTGCTATATGCTTAATACGTAATAAAGGCTCAAAAAATATTTTATTATTATTATTATTAACAGGTTAGAAAGGGGGCATGATAGTGACTCCAGCATAACTTTCATACTGCCCTTTGACTTGGCTAGTTTTGACAGAAGGGCCTTTTGACAATGCCTAAAAAACAAACCACTAAACTTTCAGCTTTTAGAAAATACCAGGTAGTATGAGAAACAGATAACCTCCCTCCCTTCCTAAGGTCACCCTACCCTGACCTCAGGGATTGGAAAAGATAAGCTCAGAGATGGGGTGAGGGATGGGGTGAGGGTTAGAACTGGGGTAAAGATCTGGGATCGAGTGATAATTAGGAAAAGAAGAAGGAAAAGAAAAGGGTCAAGGATGGATGGAAGGTCTGGAAGAGGGGAGATCAGAAATGGAGTAAGGGTCAGCTTTGGAGGGCGGCAGAAATTAGGTGAAATTAGGAATATCTGACGGATGCTCACATTAACAATTTTAACTTTCCACCACCATCACCCCCCACTATAGAATCAAAATGTCCTGCTTTGTAAAGAGGAGTGCGTGTGCTGGGGGGGGCAGAGGGGAGAACCCTGAACTGAATGAACATTTCTAAACAAACAAGACATTTTGAACTCAAACAATAAAAGCCACTAAGCTGGTCCAATCCCACTGGTCCTTCTCCACAAGTGGGGCTCACAAGTGGGATTGGCAAGAAGGTTCTAGTAACTAGGTCCGCCCACAGGATATAAAATGACTGGTGAATTTTGCATTCCGAGGACAAGAGTTTTCCAAATTAAAATTTTACTAGTGTGTGAAAATAGTTCACCATTTACTTTTAGGATGAGGTAGTGTTTAGAATACCAGCCTAGAAATCCAAGCTAGCATTTTCAGAGATGCTGTCTATTCTGGGAGGGGGGAAAAAACCCTCCCAAAAGCTTGTTGCTTCTATCCAGACCTCTGAGATCTTGGACCCAGAAAGAGAGAGGGGTCTCAACAGCTTCTTCCACCAGGGAACCAGCCAGACGTCTCTGGGCTCATAATGGGTAGGCCAAAAAGTTCGTTCGGGTTTTTCTGTAAGATGTTACAGGAAAACCCGAATGAACTTTTTTGGCCAGCCCTCATAGAATGTAATTCAGAAGCCATGGCTTGGATTTTGATATTCTTGGGAGTTCAGGAACAGTCCTGTTGATCTGAGTTCCAGCCTCAGCCAGACCACCTACTTGCTGTGCAAACTCAGGCAAGTGATTTCACCTCTCTGAGCCTCTGTTTGCTCATCTGGCCCTTCCGGACAAGCTTATTGGCAGTGCCTTTCAGCTCTAATACTCATTCGGTCAAAAAAGAAAGTGTTCACTGAGCACCTATTACATGTCGGACACTTTCTAGACTCTGGGGATACAGCAGGTTCCTGCCCTTATGGGGCTTACATTCTAGCTCCAACGTCCTATGAACTCCTAAGAGCCTATGAAGAATACACCCTGTATGGTGTGCTTGTACATCTCAGAAAAAGAGATGGGGCAGAGGCTCCATAGGATAGAACGTAAAGTTTATGGGTGATTAAGTAACTGTCACCCAGTTAGTAAGTAGGACAACGGTAACTTCTTCCTTCAAAAAAGTTTTAAGTTGCTGAAATATACTGGGTTTTTGTGGCGGTTTTTTTTTGGGGGGGGCATTATTTTTTGGTAGTGGTGTGTTTTTTCTGATGAGGGGCTGCAAAATGGGACTGTGGGTACAGGAAGAGCCTTGAGGAAGGCAGAATGTGTGCAGAGGAAGACAGAGCAGAGAACAGATGTGTGACTCTAATGGAGGCCCCAGGAGAACCCCATGCTTCTGCCAGGGTCAAAGACTTTACTCCAGAATATCCACTTCCTTTTCAGTCACAGGAAACTTTAATATCATCACCAAACACGGTTCAGGCCTGCCCAGCCCTGCCCGGCTACTGCCTGATGACCCAAGACCTGGTCCCTCCACCAGGGCCTTGGGGCAGAGTGGAGCCGGGGAAGGACACGGGGACATGGAGAAAGGGTAAGAAGCCCGCAGGTCAGCACAGGTCACACAAGCCACCCTTTCTCCCAACCTGTGTGCAAGCCCGTGTCAGGGAGGAAAAATTTTTCCTCTACCCTTCTAGGTTCTTCTGGCTGGTCTAAGAATTACCTGGACTTGAGACAGATTAATAGGAAAAAAAGCAAACAAAAATTTAATAACATGTATGCATGGGAGAAATCCAGGAAAACTGAGTAATTCCCCCCAAACGGCCCAAGTCCTCATCCTAATTACCATTCTCAGCTGAAGACCAGAGAGGCTGCTGGGACTGGGGGAGTGGGGGTCAGCTCTGGGGGGTGACCAGCAAAAGCAGAGCCAAAAAGGGTAAGGTCGTTAGGCAGCTTAAAGTCATTGCCTTCTCCATGGATAGTGTTTCCAGAGATTTGGTCAACTCTTTGGTACAGTGAGGGAGATGCCCTTACAAATGGAGATTTCCCTTACCTATGTAAATGTTGCTTACAAAGCTGTAACTCCTACCTGGTGTTCAGAGTTTTTTCCCTGTCGTCTGTTTCTTAGAAAATAACCAGCTTAAAATAATTAATATGCCAAAGAGACATATTTGGGGGTGGCATATTCTGCTCCCCTATACCCGATTGCCCTCCCTCCACCAGAACTTCCGGACAGCTCAACACCAGGGAAGGAGGACGTGGGGCTGCAGAGCACACGTGCCCTACATTTCAGACGCGATCTGTGGGGAAGGGCAGGTTCTGGGCAGCCACGGTGGAACAGGAAGGGAAGAAGGTGCTGGGGAAGAAGCAGACCCCTGGGAAGGGTTCACAGCCCATGGGGTGTACCAGAGTCCCTGAGGAACAACTATGCAATGTAGATTCCCGGCGCCCCGCCCCACTCTCTCCTGATTTAGTAGATTAGGGTGGAGACCAGGAGCCTGACTTTTCACTCTGCTCTCCAGCTAATTCTGATGCAAGTGGGCCATTGCCCGCCCTTTGAGGCCCCCTGTGGATAAGAAGAGTAGAACTTGAGGTTCTACTTGAGAACTGTATGCATCCCTCTTTAGCTGACAGTTTGGGAAGTTCATATTTCCTTTATTTTCTTTCAAAACTTCAACTGCCCACCTGCAAAATGAGGATAAGGAAAGTACCTGCTTCTTGGGATTACTGAGAGAAATAAATAAGAAAAAGGATGGAAAGCACCTAGCACTGTGCCTCGTACATGGTAAGAATTCAGCAGATTCCCTCTTATTATTCAGGGAGTGTTTTTTTTGTTTGTTTTTTTGGTTTTTTGGTTTTTTTTTTGCGGTATGCGGGCCTCTCACCGTTGTGGCCTCTCCCGTTGCGGAGCACAGGCGCCGGACACGCAGGCTCAGAGGCCATGGCTCACGGGCTTAACCGCTCCGCGGCATGTGGGATCTTCCCGAACCGGGGCACGAACCCGTGTCCCCTGCATCAGCAGGCGGACTCTCAACCACTGCGCCACCAGGGAAGCCCCAGGGGGTGGTTTTTATAAACGCCTTCTTCCTTGTCAGCCCCTTCCTAAATTGGAGCATGTCTTGGGAAAGATGGGGATGGCCCGCAGTGAAGCCTCAAACACAGAAGGCAGGGCACCAAGGCGTCCCTGTACCCTCACAACTAGCACCAACACCATGGTCCAGGAACACCACCCAGAACATGCTTTGATGTGCAAGCACCCAGAGCAGAGGGGGGTGCTCATGGAATGAGGGGGATCCCATCAGAGATATGCCCTGAAAAGAGACTGTGGTGGGGGACAAAAAGGGTGACAAGGGAAACAGTAGGGAAGGGGGCAGGGCACAACCCTTAACGAATGAATTGTGAGTACGACATAAACTGCTTAGAACCAGCTAGGCCCAAATTGGCCAAAGATTTGACTTCCAGTGGACTTTGAGCCTCCGTATATTAGCATATGCTAAATGACACACCCACAGGTGCCATGACAGTTCTGAGGCTGATGATAAAAGGTCAAAAAGTAGGCAGAGGCCCAATTCCTGAAAATCCCCACCCCTTCCCCAAAAGAGTTGGAATAATCCTCCCACTCGTTAGCCTATGATATTACTCAGCCCATAAAAACTAACCACCCCATATTTCAGCTGCTCTTGCCTTTTGACACAGACCGCATTCTGTCTGTGGAATGTATCTCTCTCTAAATAAATCCACTTCCTACCTATCGCTTTGCCTCTTGCTGAATTCCTTCTGCTCTGACACATAAAGAACCTGAGCTTCATTAAGTCCTGAGACTCAATTAAAAGACAGTGGGTTCAAGTCCCAGCCAGTGGGTTTGAAACCGTGTACCTCAGATTAGGACTTGAATCCACGTGGCCAGGACTCGAACCTGGCCAAACCCCACAATCTTCCAACTGAGCTCACACCCCTGGTTTCAGGACTTAATGAAACTCAGGTTCTTGATGTCTCATCGTAGAAGGAATTCAGTGAGAGACAAAGTGATAGGTGAGAAGTGGATTTACTTAGAGAGAAACACACTCCACAGAGTGTGGGCCATCTCAGAAGGTGAAAAAGGCACCAGGATATGGGGTTGTCAGTTTTTATAGTGGTGGGTAATTTCATAGGCTAATGAGTGGGTGGAGTATTCCATCTATTTCAGGAAGGGGCGGGGATTTCCAGGAATTGGGCCACCGCCCATTTTTTGATCCTTATGGTCGCCTTAGGACTGTCATGGCGCCTGCGGGTGTGTCATTTAGCTTGCTGATGTGTTACAATGAGCAAGTACTGAGGCTCAAGGTCTAGTGGAAGTCGACTTGTCCGCCATCTTGGACCCATTTGGTTTTAATCGGTTTATGTCATGTCCTCGAGCTATGGCATTCTTTCAAAGGTTGTGCCCCGCCTCCTTCCCTCCTGTTTCAAGTTCAAGACCCAATCTGAAAGTCTTGGCTGGGTTCGAGTCCCACCTGAGTTGTGCAGTTTCAAAAGGAGGAGGGGAAGGGCAGAGAATGGGACCCATATTCACCCCGCAATGTCCTGCATTGGCAACTGAGTACCCATGTTTCAGAGTTGGAAGAAAGGTGAATCCTGCCTGTATGGGGTCGGTGTCTTGAAGGGAAAGAGGGGCACGAAAAAGAAAGGGGGATGAAGAGCAAGAACAGGTACTGCATTTGGGTCTAAACACAAATGGAGAGATTTTAGTTAACAGGAACTGCTCAGAAGGAAAAAAAACCCCAAACTCAGTCTAGGAACAAACCCCCACACCCCAAATCCAAGAATGGTAGTAGAAAATGGGGTCCCTCACCCACAACCACCTGCATCTGCATCAGAACTCTTTTCCTAGTCAGGCCTGGCACACTGCCTTGGTCTTCCCTATCCTCCACTGGCCCCTGGGCTCAGGAGACCCCTGTCCAACATGTCAGGACATAGGGCTGAGAAGTAATTAGTTAGAATGAGGTCATGAGGGTGGACCCTAATCCAACATGTCTGGTGTCCTTTTAAAAAGGGGAGATTTGGGTACAGAGACATGCGTACAGGGAGGACACTGTGTGAAGATGAAGGCAGAGATCAGGGTGACGCTTCAACAAACCAAGCAACACTGAAGGTTGCCAGCAAAGCACCAGAAGCTACGAGAGGCCTAGAACAGATTCTCCCTCACGGCCCTCAGAAGGAACCAACCTTGCGGACACCTTGATCTCAGACTTCTGGCCTCCGGAACTATGAAGCAATAAATTTCTGTTGTTTAAGCCACCTAGTCCGTGGTATTTTGCTACAAAAGTCCTACCAAACTAATACCCCCATAGCCTTACTTTTCTTCACCACAGTGACCATCAATGGGCAAATGAGATACTTCCAGAAAGTCACTATATTTACTTTTCTATCCAACAAACCAACATGGTAGAAGAAATTCAAAGATGAACAAAACAAGGGCTTCCCTGGTGGCGCAGTGGTTGGGAGCCCGCCTGCCGATGCAGGGGACACGGGTTTGTGCCGCGGTCCGGGAGGATCCCACATGCCGCGGAGCGGCTGGGCCCATGGACCATGGCCACTGAGCCTGCGCATCCGCGCACTGAGCCTGTGCTCCGCAGCGGGAGAGGCCACAGCAGTGAGAGGCCCGCATACCGCAAAAAAAAAAAAGAAAAAAAAAAAGATGAACAAAACAGACTCCCTGCCCTCCAGCAGCTCACAGAAATACAAATGTTTGCCACTTTACAGTTTACAAAACACTTTCACATACATCATCTCTTGTAGACCCCAGACGTTATACTGAGATGGAGGGGAGGGTCACGTGAGCCCTTCCACAGATGGGAACAGCTGAGCTCTGGAGAGTTGGTGACTCTCTTACTAGCACTCAGCTACTAAGTGGCAGGAAAGCAACTGCAGCGAGTCCAAGAAGATGTTTGGTGGGGCTGTTTCATTTTACTCTGTCTTTCTGCCTCTTGTCTCCCCCACAAGCAGAAGCCACAGCACAGTGGCAACTGGTATCCAAGATCTGTTCCAAGCTAGCTCCAGAAGGCAAGAGGGAGGCCAGCCAGGGAGAAGAGGCTGCTGCGCCCACCACCCACCCCCAGGCCCCCAGCCACTTCCAGCTCACAGGCCCCGCAGGTTCCTGGTAACGGTGCCACCCAGTGTTGTCAAAATAGCGAGCAGCTGGAAAGAATTCCAGAATGAAATCTATGTGCCTCTGCAGCTTCCTAAATGGCTGCAACTGTGGCAGCTAAACCCGCTAATGTGCTAAGCATTTTCTGGCAGGGCCAGGAGGCAGGGCTGGTATTTTGGGAGCTGGGAGGGGCTTGGAGGCATCATCCTCGGCAAGTCCTGGAAGGAGGTGGAGGCAAGGAGAACCAACCCAGAACACTTCCCATGAAGTCACCGAGGGCCACCGGGGCTGCACTTCAGAATTCCTGGAGCGCTGCTGGCGGGCAGAGAGGTTGCTTGGCCTGGTGGGCAGGGCCAGCCGGGCGCAGAGCCCTCACAAGGCGGTGGGGGGAGGGCTCTAGGATGCAGGTGACGGTGGATGCTTTTTCTGCTGACACAGAGCAGTGTGTGATGCTGTCCGCAATGCCGGGCAGCCTGGGCCTGGCCCTATCTCTGTTTGCCTCTGAGTTGGCAGGGGCAGGGCCCATGGTGACCAAACAAAAGACAAGAAGCCAATGCCCAGGGCAAGCCGGCAAGACTCCCTGAGAGGGGTCTGAGGATAAGGGCATTCCGCGTGGTCAGGGCATTGAAACAGAGTCGGGGGCAACAGGAACTTTCATACGTGGGGCCCTCTGATTTCCCAGGCGCATCTGAGCCCCTCAAGCATTTGCTTCTCATGGTGCCCTTGTTTTTGAGTGCTCTTTTAAAAACATGAGACCAGGAAAAGGAGTAAACCCCCAAAGCTGGATCAAAACTAGGTCCTGGCGTTCCTTTGTCCCTGATGTGCTTGAGTCCACATTTCTTGGAGAAACCAGAGGGTTCTGACAGAGTGAAGAGGCAGGTGTTGGGGACCTGGTAAAGAATGGTAAAGAATTCTTTCTTGAGGAGGCATTGGTGACAGGAAGCAGTATGAGGACAAAGCAGGGCTGCTCAGGTGAGGGAGACATGAGTCAATCTGGGAACACAGAAGCCAGTAAAACCCTGACAGGATTCAATCTGGGGGGAAAAAATCCGGACTGATAGAAACTGCTGAGAGCTTGCAGCTTTTAAAGCCCTGCTAGCAAAAGGATCTTTGGAAGCTTTGCAAACCCTGACCACACAGCCAGTCAGCCGCAGCCCGGCCCAGAGCGCTGAGTGTTTTTGCTAAATCAGAACAAACCCACTCATAAATATCTCGTCCTGACCTCCCCCTGGCACCCATTCCTTTCCTGTCTATGTGCCTGCCTTCCTCGGAAGTGAAGTTGTCTCAGAGCCCAGGGGGAGAGTGCTGCAGAGGCCGAGGAGAGCTAGGGGGGCAGACTGCAATCTCAGCTCTGCTACTCACTAGCCGCTGACCCTGGGCGAGGCATTTAGCCTTTACACGTCTCATTTTTTAATCTGCAAAAGTGGAGATAAAGAAACTGCGATTGTAGAGTTGGTGGGAGAACTGAGATCAAGCACAGAGCCAGGGTGCTCCATGAGGGCTGGGCCCCTTCCTCTGCAGAGCCTCCAGCACCATATTCAATGCGGGGGAGGATGCAGATCAGTGGGAGTTTAATTAAAAAGTTGGGGAGACAAAAGCATTCTTATATAAAACAACCAGTCATGAGTTTAATAGAATCCCCTCTAAAACGGTACCCCTGCCCACCCCACCCACCTTCCCCATAGTGTCTCAGCTGGTAGATGTATTTTAGCAGGGCCACTGCTTACAACTCTAGGGGGGTGCCATCCATGTTCTATTCTATGAGCCCTGAAGGGAGCACCATTCAATAGACTAGCGTTTGAACAGTGACCCCAAGGGCGGGCAAAGTTGCAGCCCTACTAAAGCGCTTTTTTAGTGTCACCACCTTCAGGAAGCCTTTCCTAAGGCTTCCCACAGCCTCTTCCTTCTTGCAATGCCAAAAGCAGTGCATCTGTACTTCCCTTATGGAGCTCATTAAACTCTGCCTTTATAATTCTTGGGGTGTGTTTATGTGTGTGACTCCAGCAAGAGTTGGATCTGACCTTTACATTCCCCGCAACACCTAGTATAATACTAACTCATTTTGTGAGGCCAGCATTAACCTGGTACCCTAACTAGTCAAAGGCATTATCAATTTTTTTTTTAATTTTAAAAACCATAACCCTTACCTCACACCATGTATAAAGATCAACTCAATATGAATCATACAGCTAAATATAAGAGCTAAAACTGTCAAACTTCTAGAAGAAAATGTGGAAGAAAATCTTTGTGACTTTGGGTTAAGCAAAGATTTCTTAGGACACAGAGAGCATAAGCCATTAAAGAAAAAAAATTGATATACTGGACTTGATCAAAATTTTAAATGCCTGCTCTTTAAAAAGGCACTAATATGAAAATAAAAACACAGACTTGGAGCAGATATTTGCAAAACATAAATCTGATAAAGGTTATGTAGTCAGAATATATAAAGAACTCTTAAAGCTTAATAATAAGAAGACAAATGACCCAATTTTTTTTAATGGCCGAAAGAACTGAATAGACATTTCACAAAAGAAGTAATATAGATAGCCAAAAAGCCTGTGAAAAAATGTTCAACATCATTAGTCATCAGGAAAATGCAATTAAAATCACAATGAGCTATCACTAAACATCTATTATAATGGCTAAAACTAAAAAGACTGACAATGCCACGCACTGGCAAGGATATAGAATAACTGGAACTCTCATGTACTGCTGGTGGGAATGCACCACTTTGGAAAGCACTTTAGCAGTTCTTATAAAATTAAATATACACTTATGACCCAGCAATCCCACTCCTAGGCATTTGCTCAAGAGAAATGAAAATATATGTCCACACAAAGACCTATATATATGAATGTTCATAGCAGCTTTATTCATAATGGAAACAACCCAAGTGTTTGTCAATTGATAAATGAATATGCAAGTGCTGATACATCCATACAATGGAATGCATCCATACATGCAATAACTTGGATGAATCTTAAGTGCACTGTACTAGTTTCATATTCCTACTATAATGAATTATCACAAGCTTAGTGGCTTAAAACACTACACATTTAGGGCTTCCCTGGTGGTGCAGTGGTTGAGAGTCCGCCTGCCGATGCAGGGGACACGGGTTCGTGCCCCGGTCCAGGAGGATCCCACATGCCGCGGAGCGGCTGGGCCCGTGAGCCATGGCCGCTGAGCCTGCGCGTCCGGAGCCTGTGCTCCGCAACGGGAGAGGCCACAGCAGTGAGAGGCCCGCGTACCGCAAAAAAAAAAAAAACAAAAAACACTACACATTTACTATCCTATAGTTCTAGAGATCATAAGTCCAAAATCAGTTTCACTGGGGTGATGTCAAGGTGTCAACAGGACTAGATCCTTCTGGAGGCTCTGAGGAGAAAACCCGTTTCCTTACCTTTTCCAGCTTCTAGAGACCACCTGCATTCCTGGGCTCATGTCCCTCCCTCAGGGCCAGCAGTATGGCACCTCTCTCTCTCTTCCTCTCTCTCTCTCTCTTTCTCTCTTTCTCTCTCTCTCTCACCTCTGCTTTGAAGGAGCAGGACTTTGACCAAAGGCACAAAGGCATAGCAATTTTGGGGAACTTATAAGCAGTTCCGTATTTCCAGAGTATTATAATGAGACGTTTCAGAGATAAGGAAACTGAGAGTCGGAGAGATCAAGTATCCCACCCCAGGTCTAGGGCATGGTGAGAATCCTGTGCAAGCCCAAGGCCTCAGAATCCAAATCCAGAGTTTTTCCCAGTACATGTGAGCTCTCAGATGTCCGCATGTTAACCTTGGAGGCTGAATGGGCATCTTCACCACGTCTCAGAGCCCTGCATCCCCTCCCCGCTCCATGAGAGATGGTACCTGCCTCTGGACACCTCAGCAGCAACTCAGCCTGTGGAGTCAGCATGACCCTGGGTCTCCGGCTCTCCCTGCCCTGGGACCAACCGATTCCCAGCCCCAGTTTGATGAAATTACAACCTTAATAAGATTGATGTTTGCATCCTGCTGTATATTTGTCAGCACTCTTTCACACAGGTTATTTTGCTTGGACTTCCCCATTGTGTGAGGCTAAGGGTGCAGATATTATCAACCCCACTTAATAGATCAGAAAGCTGAGGTACTGAGGGTGGGAGGCTGGCCACACTCTCCCAGCAAGTAGATAGAAGCCAAATCAGAATTTACTGCAGGCTTCCTGCTCCCCACGCCGCAGTGCCTGTAACTCAGAGAACAGAACTGGGCCAAGCCTGCTAACCTCGCTGAGCCTCACATTCCTCCTCTGTAGGACGGATAATGGGGTAATATCTGCCCTGCCTATCAAACAATGCATAAGTGAAAGAATTTCAAAAGGTGGAAGAAAGTATGTATAAAAGCATTTTGAAAACTTTAAAATGTACAAAAGGTAAGGCACTGTTCTGATTATACTCTGAAGGAATGCCATAAATTCTCTCCAGAAGTATCTTTTTAAAGTTTCTTTGGGGACTTCCCTGGTGGTCCAATGGTTGAGACTCTGCGCTTCCACTGCAGGGGGCGTGGGTTTGATCCCTGATCAGGGAACTAAGATCCCGCGTGCCTCGCAGCGTGGCCAAAGAACAAATAAATAAATAGTGCTGGGAAAACTGGACAGCCACATGCAAAAGAATGAAACTGGACCCCTATATCACACCATACACAAAAATTAACTCCAAATGGATTAAAGACTTAAATTTTTTAAAATATAGTTTCTTTTATTCCTTCGGAAAGCCAGTTTCTCCTCCTGCTTTCTTTATTTCTGGTTAGAGCAGAGAAGTTCTACCCAACAGCTCAACTTGAATCTCAAAGTCAATGTTTAATTCCTCGTTCCAGGTTCACCCTTTCTGGGGGCAATTCCTCACCCCCACCCCCATCCCATCCTCTCTGTCTCAGTCAGTCCCCCTTTAATGCTAGAAGTTGCCAGCTCCCACTTTCTGTTCTCATCCCTCTTGTCTCTCCCTGGTCAGAACCAACCTACACATTGTTAAAGCAACACTCCCATCGTATCTCTCAGTGGCTCATGACCCCCGAGGGGACAGAGTCCAGGGGTCCTCCATGGGCTGCCGCTACCCCAGCCAGCCTCTCTGGCTTGTCTCCGACAACTACGTCTTCCCAGGCGAGCCCAAGCGGCCCGCATTTCACAAAAGCTCTACCCTCTGCCCACCTTATGTCCCCATTAGAACTCCCTCTCCCACTATTCAATTAACTGTTGAGGGGGAATCAAATTAGTCCCTCAACTCTTAACATAAAGCTCAACACATTCCAAGTGAATCAAAGAACTGAGGTTTAAAAAAAAAAACAGAAACAATTATATCTATCTGATGGCTGAATGGGGGTGAGGAATTTCTAAGCTAAACAGCAATGAAATAAATCAGTGGCTAACAAAAAGGAATAATAGTTAACATCTACTAAGTTCTACTTAATTTAAGTGGATATCAGTATTAAAAATAAATAAAATCAAACTTGACCTCATGTAATACACAAAAAAATAACTCCAAATGGATCATAAAATTAAAGTAAGCACTAAAATTATAAAACTTCCAAAAGAAAACATAGGGGGAAATCTTCATGACCTTAGTGTAGACAAGAATTTCTTAGGACACAAAAAGCAAGAACCACAAAAGGAAAAGAATAATTTGAACTTTGTCAAAATTTTCTATTCTTCAAAAGACTCTTAAAAACAGGAATAACGGTTGCCCAACTATGTAAGTGTAATTGATTTCACTGAATTGTACACTTAACATGGTTAAAATGGCATCTTGTGTGTTATATATAATTTTATTGACACTGTTAAGAAGATGAATAGGCAAAACACAGACTGAGAGAAAGTGTTCGTCATACATATATGTGACAAAGGACCTATATCCAGTACATATAAAGAACGCTAGCATCTCAGTATTAAGAAGTCAAAGAATCCAATTTTTTAAATGCGCAAAGATTTGAACAGACTCTTCACAAAAAAACACAAGACAGCCAATAAGCACGTGAAAATATGCTTAGTATCGTTAGTCATCAGGGAAATGCAAACTTAAACTATATTACACCCACTAAAATGGCTAAAAAATTCTTTTTAACTTTTTATTTTATATTGGAGTATAGTTGATTAACAATGTTGTGATAGTTTTAGGTGTACAGCAAAGTGATTCAGTTATACATTTACATGTATCAATTCTTTTTCAAATTCTTTTCCCATTTAGGTTGTTACACAATATTGAGCAGAGTTCTATACAGTAGGTCCTTGTGCTATACAGTAGGTCCTTGTTGGTTATCCATTTTAAATATAGCAGTGTGTACATGTCAATCCCAAACTCCCTACCTATCCCTCCCCTCTCCACCCTTCCCCCCGGTGACTGTAAGTTCATTCTCTAAGTCTGTGAGTCTGTTTCTGTTTTGTGAATAAGTTGATTTGTATCACTTCTTTTTAGATTCCACATATAAGCGATAGGTATTTCTCTATCTCTGTCTGACTTACTTCACTCAGTATGACAATCTCTAGGTCCATCCATGTTGCTGCAAATGGCACTATTTCATTCTCTTTAATGGCTGAGTAATATTCCATTGTATATATGTACCACATCTTTTTTATCCTAAAATGGCTAAAATTTTTAAAATTGATAATATTAAGTGCCGGTGAAGAGGTGCAGCAACCAAAATGCTCATACATTGCTGATGGGAATATAAAATGGCTCAGCCACTTTGGAAGAGTATGGCAGTTGCCTATATAGAACCATGCTTGCTATATGACTGAGCAGATTCATTTCTAAGCATTTACCCAAAAAGGCAGGAAAAAATTTGTCTACAAAAAGACTTATACACAGATGCTCATAGCAGCTTCTGTCATAGTAGCCAAAAATCGGAAACAACCCAAATGTCCATCAAGTGGTGAATGGATAAAAAATAGTGGTATATTCATAGAGTGGAATAAAAAGAAACAAACAAACATACACAATAACATGGATAAATCTTAAAAAAAAAGGCTGAGTAAAATAAGCTAGATCTAAAAGAATACATACTCTGTGATTCTATTTATGTGAAATTGTAGAACCGCCAAATTAATCTATAGTGACAGAAAGCAGATCAATGGTCACCTGGGGCAAGAGATGGGGTGGACTGCAAAGAGACACAAGGGAATTTTGGGGGATGATAGAAATATTCTGTTGTGGTTACATGGATATATACATTTGCCAAAACTCATAGAACTCCATACTTAAATTAGTACATTTTATTGTACGTAAATTATACCATAATAAAGTTGGTTTAAAATAATTTTTTAAAAGTCAAACCACAAACTAAGAAAAACATTTGCCACATATATGACAGATATGACAAATCAATATCAATAAGTACCCATACAAATTGATATAAGAAGCATTAAGACCTTAACAGATAAAAGGCCAAAGGACACAGACAAGCCACAAAAGAGGAAATAAGAATAGCTAATGAGGGCTTCCCTGGTGGCACAGTGGTTAAGAATCCGCCTGCCAATGCAGGGGACACGGGTGCAAGCCCTGGTCCAGGAAGATCCCACATGTCGCAGAGCAACTACGCCCGTGAGCTACAACTACCGAACCTGCACTCTAGAGCCCGCGAGGCACAACTACTGAGCCCACGAGCCACAACTACTGAAGCCCACATGCCTAGAGCTTGTGCTCCGCAACAAGAGAAGCCACCGCAATGAGAAGCCCATGCACCGCCACAAAGAGCCCCCACTCACTACAACTAGAGAAAGCCCATGTGCAGCAACGAAGACCCAACACAGCCAAAAATAATTAATAAATAAATAAATTTATTTAAAAAATAATAGCTAATAAACAAGAAAAAATTAAAACAATGAAATGCCGTATTTCACATACCAAATTTGCAAAGTTTTTTTGTTTGTTTGTTTGTTTTAATAATAAGGCTAGTCTTGTAGGGTAAGATAAGCACTCTGCTGGCAAAACATAAATTGGTACATTGCTGGAATATAATTTGGCAATAAGGATCCAATTAACAATTTCCAGATTATTCGACCTACTTCTAGGAACCTATGCTAAAGAATAATCAAAACTAGAGATCAATATGCAAGAATTTTCATTACTGACTTAGGACAAGCCACTGGGCTAAGTAAATACGAATATCAATATGATGAAATAACAAATATTTGTTCATAGTAGGAACTTAACAAATATCGCTTAAATGTACTTCTTTATATACTACATAAGAATTTTAAGAAGGAAGTATATCGATGACTTCCACTAGTGGGCACAGAAATGTATATATAAATTTTTTCATTACAGCAAAGATTGGAAATCACCTAAATGTCTGTTCAGAGAGGTGAAGTTAAATAAATCGTGGTATATCCACACAATGAAATACTGTGCATCTGTTAAAAATAGGACAGACGTAAACCTATTGACATGGATCTCTGAAATATATTGTTAAATTGAAAAAGCAAGGTGCAGAAAAACAAGGCACGTAGAATGCAACTATTTTAAGGGGGAAAAAAAAGGATAGATAGACATTTATGCTCATAGAACATCTCCAGAAAGACATAGGGAAGAAACAGAATGGGTGACAGTGTTTGGCTCTGTATTGAAGAACTAGGGGGAGTTCTCTGGTGGTTCAGTGGTTAGGACTCGGCATCTTCACTGCCCTGGCCGGGGTTCAATCCCTGGTCGGGGAACCAAGATCCTGCAAGCTGTGCAGCACCGCCAAAAAAAAAAGTAAACTGAAGAACTAGGGACTGAGGATGGGAGGGAGACTTACTTTCCTCTCCCGTTTACTCTCTGTAGTGTTTTAATTTTTTACCACATAGAGGTCTTTCTTTTTCAAAAAGTAAAAACCCCTAAAAAAACAAAAAAACAACACCTTTTTCAGAAGAAGAAAGGGGAGTGTTATTGAATTGTGTGTGTCCTCTCAAAATGCATATGTTAAAGTCCTAACCCCCACTATCTCAGAATATGATCTTATTTGGAAACAGGGTCATTGCAGACCTAATGAGTTAAAACGAGGTAATTAGAGTGGGCCCTAATCCAATATGACTGTTGTCCTTATAAAAGGGGGAAATTTGCACACAGAGACATGCACACAGGGAGAACACTATGTGAAGATGAAGGGAGAGATCGTGGTGATGCTTCTACAAGACAAGGAGCACGGAAGACTGCGAGCAAACCTCCAGAAGCTACAAGAGTCCTGAACAGCTCTCCCTCACAGCTCTCAGGATTCCACCCCGCTGGCAATTTGATCTTGGACTTCTGGCCTCCAGAACCGTGAAGCAATACATTTCTGTTGTTTAAGTGTCTCAGTTTGTGGTACTTTATTACAACAGCCCAAGCAGACTAATACAGGGAGGAATATTAACATGAAATCAAACAGACAAAAAAAAATGATAAGGTTCACAAAGATCAAACCAGCTATCCTAGAAACAAACATCCCCAGCACCTTGTCCCATAACCAATCAACCCATCAGCTTACTCCACCCCCATGCCTGTAGCTATGGGGTAAATTCTTCACATTCTCTCTCCCTCCCTCCCCCAACCCCTCACTCACACACACACACACACACACACACACACACACACACACACACACAAAACACTTAATTTAAAAACGTAAAACAACAAACAAAGTCATTTGACTTTATTACAATCCTGTGCGTGTGTCAGTACTGTCCCACTCACCTAAAGAGAACTGAGCCATTGTCCAGAATCCCATGGTGTTGCATTAAAGGCACTGGAAGAAAAGGACACACCAGGAGACCCCTGGTAACTCTAGCTAGTGACTCAGCTTTTGTCTGTGAAATGGAAACTACCCTTTCTAACAGCGCCCAAGACATCTTCAACAAGGAAGCTTTAGCTTCCACAACTGTACTGTAGCTCTATCAGCCACTGTGCCCAGTATACACCCAAAACAGAGCTGCTGCCACAGCAAGAGCACGCACAGCAGGTTCCCCCACCATGTGCCTCTCCCACACCTCCAGTGCAGGCTCCAGACCCCCAACCAGACCTCCCCAAATTTCCCAGCAGCCCTTGCTCCCATCAGGCTAGATAGGTTCTTCTTTCCAGTGGCCTTTCCTTTTCTCGTCCCTATTTCTGCCAGGTCAAAAAGCAAAACAGAAAGACACTAAAGCAAAACCAAAATACTGGTCATAAAAAGCAAGTGAGCTGGGTGGGGTTTGATAGAGAAGGTTTAAGCTCACAAGGCCCTTTAACTGAGATTTCAAAATGGCAACTAGCTAAATGCCATTTGGCCTAAATCTGCTCACCCAGACCTCCCTCCCAGGCTCCAAGGGGTGTCCATAATTACTAGCACAGCCACCTGCAAACATAGAATCTGAATCTCCCTTCTTTCAAAGATTAGAGAGGTGGGACCACAAAGACGAGTTCCCAATGCCAGAGAAAGGCTGGAAGTGGGGAAAGGGGAGAAGGGAGAACTTCACAGCAGCGTGCAAGGACGTGGTGGGCTTGCCCCATCCCATATCTCAGATATTATGCATTCCCAACTGGCTTGGCCAAAATCCAGGGAGACTCCAGGCTGGTAAGTCTGTGAATGTGAGGCAGAGATAAGCAACTCAGAGAGGGAGCGCTCGCCCATAGTTATATACGGCTGCAGTGCTGCTGGAAAAAGGAGCCAAGGGAATCTTCCATTTCCAAGACATTTCTGCGCTCAATCCTGCTCCTCAAGATTAAGAATTCTCTTTCTCGGTTTCCTCCCACTCTCTGGACGGTAACTAAGCAGTTACCTTGAGAACATGAAAAATCAGGAGGGTTTGCAACGTTTTTTTTAATGTGTTAAAAACATGTTGACCCTGGATACTTGTTTTTAATAAAACTGGGACAGTAGGAAGCTCCATTCTTTCCTTCCGTCTCTGGGATGGCCATCCTGTGGCATGCCCCAACAGACAGGGAGGGCCCAATCTCCAACCCCGCCCTCCGCAGGAGATCTGCTTTGGGAGCTCAGAAAATAAAAAGGTGCATTTCCTTGGGAATGTAAATTGATACAGCCACTATGGAGCACAGTATGGAGGTTCCTTAAAAAACTAAACATACAACTACCAAAAGACCCAGCAATCCCAGTACTGGGCATATGCCCTGAGAAAAACATAATTCAAAAAGACACATGCACCCCAATGTTCGTTGCAGCTCTATTTACAATAGCCAGGACATGGAAGCAACCTAAGTGTCCATCGACAGATGAATGGATAAAGAAGATGTGGCACATATATACAATGGAATATTACTCAGCCATAAAAAGGAACTAAATTGAGTTATTTGTAGTGAGGTAAATGGACCTAGATTCTGTCATACAGAGTGAAGTAAGTCAGAAAGAGAAAAATAAATACCGTATGCTAACACATATATATGGAATCTTAAAAAAGAAAAAAAAAAAGGTTCTGAAGAACCTAGGGCCAGGACAGGAGTAAAGACACAGACATAGAGGCTAGACTTGAGGACACGGGGAGGGGGAAAGGTAAGCTGGGACAAAGTGAGAGAGTGGCATGGACATATATACACTACCAAATGTAAAATAGATAGCTAGTGGGAAGCAGCCGCATAGCACAGGGAGATCAGCTCGGTGCTTTGTGACCACTTAGAGAAGTGGGATAAGGAGGGTGGGAGGGAGAAGCAAGAGGGAGGGGATATGGGGATATACGTATATGTATGGCTGATTCACTTTGTTACAAGGTAGAAACTAACACACCGTCGTAAAGCAATTATACTCCAATAAAGATGTTAAAAAAAAAAAGTGCATTTCCTATCAAAAGGAGCCTGGGCCTTTGGGGAAGGGTGGATGAAGCTGGACAAACAGAAATGAGAGGAAGGCCTTCCTAGAGAGGGAACAGCATGAGAAAAGCCAGGGAAGAGGGTGACGCCAGTCCTGGCAACGAGAACGGCTGCGGGGAGGGGCAAGAAACATATGGAGACCGAGCGATCTAGTGCTGGAAGCTTATCCACACCCTTCACCAACTCCAGGGCACCCCTGAGTTTGTCCTATGCACCCTGCAAAGAACAAATCTAGCCACGTGGGGCCCTCGTGGTCCGGAGAAGAGAAGTGTCCGCCCCAGGCCTTGCCCAGGGCCAGGCGCCTGGAAGAATTCCGGGGATTACTTGGTGCTGTCTGAGATGGATTTGGAGCCACGCTGGCTGAAGACAGAAGTGGCTTTGGGTGGCGCTGCCAGGCCTGGTCTGCGGCAAGCTGAGGGTACTATCACGTATCAAAACTTTTGCCCTTGCTGTTTACCAGTCTGCGTCTGCTTTCCTTTCTCTTCTCTTGTTCACTGAAATCCTTACAAACCATATCCTTCCCCAAGCTCTCCCGATCCCTTCATTCAGAATTAACCCACCACCCTTTATACTCCTTCAACAAGTCGCTGTATCTCTAGTTCCATGTGTGCTTACCTGCCTTGTCTTATAAGAGTCTCACTTCCCTCTAGATATAAATGCTTGAATGTCAAGAACAAGGTCTCACACATCTTTTGACCCCCAGCACCAACTCTTCCGCGGCATACTCTCAGTAAATACTTAATGAGTTGACTACACAGACCCATAAGGATTGACCTGGTACTGGCTGACATTCCTTATTCCTATATCCATCCATTTGTTCAAAAAGCATGTGAGTGCCCAAGATCTGGCAAGCTGGCTCATCTCTAACAGAGCACACTGGAACTCTTCAATTAATCAGCTGAAAAGTGAGTTTCAGTATCCAGGCTTCAGTATGAGGGCTTCTTCTCAGCTCCAGGACATAGAACATTCCACAGAATCACAGGACAAAAACCTGACCACTGCAAGGTGGGTGCAGCCTACATCCTGATGCCCATATCTGTCCAGATGGAAAGTCACACCCCTCAAGAGGGATCCCTGGGGGAGATCGATTGTCTGGGAGGTGGGTGAGGGCCCTCAAGGGCTCTGCCCAGCCCACTCAGGGGAAGCCTAGATAAGCCTATCACAGAAGAGGGCAGAGTAAAGACAACCCCCCCATCTAAGGGCACGGTACTCTGGGAATGCTAGGTAAGGGGCTGGCAATGTGGAGTGTGCGGAGGGCTCTAGGAAGCCTCAGCAGAGTAGACATGATCATGGAGGCGGGAGGATTCGCTGAAGGTCATGGGAAAAGTCACCCTGCTCAGAGCTCAATAGGTGCAAATTCCTTGAGAAGCTGGTATGTCCAGGAACTGCTCTGCTCTGGGGGAAAAATAGGGGTAGAGGCGGGAGAGGGAGGGGGTAGGTTAGGGAGAGTCATTTATCTCAGGTCTCTTCCAGTTCCAAAGTTATGGGATCCTAATCTGAACCTCCCCTGCCAACAACTCGAAAAACTTGTCTGAGACCAGGGACTTTGGGAGAGAAAGTTGACTAGTGCGTCAAATAATAAACCAAGAAGAAATTCTGAAGTCAAAACAAGGGATCAATTTTCCTTATCGCTCTAAGACATGCATCAAAGCAGCTAGCTGCTGTCTGCCCAGCCTGGGAAGACAATAATGGTTTTTAATGGCCTGTAAACATTAGGACCAGCCTTTGTAATAAAGTTTAACCAATTCATTCTTTAGGCTCCCTCCCTGCACCCTGTAGGGCCCTGCTCCCCCCAGCTCTGGGACAGGGCAACCTTCAGGAGTCTGAGAAGAGGAGGGATCCAGGCCCAAGGCTCAGTGCCTCTGAGTCCTCTGGTGGTGTCCAGAGAAATATCAAACCTGTGGGGCAGCAGCAGGGGTGCCCACAGGGAGTGTCAAAGACAATTGCCTTGTCCTCCATCTGGGTAAAAGGAAGAAGAATCCCTCCTTTCAGAAAATACCAAAAACAAGAGAGAGACGCGACACACCAGGGAACTGGCACAGGGGGTAAACTTTGTCTCTACTCTATGAGTTCACTCATTCATTCAGCAAACACTCGTGTACACCTACTACGGTGTGAGGCACCTGCAGAGGGTGCCAAAGTATACAAAGAACATACCTGCTTGGGATGGAATTACAGTCTGGGGGCTGGTGCTGGGAATAAGGTACCTATGCAGGTATTAATAATAAAGGTGAGTACAATAGTATTTGCAAAGTGCTACCCATGTCCAGACCTCTATTTCCATTTCTTTGCTTCTCCTTTCTTTGATGTACCATGTTCAATGTGGGTGACTAGGGCAGATAATATTCAGGAAACAGAGGAATCAGAAAGAGGGGAAAGAAAGGGGACACAAAAGAAAAAGGAAGCCAAGCCCCTCCCCCTCCTGCCACTGTCCTCTCTACACTCAGCCCCAGTTCTGGGAAAGAAGAGGACCTATTGTCACTAGAGGCCCTGAGCAGGTCCAGGCCACCGAGTCACAATTCATGCCACGTTTGTTCCTGCACCAACGAGGCATATTTTCGCTGAACTGTGCAAAGCTCTGGCTATCTGAATTTTTCTAATTGATACACCCACTCCCAGCACCCGACAACCTTTACTCTTAGACCTGCTCTGTGTGTGTGTGTGTGTGTGTGTGTGTGTGTGTGTGTGTTTAGGCATAAACACATGTGCACACACATGAATGATGATGTGATGGAGGCAATTCTAAGGTTTTTCATCCATGGTTCCAAAGTTAACAATGTCTCCTTTTGAAAACAATGATGAATACCTTGTTTTGCATTTGTATAGCCTCTCATTCTTCAGTTCTTCAAAAAATATTATCTCACGTTCATGCCACGAGTAACCTTGGATGGTAACAAAGAATAAACACTGTTATCTCCACTCTAAATTTTTCTTCCTTTCTCCATTTGCTTTCTACTCAGCAACGGTTGAGCACCTACTGTGTACCACACAGGGTATGATGTTTACAAGACAGAGCAAGACAAATGCGGGCCCCACCTTCAACAGCTTCACAGTCCGGTGGGGGAGAGAGACAGGACACGCACTCAGTCTCCAGGATCTGCGGCAGCTTCCAGAGGAGATGACTGAGACAGACCTTAAAAGATATGTATGATTTTGCCGAGAGGAAAGGAAATTCCGAGGAGGTGGGCCTGCCATCTGTGCTCAGAGAAGAGTGATGCTGCGTCCAGATCACGGGGTGAGCGGTGGTGAAGGGCACAGCGTGAGAAACGAGACTGGAGGGGTGGGCTGGGGAGCCAGGAAAGTCTTGCCAAGGAGCTTGGACTTTGTCCCGTGGGTAACGAGGAAACCACCAAGGGTTTTAAGCAGAGGCAGGTGACGTGATCAGATTTATGTTTTAGCAAGTTTATTCTGGCCGCTGGGTGGAGAATGCACTGGAATAGGAAGAGACTGAGCAGGCCCTGGAGACCTTTCCAAAATAGAATCAACAGGACTGGGTGTCCCCTTGGCGGTAGGAGGGAAAGGAGGTGTCAGAGACGGCTTTATCACGGGGGCTTGAGGGGCCCTCATCCAAGACAGGAAACCAATAAGAAAGCAAGAGGCAGAGAAATGAAGTGCTTTGCCTAAGGTCACGTAAACTACCTGATGGCAGACCCAAACCAGGAATCTAAAATTCTTTCCGGTAGAAACCCCTTGGTTTGCCACGTTAGCATCAACCAGTGACTTAGCCATCACCTGCCAGGTTATTCCCTTGTTCCCTACTTGTTTTACGCATGTTCACTTTTTATCCTACAGAGATCACAAGCCCATCAAGGCAAAATTCCTTTGACCTCCCATAGGGCCTGGCACAGTACTAGGCACTAAGTGGTCAATGAACGTTAGTTATTAAATCAAATCCAGGAGCCCCAAGGGCACCTTAGGCATTGCCTGCCTTAACTGCAATGTGAGACTGTTTCCTTCTTTAATCCTTAACAAACAGGGTTTTTAAAATAATACCTAGATGGAGTAATTCTTTGATGTTTGGATTTCAAAGTTCAGGGAACTTTTCACAACAACAGAAAAAAAAAAAAATTAGAGAGATCACCACAGTCTTGCCAACTTGTTTATTTTGCCCAATAAGGACATTCTAAAACCCAACTGCCATCTACTTCACTGTTTCTTAAAAGAAAGGACACAATACATGTCCCACAAGTCAGAATAATATAGTTTTAAGATTAGGGATAATCCTTCAAATAAAATCAGAGTTCCTCAATCTTAGCACGATTGACAGACACTTTAGGCCAGATAAGGCTTTGCTGTGGGGATGGGGGAAGGGAATGGGGAACGATCCTGTGCACTGTACGATGTTCTGCAGCATTCCCGGTAACTACTCAGTATATGCCAGTAGCACTCTCAAGTTTTTTGGTAACAACCAAAAAATGTCTCCAGGCATTGCCAAACAGCCCCTGGGGCCAAGATCATCTCAGTTGAGAACCACTGAATTAAATAAAGTAAGCCTTATGAAAAATCTAGTTATATCATCCTTATATTTTAGAGCAATGAAAACTTCATCACGAACTGGCATCAGTCCATAAAACAGCTTTGAGGAAGGAGAGGCACAGAGGTTAAGAAGATGGGATTTGAAATCAGACTTGACCTCAAGTCCCAAATCTGCCTCTTACTCATTGCCTGACTTTGAATGAGTGCCTGCTCTAAGCCTCCCTTTCCTCTCCTGAAGGATGAGGACAGCACCTTCCATCGGAGTTGGGAGGATTAAATGGAATCGATGTAACCCACTTAGCAACATGCCTGGCACGTGATTGTTGGCAGAGGGGGTATGACAATTACTAATATTATTTCTACCTCTTCTATACCACATAGCACAGTGTCTGGCACATAATGATGGCTACCCAGATTTAGGATGTTCTGGGTAAAGGGACCTTGCCCATAATGTAGGCATCTAATAAACATTTATTGAACGAATAAATGAACCCCCAATCACCCTGCTCTCACCAGTTCTTTCCTCAATCCCAGCACATCTAAGTTCATTCCTCTGTTACCAGAACTTTCTCAAAACCTACTCATGGGAATTAAACCCATAAAAGAAGTCTGGCCACTCCAGGACCCCTGCTCTGTGGGTGAGAACTCTGGGGAACCCTCTAACAATCTGTATCAACACACTACCCACCCGCTACCTGGACTTTGAGTAACTCTCACCCCACATATGAGAGTGCAGCCTTGCTCAGGTCCACCATTTAAGTCACCCATTCCATCAACATCGTCAGGTTGCTCTCATCCTCCTTAGATATTTAAACTGGAGGTAGGCCAGGGACAGAAAAAGGAGGTGGCAATATCCTTGAGCAAAAGTATCTATAAAAGGGCATGGGAAACAAGGCGAACAACAAATGAAACAAGCAGGCAACCTCAAGGGAAGGGGAGGGGGGGAGGCTCCAACAAAGGGGTCAGAGCTCCCGCAGCTCCCTCTGTCCCCACCAAGCCCACCTCCTGCCCCAGCAGACAGAGCACTGGTAGCTCGTACAAGGGGAAAAAACACTCCTCATTATAAACCAGACATGGTGCTAGCCGAAGTCCAGCCAACATACATTTCTGGGGTTCACCTCACACGTACATTAAGCATCTTCTGACAATTTCCCAAAGGACGGAGATTTTCTCGCCATCACAGGGTCATAGGACATAATCACAGGGAGGAGACTTAAAGAGCAGGTGACCCAAGCTGTCGTTTTACAGACGGGGAAACTGAGGCTCGGAGAGAGAAAGGAACTTGCTCAGGATCATCTCAGTGTGCTCCAGGTAGCGGCAGCACTGAGCTGAGAGCTCAAGGCTACAGTTTTGGCACACAGCTTTGCTGGGGGCTCCAAGACATACCCAGAGAAGAGCGAGGCGTGTTATGAACTGAACCTCACCCTTCCTGAAAATACAGTTGCTCACATTTGCAGCCTCAGAAGAGGAGAGGCTTAACAAGTTCTCGGAATGGGCCACTGATCTAGTCCTATGGCTTCTCCTTCCATTTGGAAACTGTTAAGAGAAGAAGTCACCTTCCACAGGAGAATCCAGAAACTCCTTTCTCTGCCCCATCATGTGTCATCTGTCTTCTCCAGACCATTTGATACTATAACCAAAATACAAAATACTATAACCAAAATACAAAGAGAACTGTAAAGACCGTTTGGGGGATGGGGGGTATTGGGGGGTGCAGGGCACACATGTGCATAAGATGGGAGGAGAGAGAGGAAACTACTGTGGCCAAATATTAGTAAATGGTGAATCTAAGCAAAGAGTTCATTGTACCACTCTTGCAACTTTTCAGAAGGTGTGAAATTTTTCTACATAAAAATTTCAGGGAGAGAAAGCACTAGATCATAATCTAAATTAACTTGTTTTATTTATTTGGAAGGAATCAGGACTCACTCCTTCAGTTTCTCACAGCTTCTCTATCTAAGGACTAACATCCTCAGAAAGAGTTGTAAGACATACCAGAGGTTAAGAGGCGTAGGGCTCCAGACAAGTATGTGCTCATAGTAGGCAGCAGCTACAGTAACCTTGGGATCCATATCTGAGTTCAAATATTTTGTCCCATTAGCTCCTCAAATACACATATGCTTGTCACATCATGTATCATGGTGGTTTTGGTTCAGAAAATAAAGTCACAACAGGTTATGGATGGGGCAAAGTCAGAATTTTCCCAAAACAGTTCATCACCTTTTCAATACAGGTGGTTCATAAATACAACAGAATGCAGTTTAATTCCTATTCAGCATGGAAATTCTTTCACATAAATGAATTATTGAATCAAAATTCACACCTGACCCACAGTCACCATGTTCTCTATTCATAGTAGTATTTAATTTGGGTCAGATGGAATCCATAATCCAGCCCTGAAAATCTACCCTTGACCATATATATAAAACTCATGCCAATAACATAGCATTCAAGGCATGGAGGTTTGAGAGAATACAACCCATTCAAGAAACTCGAAGGAATTCCTTATGGCCAAAGTAAGGGTTGAAAGGAGAATGGGCAGAAGGATATGAGGTTGGAAAGATAGGTAGAGGTCAGATCCAGGAGGGCCTGTATGCTGGACAAAGGAATAAGAAGTTTATTTTGAGGGCAACAAGGAAGCACTGGGTTTTAAGATGGGATGGATATAATTGGATCATTCTGGCAGAGGATGGATGGATGGCAGTAACTCAAAACTAGGGAGTCTAATTGGAATGACAAAAATCTGAACAGAGTGGGAGTGAAGAACTGAGGACAAATTAGAGAGGGCTATTAAAGACAGCAAATGGATAGTCCTTGACAGGAAGAGGGCAGATGTGCCTGAGAGAGAGAAGGAGTCCAAGGTGCCTTCCAGCTCGGCTGACTTGGTAAATGATGCTGCTGGTCATTCAGATGGGGAATCCAGGAGAAGGTTTGGCAGAGGACTGTAGTAAGTTTTGAACATGCTGAGGTTTCACCTGCATATGTAAATATGGAGCCCCAGAGAGAAGTGCGGGTCAGATATACGCATTTGAGAGTAAACAGCATACATATGGTCATGGATGTCGTGGGTGTGGAGGTGGTCAACTGGAGAGAAACTGAGAGCAAAACAAGAATTGAATCAAGGACAGAAACTCTGGGGAACAGAAGTGTTTTAAGGGCAGGCAAGGAAGAGGAGACCCCCACCCCCCAAGAACACTGAGGACTGGTCTAAGAAGCAGAGACCTCAGCCTGATTTTAAGTGGCCCACTAAACTCCTCCATCTCCCCAAGCTGGTCACACCATGCTGGAGTAGAGGAAGGAACAATAATGTACTAAAATAAACTCACTTCTTAACAGCAAGAAGAGAAACAACCCAATTACAACATGGGCAAAGAATTTGAATGGACATTACTCCAAAGAAAATATACAAATAGTCAATAAGCACATGAAAAGATACCCAGCACCATTAATCATTAGAGAAATGCAAATCAAAACCACAAAGAGATGTCACTTCATATCCACTAGGATGGCTATAGTCACAAAGATCATTGCATGTGTCAGTAAGGATGTGGAGAAGTTGGACCCTCATACACCACTGGTAGGAATGTAAAATGGTGGCGCCACTCTAAAAACAGTTTGGCAGTTCCTCAAAAAATTCAGTATAGAGTTATCATACGACCCAGCAATTCCACTCCTAGGCATATACCCAAGAGAACTGAAAACATGTGTCCACACGAAGACTTGTACTTGAATGCTCATATTAGCATTACTCATAATAGCCAAAAAGTAGAAACAGACAAAATGTCCATCACCTGATGAATGGATAAATAAAATATCCACACAACGGAATATTATTCTACCATAAAAAGGAACAAAGGACTGATATACGGTACAATATGGTCAGACACTGAAAACATGGTAAGTTAAAGACCCCAGACACAAAAGACCCCATGTATTGTCTGATTCCATTTGTATGACATATTCAAAACAGGGCAATCCATAGATACAGAAAGCAGATTTGTAGTTGCCAGGGCCTGAGGGAGGGGAGAATGAGAATGACTGCTTATTGGGTAAAAGATTTCTTTCTGGGGTGATGAAATGCTTTGGAATTAGAGAGTGGTGATGTTTGTACAACATTGTGAATATACTAAAACCACTCAATTGTATACTTTAAAATACTAAAAATCAATATTTGAACGTTGACTGGATATAAATGTCGTAAGGAATTATTTTATGCTGTTTTCAGGCGGAAGAATGGCATGGTTCTGTTTTTATTCTTTTTTAATCCTTTCCATTTAAATAAATAAATAACTTTTAAAATAAAATACTGAAAAAAAAACCCAATTAATTGTACACGGTTAAAATGGTGAACTTTATGTTACGGGAATTTTATCTCAATAAAAACACATTTTAGACAATAAACTCACTTTACAAAGTTACCCATAGGCAAGAGGAGCTGGGTAAGCAATTTCTCCAGCTTGCCCAGATATTCTGACTAAAGAAGCCCAAACTCCAGATATTCTAATTAAAGAAGCCAAAGAGCATGCTTCTCAAAAGACACTTAAATGTCTTCAAATGTCCATAGGTTGGGGGTGAGGGACCCTGCTGATGAGTAGAGATGCAGCAGGAGCCTCATGATAGCTACTCATGCCTTGGCCAGGCTGCCTCACTTCTACGACCCCAAAATGCCAAACAAGCAGCCTCTGATTGGACCTACAGAGAGACAGCAACCAGGCATGACCTGGCCATAGTAACTCCACAAAGACAGAAAAGAGAAAAAATTTCCAGGTCCAGGGTAAGCCCCAGAAGCCCCAGAATGGCAACCTCCCAGTTCCTGCCCCTTATTCAACACCTAAAACCCCTGCACTATGTGCAAGACAACCTCGTGAGACAGCATTCCAAGCTGTCCAGAGCATCAGCATTCACCACATATATATAGCAGCTCTCTGTCCACACGGTGCCTCAGGCAGTTGCTCCGAATCTCATTGGGCTTTGGACACAAGTGACTTTGAAATGAGCACAACTTACGTGGTTGACACCCAGCTCAACACCGTCGGCTGCAAAAGTCAAGGCCCCAAGAAGCCGAGTGTGGGACAGGAGACGGACCGTGAGTTTATCAGAGGAGCTCAGAGTCTCTGGGGAGCAGAACCTGAGGACGGAGCTCTGGGGTTCCGCAGAACTTCCTGATGATGATTTCATCTCTACTTCCCTCTCCAATGACGTGCTTCCCTCTCTTTTTGCTCCCCCTCTCCCGCCAAACTCCCAGGGTAACCCTGGATAGTAAAGTGACGAATGAAAATGCTTCGAGGTGGCACCCCACCACCCCGGAGAGACCATCAGAGCAGGGAGGCAGATCTGGAGTGAAAAGCAAAACCTCTGGCCTGTTCTAGCCATTGGGTAAGCAACCCCTCCTCCATGCCTCCCTGCTCCTGCCCGCCCCAAAGGGAAACGGAGCACAATGAAACCAGGTCTTCCCTTGGGGTTCTGACCACCTCGTGGGGAGATTATGATTACCCTGTGGTTGCCATGCCTACTGTGATGTCATTCCTCTTATCATTCCATCTGGGTGGATTTTTTTTCCTTTTCTCTAAAGGACATCCTCCTATCCAATACCTGGGAGCCCAGTGGGAGCTCTAGCCCTTGTCTTAATCTAGACCCAGGTAAACTACACTGTCTGGGGACCTGAGAAGACTCTACAGCCCTAATGGAAGCAGAGAAGAGTTAGGAGCAGCTCTCAGGACACAGAGAAGCTCTCCTCCCATCTGGTCAATCTCTCCCTGCATTTAAGCAGAGTACAGATTTCACCAGCTCTCAGAAATGCAAACAGGACAGGGATGTGTGATAAGGTCCTGTCAGCTTTACTTAACTGGGCAGAAAGAAATCACTTTTTAAGTAAAATAAAGGCAAAGAAAAATAAGGCTAGAGGGAAAGGTTTACAAACCCCATACTTATCATTATCATGCACAGAAGAATGCAAAAGAAGAAAGAAAAATATTTCCTAAATGATTACTTTCCACGCTGTCTAGCCATGAAGCTCTAGGGGTTCCATGTCAATGAAAAGCATTTCTTTGGGTCCCTACTGTATGCCAGGCACTGCACCAGGTACTGGAGTCCCAGTCTTCAAGGAACTAATAACAAGATGACTGTTCACAATCATGACAGCTACACAGGTTTGTCCAAAAAGATTTTGCTCCACTAAAAAGATAGAGAAACTGAGGCTCTGAAAGACCAGGCAGTTTGCCCATGGCCAGGAGCCTCCGTCTACAACCTGTGGGCAGGGAGCAAAAGCTCAGGCATGGGCAGGCCTCTCCCCAAAGCCTCAAGTGAAGACGACAGCCTGCTGCACGCTTTCTCCTCCTTCTGTCCTCTGCTCTGGGATCTGCAGAGGATCCTTCTCCCGGGCAGTGACGGAAGGCAGCAGGCGGAGGCTCCAGCTCCAGCTGCTGCAGCCCCAGCAGGGAAACGGCGACCATCGGCCATGCAGAAAGGCAGGAGGGCCCAGGGAAGGTCATCCCTGCAGCCAGCTCGCCCTCTGCGGTCAAGCTAACCTTCATGCAGCGGGACTGCTCCTGGAAGTCATCGATGCCATTGTTAGGACACAGTACCAGCTAGAAAACAGTGGTCCTGCAGCACTGGCAGCGTCCAGACTTACGAAATAAAAATGGCGATTGCTACTGGTGTCAGCAGCACTGTTGTTTTCAGCCAAAACCTAACACACAGAACTGGCTTTACCTTGCTAAATCTATAACATGTCTCTTGTGTTAAAAAAAAAATCATACATCATAAATATATTCTTTTATTCTTAAGCAGGAAAAAAATCCAATCCCCATTTTATGAATGAGGAAACCAGGGCAAAGAAAAGAGAAAGGTCATCCCAGGTGACACTGATATGAAGAACGGAGATTTTTATCTTATGTACTCACTTTGGGGGACCCTTGGTGACAGCACAGGCACTCAGTGATTTGGATGAAAGCCCCATTACCAGGCCACCAAACAAGCCACTACTGTTAGTTCTTTTGTGTTTAGTGGGGCTAGGGGGCGAGTGGTGAGAAGAGGTGGGAGACAGAGCCCCATGAAAGCCCAGCCATTTACTCCCAAAGAGGCTGCTGATATGGTTCGGGGGCCAGATGTCAGACTTGGTAACACTGTCCTCCTTTTTAACAAGCCAGACTGCCTTTCACCTGTCCTGAGGTAGGTGTCCAGATGCCCTACTTTTCCATGTAGCCCTGCTCCCCTGGGACCAGAGGCCCAAACAGACTGCTTTGCCCCCACACAGGTAAGAAGCTTTACCATCCAAAACCAGGCCAGTGAGTACACACAGGAACATTCACCAGATGATGACTTGGCTGGTTTCAATAGCAAAACCTGTCCTTTAGGACCCATACCTGTGAGAGAGAGCCCTGCAGAAATCTCCATTTGGATCAAAGCAAGCTGGCCCTGTTCACCCCACCAAGAGTGGCAGGATGTGAACTCCGAGCATGATGAGGCCTAAAAAGCAGGAGTTCTGGAATCTGACAGACCTGGGCTTGAATCTCAGCACCACTCACTCACTATGTGGCCTTGAGTGTTTGCTCTCAGTTTTCCTCATCCATAAAATGGGGATAAAAATAACTAACTTTGGGCTTCCCTGGTGGCGCAGTGGTTGAGTGTCTGCCTGCCGATGCAGGGGGCACCGGTTCGTGCCCTGGTCCAGGAAGATCCCACATGCCGTGGAGCGGCTGGGCCCGTGAGCCATGGCCACTGAGCCTGCGCGTCCGGAGCCTGTGCTCCGCAACGGGAGAGGCCACAGCAGTGAGAGGCCCGCGTACCACAAAAACAAAAACAAAAACAAAAATAGCTAACTTTGAGGGCTTCCCTGGTGGCTCAGTGGTTAAGAATCCACCTGCCAATGCAGGGGACACGGGTTTGAGCCCTGGTCCGGGAAGATCCCACATGACGCGGAGCAACTTAGCCCATGCGCCACAACTACTGAACCTGCGCTCTAGAGCCCGCGAGCCACAGCTACTGAAGCCCGTGCACCTAAAGCCCGTGCTCTGCAGCAAGAGAAGCCCCCGCTCGCCACAACTAGAGAAAGCCCGCAAGCAGCAACAAAGACCCAATGCAGCCAAAGATAAATAAATTTTTTTTAAAAAATTTTAATTATAAAAAAAATAAGTAACTTTGAGAAATTATGAAAATGCCAACTCTTCAAAGATGGTACCTATGATTATCGGTTTGCCAGATGCAGCAGTGTGTCTGTGCTCAGCCACTCACACATTTTCCCTGATCCCCTTCTGCCCGTGTCCTTCACTTGCAACATAACTGACCTGGAGGGTAAAGCCTTCGCTCACAAGACTAAGCTCTCATCCTTGCCAAGCTAACTGACCCATATACGGTTCACAGCCTTGTTCTTATTGGGACCATTTGTTTGTTTATTTGAATTTTTTATTTAGGCATATTCTTTTTATGAGTTTCTTTATGCATATATGTATATATATAATTTATTCAAATGCATTTTATCACTTATGCTATTTTCCTATACTCTATTTTCCCACATTAGCATCCCACCCCTGACCCTGCTTTCCCCAGGTGGCCCATGTTAACATTTTAGTCTGTGTCCTTCCACATTTGTCCCCATACCCATGTAATTTTACACGCACACAAACATACATAAATAGGGGTCTGGGGAGAGGTATACACTCTTCTCCCTCTTGTTTATTCTGCCATACATTGCTAAAATCCCTTTAATGGTTCTGTAATGACCCATGGTATGAAGTTACCATTTCTATCAGACCATTTTCCTACTGATGGGTATTCACTGAGTTTTAATTCTTGGCCACTAACAAACAAAACAGCTATAAAATCCTGTGTATATGTTCTTACCAAAGACCATTTCCTTACCAGACAAAATGCCCAAGTCTGGATGTGTAAGTCATCCATCAAAAGGACATGATGATGAGCTCCCAATATGGTCACATCATCCTTAAAAGTCCCCTTAGAGGGCTTCCCTGGTGGCGCAGTGGTTGAGAGTCCGCCTGCCGATGCAGGGGACGCGGGCTCGTGCCCCAGTCCAGGAGGATCCCACATGCCGCGAAGCGGCTGTGTCCGTGAGCCATGGCCGCTAAGCCTGTGCGTCCGGAGCCTGTGCTCCACAACGGGAGAGGCCACAACAGTGAGAGGCCCGCGTACCCCCCCAAAAAAAAAAAAGTCCCCTTAGAAAAGGACTCCTCTGGTCTTAGAAGTAGAAATCCCAAGCATTGGTCTGACCTCCAACCCCTAGTTCTTCCAGGGTCTTACTGTGTCAACTCTATAGGTCTTAATTTTCCCATCTGTAAAGTAAAATAATAACTGCTCATCGGGGTAGGATTCAAGAGTGCTCTTGTGAGGGGAGTTTATGAGGGAGCAGTGTGTGAAGTGCTATTTTTGCTGTTATTCCATAGGATGTTGCTTCTAGCTTGTTGTTTGGGGGGTCAAGAAAGGGAGGGTAAGCCAAAACTAAGAGTTTCAATTAAACTCCCTTTAAGACTCAGAGGTCTTGGGCTTCCCTGGTGGTGCATTGGTTAAGAATCCGCCTGCCAATGCAGGGGACAAGGGTTCGAGCCCTGGTCCGGGAAGATCCCACATGCCACGGAGCAACTAAGCCCGTGTGCCACAACTACTGAGCCTGCGCTCTAGAGCCCTCATGCCACAACTACTGAACCCGCGTGCTGCAACTACTGAAGCCCGTGTGCCTAGAGCCCATGCTCCACAACAAGAGAAGCCACCACAGTGAGAAGCTCAAGCACCGCAACGAAGAGTAGCCCTTGCTCGCGGCAACTAGAGAAAGCCTGCGCACAGCAAAGAAGACCCAATGCAGCCAAAAATAAATAAATTTATAAAAGACTCAGAGGTCCCGCTTTAGAAAGTTGCTGGGGCTGGAGAGGAAGGCCTCTGTCTCTCCGCCTTCCTGAAGCACGTTTTGCACTGAGATTGTTTACAACCCAAAGTCAGGACTAGACAGAGGGACTTTTGACTCTCCACCTGCCGGGCTTTGTCACATTCCAAAGAGGAGCAGCTGTAATTGAAGTTATGAGAGGAATGATCCAGTGACCAGATTTTGGAAAATCAGTGATCTCAGTGACGTCTGATTTTCACTCAAAAGTTCTCTAAGCTCCAAATTTCATTCAATAAAAGGTATAAGGTTGGGGGGAGGGGGTGTACTTCTTTTGCAGGGGGTGTGGTAATAGCATTTTCTGTTCTTGAAAAAAAGGAGACACTCTGGGGAGGGGTGGACTCCTAAACCTTCCATTTCAGGTAGCAGTTTTAAGTCTTTCAAGAACCTCCCTGTAAAGAAGCTGTTACGGCAACTCAAGTGAATTTGCCTGGTTACCATATGGCTCATAGCACATGAGAGCGGAGCAATAGGAATGATAAAAATCAACAGAATTAGTGTAATGTTATTCTGCTTTAAAACTCAAATCAAATCTGAACACGTAACAATTGTCTTCATCAAATTCGAGCAGATGATGGACACCCCACCTCCAGACGAGCTCTTGGCAGCATCTATTGAACATAGCTTACCCTGGGACCTAGCCGCCCCACTGGCAGGTATGCACACTTCAGATCTCCAAATGTGCCAGCATGTTCCTCACAGCACAACTCAGAGAAGTCCCAAACCGGCAATTGCCACGAGCCCGTCAAGAATAGAAACAGGCAAAGAAACCATAGTAGACTCACATGACGGAATACTACACAGCACCCAGAATGCACAACCTACAAGACCTGTAACTACAGCCGACACTATGGATGAATCTCTCAATGTTGATGGGGGAAATCCAGACACTAAAGTGGACATACTAGAGGATTCCACTCCATGGGGGGCTGCGATCAGAATGGTCACCCTTGGTGGTGGGGGGCAGGGGTAGGAGGTGTGGTGGTAACTGAAAGGGGCACAGGTGGGCTTCTGTCCTCTTGTTTCTTAATCTGGACATTGATGACACAAGTAAATTTAACTAGTCAGAATTTCTTGAGCTGAGTAAGTGTGTACTTTTCTGTATATATGCTATACTTCAAGTTTTAAAACTTTAACAAATAAGACATTGAGGGACTTCCCCGGTGGTCCAGTGGGTAAGGCTTCACACTCCCAACGCAGGGGCCCCAGGTTTGATCCCTGGACAGGGAACTAGACCCCACATGCCTCAGCTAAGAGTTCACACACCGCAACTAAAAGGTCCTGCATGCTGCAACGAAGATCCCGCGCACTGCAACTAAGACCTGGCGCAGCCTAAATAAATAAATAAATATTTTTTTAAAAAATAAGACATTGAACAAAAATAAAAGTGATTAAGAGGAAAATAATCAGGTGGACAGGGCTCTTGGAGCCAGGTTTTATCTGGCATGTGTCATTCCCGAGGACTCTCCTGTCCATGCAAAGACTGCTTAGCTGAATGTGGCAGAAGAGGCTTCTGTGAGAAGAGATGAAAGTGGGAACAGAAACTGGCACTTTCTTTGGAAAAGAGCGGTTTCACAAAATCTAGATGTGCAGCCTCCAGCCGGCTAGTTAATCCAATGCACTATCCATTACAGATGGACCCAGGTTTCCTTCAAAAACATTTGGGATTTTCGTTTTTGCTTTTCTTCTCTTAAAAAAATGTTTGGAATGAGGGGAAAAGGCATCATTATTTTATATGGAAATCAAATCCATTTTTACAGATAGAGACTGGAAAGAAAAACTGATCAACGATATCAAAGTTGAAGCCAGAGAAGAAAAGAAATTCTCTATAACGCTCTAATACCACAGACAAACTTGGTTTCCATTCACTTCAATAACAATATTTACAGTAACAGCTAACACATATGCAGGGTTTACATATGCTAGGCATGGCTCTGAGTGCTCAGATACATTAACTTATTCAATCTCCATCTGTGAGGTAAAGATTGTATAACCCCCACTTTGCAGACTGAGACTGAGGCTCAGAGAGGTTAAGAAACTTGCCCAAAGTCACACAGCTAGTAAGTGACAGAACTAGGCAGTCTGGCTAGAATCTGCCTTCTTAACCATTATATCATATTGCTTTCTAACAAGCGTTTACTAAGCCCTTATTACGTGCTGGGCACTATACTGGGCAAGAGAGGTACTGATATACAGAAAACACCGATCCGTGGGTTACAGGGTTAGTCCATGCAGTGATGAAGTTCACACAGGCATCCAGAGGTCTAATTCCAGAATGAAAAGTTAGAAAACTCTCTCCAAATGCCTGGATGTAAGTTTTCAATGACTAAAAAGCACTGCCCACTTTCTCAGTAAATTAAAAGAATAAAATTCCTTAATACTTAAAAGAAAAATTCCTTGATACTATTCTTCTCAGTAAATTATATGGATAAATATTCCTTGACGCCCCACCCACTCCTGGCTCATGAGACTCAATAAAGCTCTCTTCATTTTGATTGGGGGGGAAAAAAAACTTGTAAATATGTTTGTTTACTTTTCCTGAATCGCCCTCTTGTGTAAAATGGATTGCTCACCACTGATCTAGCAGGCTCCAATACAGGGCCTCTCAAAAGGTGCCCAGGTTATTAAAAAATGGAAGAAATGCAAAGCAGGATTACTACACTTATGGCACATTTTAAATGCTCACACTTAACAAATTCACACTTTTTACATATACACACACACAAACTTAAATACAATGTAAAATAATTATGATCTCAAGAGAATAACAGGATCTTATTTTAAAATATTAATTCAGAGAGTACCCCATGGACAGTGTGGTCTAGCCACAGACTATACATTGGATGTCTCGTGATGAACATCTTCGTAACTACACAATATAATCTCATGCAGAGGTAACAAAGTTTCGTTTGAGTCCTCAATGAATGGGAGACCCAAGTTTAATCAGCTCCCACTACCGCCCCCACCCTCTTAATAAGCCTTTCTTAAGGGAAGAAGAATAAAGTGATTCATCCCAGTGGTAAGGAACAATGAAAGCCTAGCTGGGAAGCAGTGATAGAGAAGAAATGAGGTTCACAGAGCTGGAGAAAATGTGGTTGAAAACTTGAGGACATGGCCACTAAAGACCCAGGCCAGCCAGATGTAGGCTCTTCATGATACCTAGAGGTCAAATCCAGGAGGTCAACTAAGGTTACAAGAGGCAGGCAGGAACGCAACCACTGCCTACTTGCCCATGAACTAGCTCTGACCCAGGCCTCCAGATGCTACACCCACGCCACTGGCCCACCTTTGCTGGCCTCTCTACAGGCACAGAGGGTCCTAAATGCATATGAATCTTCCAATATGTGCTCCCTTCTCCCAAGTCCATCCCATTTCCTGGGAGTCAATTAGATATTTTTAGAGAGTCAAAAACGGTGCCCACTGTGACATGGCATCTTATGCTCCTTTCCAGAATAGTGCGAGGTCCAATTCTAAGACCTGGGGTAAAAAGGTATGAAAGCTCCTCAGACCCAAAGATGAGAGTGCAGAAAGCTGGTTGAAAACAATTTTCCAATGTCTATTTATTTTTCTGCTAAAATCTATCCACTGTGTGAGTTGCCAAGGAAAGTTAAGGCTCTTGTTCTAAAACGAGGAAGGTTCTTTTTCCACACAACACCTGTAGAAGATGGAAAATGTGATACCCTCTGCATATCACAGGACACCAGCTCCCGGTAAGCGGACACCCCAATTCCTGCCAGTGCAGCACCCAGTGGCGGCAGCTTTTTCATTTTTCTCCTCTTGCTGAAGGGGCCCTAGAAAGGCCACCAGGGCCTTCCCCAAGGGCAAAGTTCTCCCTGGCCCCCAGTGAGGCCTCACTGCTTACTATCCCTTTTATTTAGCTGAGTAGTAGAGTCTTAAAATAATTCCTGGAGCTCTTTACTTGGAGACACACCCAAGAAGAGGCCCGTGGACCATGAACTAAAGGCACTGGCTCCTACTCAAGCTATACAAGGCTAAGTGTGACCTTGAAACATCCTCTCTAAATTCCTCCACTATGTCCAGTCCAGGCAATCACTAATTGATTCTATTTTCTCAAAACACCAGCCCCTTCAGATGGCTTTGTTCATCTTCATTACCATTTCTCAGTGACCAAGGGTTCAATACCCAATGTTGCATCCAGAGAGACAAGGCCCACGGGAAGACATAAGCCTGAGAGAGGTGGTGAATCCATGAGCAATGCCCCAGATACCCTTGAGTCAACTGACTTTCTCAAACACGCCCACCCTCACTCCCCAGCGGGAATGGTTTATACTTCCTGAGCCCTGACACTGGTTCAGACCATCTTCTAAGAGTTTCGTGTGGGTTAACTCATTTAATCCTCACACCAACCCTATGGGGCAGGTGTCAGAGGTGAAAGAGAGGGCTGGGATTTGAACCCAGAAGTCTGATTCCCAAGCCCAGGCTCCCATGAAGACCACAACATATTTCTCTACTCAAGGATTACAGCTGGTACTCTGATGAGGAGCATTTACCTAAATGTGTTGTGAGAGTTCATTTACTTCTCTATCTCCCTGACTCATAAACTGCTAACTGCCCCTCAGTATTCATTCCTTCTCCCTTTTTATAATAATCTCCACCCCCAAGCTTTACCTAAGTATTGACACATGGTCATCAGCTCCAGACTACATTTCCCAGCATCCCTTGCAGCTAGATGTGGCCATGTGACTAAGTTCAAGCCAATGAGATGTGAGTGGAAGCCCCTTAATGACAAACTGCTTGCCTTGGATTTCCTCACCTCCTGCTTCCCACATTTTGAAAGACTAAGAGATGAAAAATGGTAAAAAAACAAAATAAAATACCTGGGCCCAAGAATGACTTCATAGAGTTACCTTGCCAGCCTGGTATGATCCCCCTAGGACTTATATTAAATAAGGACCTGTCTTCTTTAGCCATTCTGTTTGGGGAAATTTATAGCAGCTTACCCTTATATGCTAGATTCAGCATCTGAAGTCTCAAACCTTGTCTTATTCTACTCAGCAACCCCAAAACCCTCTCTTAGCGCTTGGAACATAGTAGGTTGCTCATCAAATATTTGTTAAGATAAATGAAAACACCATTATGTAAACCAGATGATACTGGGGCCATTATGTAAACCAGGTGATACTGGGGCCAAACAGACTTACCCAAGCTCAGTAGATGACCCTTATCCAGGTGGGTACAATGTCTCCCGCTTTCCTGGCCAACAGGAGCTCTGGCCAGAGAGCCTATGTTTAGGGAAGCATTTGTAACAGGGGAGGAGTAAATTTGTACTGTATCTGTGTCAGCTCTCTGCTGAGACGATGGATTTTGCGCTTAACCACAAGTTAGCTGAGGTTACCGCTTGTCTCACAATAATGATGAGTTCAGTTTGAGCACTTACTGCAGCCCAGGTACTGTACTAAGCACTTCACACACATTATGGCATTCGTTTTCATTTAATCCTCACAACAACCCTAAAAGGTAGGAACATTTATTATCCCCAAATGAGCACACCAGGCTCAGAAAGAAGTTAAGTAACGTGCCCCGGCCACATGGCTAGTAAGTGGCAAAGGTCAGAGTCAAACCCAAGTTGCTTGAGCCCTATACTTACTCTTCTTACCCACTATGCTACTCTGCCTCTCTCCATGTATGGCAGGCTTCTGTTCCCTACTATATTGGGAGGGTTGGGCCAAGTTTTATGCTTATCTGAAAAGATGCCTAATGCACCGAGCTTACAGTGTGGACATGACACTTTTCCTCTGTGCATAGTTGGTGAGAGGCTACACACACCCACCAGGCTTCAGCAGGGCAGAGGGCAAACAGCCGAGGCCCCAGGACCCACCTAGCTCCCTCTTGCTTTCTCCTGCTCCCTGGGCTGCCCTTGCTGTCCCCGGACCTCTGCACCCCGCTGCCCACACCACTGCCACTCACAGACTGCATCCTTTCCCCTCAGCTGCCTCCCCTGGATTTGCTCTCTGGCCTGCCTCCATGCACAATTCTTGCCAGGCCCTGAAACTCTCCTCCTTGAAGCCGCACAGTCCAGATCTGCCCATCTAGCTTGGTAATGGTGTGGTCCAAGTTTCACATCCCACCTTCACCCCAACTTTGTCCTCACAGCCATTCTTCACCTCCACCAGCTCCTTCCTCCTCATGCCCTACACTCAGCAAAGTAGAGTCAGCAGCCAGGGAGGGAGGCACCAAGCAGGCTTTATCGAAAGAGGCTGTAAACTTAGAGTCTATGGGACAAATATGGCCCCCAAGTATGTTTTGTTTGGTTGTACTATGCTTTTTGAAAATTGAATTAGTTATATCAAAAGTTGTTAGAGCTTACCATAAATGCTGGAGAGGGTGTGGAGAAAAGGGAACCCTCCTGCACTGTTGGTGGGAATGTAAAATGATACAGCCACTATGCAGAACATTATGGAGGTTCATTAAAAAACTAAAAACAGAACTACCATATGACCCAGCAATCCCACTACTGGACATATACCCTGAGAAAGCCATAATTCAAAAAGACACATGCACCCCAATGTTCATTGAAGCACTATTTACAATAGCCAGGTCATGGAAGCAACCTAAATGTCCATCAACAGATGAATGGATAAAGAAGATGTGGCACATATATACAATGGAATATTACTCAGCCATGAAAAGGAATGAAATTGAGTTATTTGTAGTGAGGTAGATGGACCTAGAGTCTGTCATACAGAGCAAAGTAAGTCAGAAAGAGAAAAACAAATGCCGTATGCTAACATATATATATATATATGGAATCTAAAAAAACGGTACTGATGAACCTAGCGGCAGGGCAGGAATAAAGACGCAGATGTAGAGCACGGACTTGAGGACACAGTAGGGGGAAAGGGAAGCTGGGACAAAGTGAGAGAGTAGCATTGATATATATACACTACCAAATGTAAAATGGATGGCTACTGGGAAGCTGCTGCATAGCACTTCGAGATCAGCTTGATGCTCTGTGATGACCTAGAGGGCTGTGATAGGGAGGGTGGGAGGGAGACGCAAGAGGGAGGTGATATGGGGATGTATGTACACATATAGCTGATTCACTTTGTTGTACAGCAGAAACGAACACAACATTATAAAGCAATTATACAGATGTGAAAAAAAAAGTTGTTAGAGCTTATATACACATTCAGATTTCAAGCCTCTCTTGAAAAATCAGGAGTCCTGGCAACAGTGGGCCCTCCTTCCCATGTGGCAAATGGCTGGAGTTGAATTTGGACATCCCGATGGGTGGACAGGAACTTCCATTTTACCATAGTCCTCTCTATTCCCTGTTCTACTTTTCCCATCCAGACATCTCTTCACTCATTTACACGGCCTGCCTGGCCCCTACGGGCATTTATGTTTGCAGTGCCTGCTGTGGTGTCTCTGTTTTGCTGATGAGCAAACTGAGAAAGCGGGGAGACCGCTTATTCTTCCAAGTCTCAAATTTGAATTCATCAGCAAAGCCAAGGCTGCCTATCGTTAGATACTATTTATCAAGCTCCTGGGTGTCCCAGGCACTGTCCAGAGCATCACAGAGGTTTAAATACAGGTGCCTTGCCCCTGCCTCTCTCTAGTCACTACCCGCCTCCACACTGCTGCTCCAAACGCAAGGACAGGCCAAAGAAAGGCACTGTATTTTTCTTTTTTTTTTTTTTCACTTGTTCATTGATTATGTGAATGTCTTCCTTTTTTTTTTTTTGGTCTATTTATTTATTTATGGCTGTGTTGGGTCTTCATTGCTGCACGCGGGCTTTTCTCTAGTTGCAGCGAGCGGGGGCTACTCTTCGTTGTGGTGTGCAGGCTTCTCATTCCGGTGGCTTCTCGTTGCGGAGCACGGGATCTAGGCACGTGGGCTTCAGTAGCTCCGGCTCACGGGCTCTAGAGCACAGGCTCAGTAGTTGTGGCACACAGGCTTAGCTGCTCTGAGGCATGTGGGATCTTCCCGGACCAGGGCTTGAACTCATGTCCCCTGAATTGGCAGGCGGATTCTTAACCACTGCACCACCAGGGAAGTTCCCGGCACTGCATTTTTCAACACTCAGATCACAAACACCTCTTTTATCGTGTACCATGATAATCTGATTCTCCTCATCTCACCCCAGATTAACTTTTCTCAAACCTCTCATTCAGATTATACACTCTGAACCTGCTGAGATGTGACCTTTCTATAAGGTAATCCCCTCGGGGCCGAAATCCTGGATGGTGTGTGTGTGTGTGTGTGTGTGTGTGTGTGTGTGTGTGTGTGTGTG